>NC_034590.1:108745539-108806909 GCF_900095145.1 Mus pahari
AAGAACAAGAAGAAGAAGAAGAAGAAGAAGAAGAAGAAGAAGAAGAAGAAGAAGAAGAAGAAGAAGAAGAAGAAGAAGAAGAAGAAGAAGAGGAAGAGGAAGAAGGAGGAAGGAGAGAAGGAGGAGGAGGAGGCAGCAGTGGCGGAGGCTTTGGATCCCCTGGGAATGGAGTTACAGATGGTTCTGAGTCATCATGTGGGTGCCGAGAATTGAACCCATGTCCTCTGCAAGAACAGCAAGTGCTCTTAACCACTGAGCTGTTTCTCCAACCCCCGTTGTTGGTTTTAAGCTAGTGTTTCTCTGTATAGACCAGGCTGGCACCAAACTTTCTCAACTCCTTCTCCCTTTGCTTCCTGAGTGCCGTGATGACAGGTGCACACTAGAAAACTCTTGATTTTACTGATTTCTGCTTACTTAACAAGGTAGAAAAAAACATAAACACAAAGAGTAATAAAATATTTTATTTTTCCTAATCTTTTTTTAGACTCTTACTGTTCTTAGACTTGAACTCATAGTGAATAAAAGTAGTTACTGTAAGTTGTGGAGGAGGTGTTTGTGACTGTCTTAGTCGTAACTTTTACAACATGTTCCCATTTTTTAGGAAGACATCTGTTTTTATAACTCATGCTTGCCTAAGTTAAGGTAGCTCTGTCTAAAAGTCAATAAGCACAGTGGCTGAAATGGAGATTTGGAAATCTTCCCATTGTGAATCCCAGGGATCACACTGGGGTTCTGCTCAACTGTAAGCAACTGGGCACAATTCAAACTCTCATTTCACTTCAGAAATGGAAGTGACCAACTGCTTTTTCTTTCTTAGTTTTCCGAGACAGGGTTTCTCTATATAGTTATGGCTGTCCTGGAACTCACTCTGTAGACCAGGCTGGCCTCAAACACATAGATTTGCTTGCCTTTACCTCTTGAGTTCTGGGATTAAACTTTCCATAAACCATGGTGTGGTGATAGTAGCCTGTACACAGAGCAAGCATTTCTGGGCATGCCTGTTACTTGGGGTGGGGTGGGGGTGATGTGGAGGTATCCCTGAGCTTCCCTGAGCAAGTATTTCAGGTCATATCTGTTACATATGGGTACCGCGGAGGTCCCCTCCTGCCTCCCTGAGTCCGGACACAGTCTCCTGTTTTGACATAGAACTCTGGGTGTGACTGAGGAGGCCGAACTTCCTCTTCCTCCCTCCCACTTATAGCTCAAGTTCTTAGGAAGAGGACTGGGGGTGGGCCAGAGTGACAGGACGGCCTATCCTCCATGCCACTTCGTTGCCAGAAGTACTCTCAGCAGAAAGAAAGAATGACCTGTCCTGAAAGCCAGGTGGGAAACCTCCAGCCTGCACTCCTGACTCTTCTCTGGGCTGTCTGTCATTGGAGACAGACAGCTAAGAGCGTCTATTCATTCTCCTCAAGGGTGGAAGATATACTATAACTGACAGTGAACAGCTTACCAAGACCAGCCAAAGCAAAATTAGACCTATATGACAAGAAAAGGTCATGATGGAGTTTTTTAATTAACTTGAGTAATTAAATTTCTCTCTCTCTCTCTCTCTCTCTCTCTCTCTCTCCTTCCTTCCTTCCTTCTTTCCTTCCTTTTTTCTTTCTTTCCTCCCCCTCTTCATCCTCCTTCTCTCCCTCTTCCTCCTCCTCTTCCTCTTCCTCCTCTTCCTCCTCCTCCTCCCCTCTCTTCCTCCTCTTCCTCCTCCTCTTCCTCTTCTTCTACTCCTTCCCCTTTTGAGACAAGGCTTCTTTGTGTAGTCCTGGCTATCATATAACCTACTCTTCAAACCAGGCTGGCCTTGAACTCACAAGGCCTTCCTGCCTCTGTCTCTTGAGTGTCTGGATTAAAGGCATGCACCACCACCACCTGGCCAATAATCCAGCAATAATTATCATTTTTAAAAACAAGGTCTCAAATAGCCAGGGCTGTTGTGGAACTCACTACAGAGCAGAGGACGACTCCTGAATTCCTACCTCCCAAGTACTTCTATTATAGGCCTGTGGAGCTACTTAGGGAAGAAAGTTCCTTTTAATACAGAAAGGAGTATAATGTGTATACCCAGGGAGATTTATTTTAGATTTATCATCACTCAAAATAATATAACAATGTAATTGAATAGTATCACTAGAATAGTATCTTCTCACTAGCTCAGTGGGATCTCTGTCTACTAGTTTATACATTTTCTAGGACCTAATTGTCCCATGTGTGTGCCAGGGACAGTACCTAGCACTCAACATATACCAACAAACAACAAACGAAACTGCCAGGATTCATGAAATTTATAGGATATGAGAAACAGAGTTTCCACTATGGTATAGCAAGAACCTGTTCTTGCTCTGTTTGTTTGTTTGTTTGCTTATTTTTGAGACAAAGTCTCACTGTGTAGCCATGGACTTCTGAGTGTGTGACCTGGCCTTCCTGTAAGTCTTGAACTCACAGAGCTCCATCTGCCTCTTAAATGCTGGGATTAAAGGCATGTGATACCACACCCAGATTTTCAGCTTTTTCAAAACTTTTTTTATTTTTAGTTCTTTTCTCTAACAATGGCTTGGGTATATTTTTGAAGTCTTCTGTACCCTCAACAATAGACAATGGAATCCAATCTTTATAGAGATGATTTATTAAAACACAAAGTTGCAGAATGGATGTTATGGCTGGTCAGAGAATCCTTGAGAATGGACTGTCAGGGTTAGCCTTGCTGACTATTATATTAAGAATGTGGGTATCTTCAAAACCATTTTTGTTTCAACCCTTTAAAAAAAAGCAGCTTTGGCATCATTATGGAGCATTGTCAGCACAAAGGCAAGCGTTCTTTTTGAGCTTTTCCTGACTTCAGTTCAGGTTGTGTTTGTGTATTTTGGGGATGTGGGGTTGGAGGATGTTAGTTGTTTAGGGACCTATGTACCTTTTGGCTGCAGAGGGTTAGTCCCTCACTAGGGATGCATATTTTCACTGGGGGTTCTGCCCTGTCTGCTGCAAAGCTCTTTGATGGTCCTGGGTATGCTTCTGTCTGACTCATGGCTCAGACCACTGCTTTCTGCCTGCTAATTTTATGTAGATAATTTGGCCCTGTCCACAGTCTGTTTAAGACAAAGGAGAGGGATTGATCTCCTCACCGAGAATAGCAGCCATTGAACTCACACACACCATCCCTCTATGAGCATCCTGAGATGGTCAGGAAGGCTCAAAATGACCACGTAAATCCTCAATCATTGCCTTGCAGCCCTGAGAGACAGCTCTGGATCTGAGTGGCTGGGGAGCCCTGGGCTGCAAGTCGTGCCTTAACAAGCTGCCTTCCTCCTATTGGGAGCTCTTATCAGCATCAGTGACTTTTATGGAGCTGGTTAAGTGCAAAATAGAAGGGCTGGGAATGGAGCTTACTGGTGGATGGAGTTTGGCTCTGGTGGAGCACTTGGCTTAGGGTGGAGACTCCCAGCAATCTATCAGAAGGGGGCCCCTGAGGGTAGAAGAGAAACTACAGAACTGAGCCTGTGGTTATTGGTGAGGGCTCTGCCTGTGTGGCAAGCTCACAGGTGGCTAAGGATTTGGGGAAGGTCTGTAAATGTATAGTGACCTTACAGCCCACACCTGACTAGTGATATATTTCCAGGGAAGAGTCTGTATCCTTTGGTAGTACGGGGAACAAAGTACTGGCTACATTTTGACAGGCAGCCCTCAGGGCCAGGGCTTTTTGAGAGCCTCTTCTGGAGTGCAAACTCTCAAGTGCCCGCCTGCATCCCCCTTCCAGGTGATATCAGATGTGAGCTGTTGAGGGTCAAGTGTTCTCCAAGCTCCTCTTAGCCAGACATGTTACGGTTGGGGTAAAACTGTTTGTGGCCTGGAAGCTGTTATCGAAGACATTTCTGCAATGGAAGTGCCACAGCACCTTTTCTGAAGTCGTAGGAATAGATGCCAGTTAGAATTCAGATTTTTCTCCCCAAGGTCAGTAGCCCACCCAGCTCATAAGCTGCTCATTATATAGGGCTTTTGCATACTTAGATGTGTAATTGACTAAGAAACAATACTCTATCACTACCTTAGAACACACAGACTCTATTTTTCTTTACATCAACTCAAGCCAACAAATTAATTTACAACTTCCTATGTACAAAGAATTATGGCTTATATTATTGCTCATAAAAATCGTCAGGATACATATACATCATTGTGCATCCACGTCTTAAACTTTTCATAGTGTTAGCTTGGTGTGGTGCCCTTTGATACAGTGTGTGGTACAGTCCAGATTTATTCTGCACCATACAGGGAGACAACTGATTCCAGTGGCATTTGCTGAACATTCTTTCCCCATGGCATTGGCACCTTTGGCTTGCTATCCTTATGTCCCCTGAAAAGATTTTGAGGTTTTATGACAAGTCATGAAACCAGGTAGTGTGAGTATATCCAGGCTTAGTTCTTTTTCAAAACTCCCTTGCTCTGGATCCTTTCTCTGTGTCTGTATGTTTTAGTAACAACGTGTCAACTTTTATGAAGGAGGGAAATAAAGAGGAAGAGAAGAAAGTGTGGAAAAGGAAGAAAAGGAAGAGAGAGGAAAAGGAAAAGAAGAAAACAGAAGCTGGGATTATGTTGAATCTATAGATCAATAGAGAGAAATTCATATATATATATATTTGGTTTTTCAAGACAGGGTTTCTCTGTGTAGCCTTAGTTGTCCTGGAACTCACTTTGTAGACTAAGCTGGCCTCGAACTCAGAAATCTGCCTGCCTCTGCCTCCCAAGTGCTGGGATTAAAGGCGTATGCCACCACGCCCGGCTGGCAAATTCATATTTTGCTGCTATTCAATCTTCCTTTCACGATCATGGTACACTCCTCTGCTTGGTGTTAGATGAAAGAGGCTGCTTTGTAAAGGGGCATTAGTCACCCTTTATATCCTACTTATTATCGGTAGTATATCGGTATATATGCCGGTAAATTCCTAGAAAGTCCTAGTATGTGCTGTATATATGTCCCTGGCTACTGATGAGATCGGTTTTCTGATTCCTTGGGTTGGAGGTACAGAAACTTGTGATCCACCATGTGGATGCTGGGAACCTAACTTAGGTCCTCAGTTAGAGCAGTGAGCATTCTGAACTGCTGAGCAATTTTTCTAATTATGCAGTATTGGAGACAATCTAACGGTGAAAGGGTGTAACCAGTTCAGTGAATTAGCATGTGTGTATTAGGTGACCTTTATTTATACAACCACTAGAAACATCTAGAAAAAGTTTTAGTTTATCAGTTACAGTTTTAGTTTAGCACTTACAGTATAATATCGGGATTAAAGAAGAAGCCCAAACTGTGTACATGTCATGATCAGAGTGCTGACTGTCGGACTAAGGACAACTATCAAAATAATGCTACACATGAAGTGTTGTAGTTTTCTGATGTTCTTTGGTCAGTGTTTAACTGTGTGCACAGATGAATGTGTGCATGTATGTGTAGGTACGTGTGTGTGGCAGAGATCAGCCTCAGGTGCCATTCTTCAGGACCTGGTCACCATATTTATTTTTATGTGCATTGGTGTTTTTGTCTGCATGTATGTCTTTGCACCACATGTGTGCCTGGTGTCCATGAAGTCTAGAAGAGGGTGTTGGATCTCTCGAGACTAGAGTTACAGAGGGTTGTGAGCTACCGCGTGAGTGTTGGGAATCGAACCTGGGTCCTTTGGAAGAGAAGCCAGTGCTCCTAACCACACCTTTTTTGCTGTTTTTGTTTTTGATTTTTGTTTTTGAGACAGGGAGGGTCTCTTATTAGGAAGTGAGGCTGGCCTATTAAGCTAGGCTGCATGGTCACTGAGCCCCAGTAATCTATCTGCCTTAATCGCCTCAGCAATGAGATTACAAGCATGCATGCCCATGCCTGGCTTTTTATGTTGGGGCTGGGGACCAAACCCAGGTATACATGCTTTCAGGGCAAGTATTTTGCCAACAGAGACATCTCTCTAGCCCCCAGCATATGATTCTTCCATGGTACAGTTCAGGAAGCCATCATGCACATACCATCTGACATACAGTACACATGTCCCTTGCCTACCTCCATTGGGGATGTCAGCTTGTTGAAGAGAAGGACTTTAATATTCATCATCTTAAGGATGTACAACAGCAGATGACTCTTCCTAGAGAGATTATTTATATGTGCACCAGGTAGAGAAGCCAGTGAGAGACCATAGAAACAAATGAATCTGTCCAAGTTCAGCTTGATCAATCAGTGAATTTATTGGAATAATTTACAGAAATATGGGTGTCTTGGGAAGC
The DNA here is from genome assembly GCF_900095145.1 of Mus pahari. NCBI lineage: Eukaryota > Metazoa > Chordata > Mammalia > Rodentia > Muridae > Mus > Mus pahari. Next base: position 108,751,795 of record NC_034590.1, read on the forward strand.
TGCATTGCTGAAAAGACCACCCCATTATGTGTGATGATCCACAAAAGCTATATGATTTTGCTGCACAATTTGCTACATTGGTGTTGAGTGCTTATATAATCCCAGGGTGAGGCCTCATACATTTTAAAAAAATTTATGAACCTATGAGTCTTTTAATCTTCTTGTGAGTTTTAAAAGCTTCATGTTCTTGGTGAGTCCCCACCCAGCCCCAAAGGAATGTTATCATCATGAGGAAACAGCTATACAACAGCACCTAGTACATATTTGTCGAATGAATAATCAGGTTAGCGAGAGCATGCTTGTAGGTTAAGGCTGCAAGGTGCTGCTTAGACAAGCAGCTGATCTGGAGTCCCACTTGAGCCCTGCCTTTGCCCCATCCTGCTGACTCTGGAAGTTTCATTTTTTTTAAAGACTTATTTTTATTATTTTAATTATGTGTTTGTATGGGAATAGGGCTATGCATAGGAATGCAAGCGTCCACAGAAGTCAGATTCCCAGGAGCTGGACTTATAGGTAATTAGTTGTAAGTCACCAGATGTGGGTGCTGGGAATTGAACTCAGGTCCCCAGGAAGGTATCTTAACCACTCTTAACCACTGAACCATCTCTCCAACTCTCATTTTCTCATGTACATAACAGAAACAGCTCTTCAGACAGTCCTGAGGAACAGCAGGGCACACTGTGATCCACTCTCATACAGCTGAAATCTGAAGGTGGTAAGTGCTACCAGGCCCATCACTGTGGGGAGGACCTACCAGACTCAGGGATGCCCTCCTTTCCTGCAGGGCTCTTAGGTGATGACAAACTCTAGGATCAACTGGGCATACTGGTCCACATCTGTAATTTAGAATTTTGAGGTAGGAAGATCATTATGAGTTCAAGGCTAGCCTTGGCCACAGAATGAGACAAATAATTTGTTTGTTATCTCAAAACAAACAAATAAGCATTCCTAACTAGATAGTTAAAAGTGGGTGAAGATGCATGTCGCCAAGTCTGAGAATAGCAGTTTGATGCCCAGGATCTACATATTGGAAGGAGAGAACTGACTCTCACAGGTCACACAGGTTGGGTACATGCACACACATACACACACAGAGACATAGGCATACAGACACAGACATAGGTACTGCCCCCTCAATCAAAAACATATCCCAGCTTAAGGGTCTCTCCACCCTGTTTTCCCTACCAAAAGAGGATGGGAGCTTGGATTCTTTCCACTCTACATCTAGTTAGATTCTCTGTCTACAGGAAATTACCCAATAAGTCACTTAACCTCAGTGTTGTGGTGTGCAGCGACAGGGATGTTGAAACCTAGCTATGGAAAGAGTGAAATGTACCTAGGAACATGAAGTGCCATAACTACACAAGCTAAGGGTAACTTCTGAATGGGACCCAGAATACTCACAAGGAATATGGGTTGTAACCCTTCAACCTGTTGCTAGCTCTGAAGCCAAAATTCTCTTAGACTAAGTAACAATGTGGCCAATGTGCTGCTCTTGCTAGGAAGGCTACAACATACAGTTTAGCAAGTGGCTTGTATCTAGTTTCCTTCCTGGGGGCTCCAAATCCTCTGGCCAAAGATGATGGATGTCACCATAACAAGTGGGGCTCATGCTGTCTCTACCACCACCTGCGGCTTCTGCCCTTGCTGAGGTGTATGCTCTCATTTCATCTTGGTCCTGCACTACACATACACACACAGAGACCCCAGACTGCACCCGAGAGTTGAGGAAAGCCCAGGAAAAGGAGCGTCTTTACTGCTTTTAGAAATGTGGATTTGAACTTGGGTCAAGTGAGCACTATTTCTTCCTGAAGATTGGATGGTTCTGTACCCAGCTTTGCCTGACATCTCACTGATTCATATAGTAAATATTTGTTGAGAACATTTTTATGAGGCCAGCTCTATAATACTATAATAGTGTAAAGGGGCAAGTCACATGGAGAGAGGGGCCAGTGTGGGACCTGAGATAAGAGGACATCAGCCAGGCTAATGAGACATGTGCTTGCCAAGGTCCTGAGGCCAGAGTGAGGGTGTCACTGAGGGGATGTTTTAGATATGAATTGGAGAAGAAAAGTAGTGTATAGGTTTGTGAAAGCTTTCTGTGAGTCACAATTGGTTGTGGAGGGCAAAGGCAGGGCATGGGACCTGGGTGAGGTCAGCCAGGAGGAAGTATGTCCCCAGGAAGTATACAATCAGGACCCTTGGATTTGGGTGGGGCACACAGAGAGCCTAGCAAAGGAATAAGGGGGAAGGGCAGGAGGGATGCTCTCCACAGTGGAGGTAGGTCCTGGCAGGGGTGTCATGAACACCCGAGCAAGCCTTCAGGAGCGAATAGAGGCATCAGCCACACTGGGAGGCTGGTTGAGATCCAGCCTAGGAACTGGCTGCTGAACTAGAAGGCCAGTAGGAATTCTGTATCATGCCTTTGTAGTATGTGGGTATGAGGAGCCAACCTGACACGCTAGAAGATAATGGCTCCTTGACATGCTGGGCAGAGATTCTAGGACACCTTTAGGTCAGGGTTGCAGTAAAGACAGAAAGATGCAGGGACATAGCAAGCTACAGGATAAAGGAGGGTTTGTATAAAAGCAGACTGATAGGCCAGCCTATGAGCTGATGGTACACCCCAGGAGGAGCGTCCTGGATGTGCAGTTGGTGCCTCATCTCCCTGAAGGGCTGGGGAGTCACAGAGTAGCTAGGTACCAGATAAAACAGCTTGCTGCTGTAGCAGGATGATCAGACTGTAAATATTTCCACGGTGAAGGGCAAGAACAATTGCTAGGGTGGCTGGTGGTTCAGAGAGAGGAGGCAGGATTTCTGCTGACATCTTTAGTGATGAGGACTCATGTGGGACGCCAAGAGGTCTAGTGCTCAGTGGATGTGCCCCCGAGTCCGAGGGTGCCTTCCATGTGGCAGTACGTGCTCTTTAATTTTTTGAGTTTTTTTTTTTCCCAGTTAAGTTTTCTCTCTCTACTTTGGAAGTAGACTCAGAGAAAGTACATAGCACACATAATCAGATTCGAGGGACAGCCAGAAAGTGTAAGGGGACAGGGAGAGGTGAGGGAGGGGTGCATGAGAGTGACTGAACCCTGGAGAAGCAGAGAGAGGAAGCTGGAAGCTGAGGCACATGCATGCATGTCTGTGTGTGTGTCTTGTGGACATGTGTGTATTGATAAAGGATGGGATCAGCATTGGGTTTGAAGGTTTTTGGTGTGTGTGTGTGTGTGTGTGCGTGTGCGTGCGTGTGTGTGTGTGTGTGTGTGTGTGTGTGTGTGTGCCTTGTGGAAGAGAATCTGAAGGACAGAGGGAGGGAGAGGAGCTTGGACTTGGAGGTAGCATTGCTATCAATGATGTGAAGGGTGAGTCTGTGATAGGGTAGGGATGTTGGGGGGGGGGACTATGACTACCCACTAGGGTATTGGAGGAGTCCAGAATGGATAAAAAGTACAAGAGGGGGCCAAGACTGTATGGGTGAGCCATGCTTGTAAGGATAAAGGAGGGACAGAATCTGATGTTTATGAAGGAAGGGGGTTAGGACAATACTCACCTTGGTCAGGGAGTACTGGTATATGAGGGAGAAAATGGCCTGAGGGGAGGCAAGGAAGCGATGCCATCACTTTCAAAACAGGTTACAGGGAACAGCATGCCCTATATTTGGTTTCTATTAAGGGTATGCTTGCCAGGTATAGTGATGTACAATTATGCAGCCCTTGGGAGATGGAGACAAGAGGATTAGGAATTCAGTGCCAGCCCTAGCTGCGTGAGACCTGGTCCCCCTTCCCCACAGCAAAGACAGACAAACAAATAAACAAGATAATGCTTGGCATGTGTTAGTTTTGTTGAATTATTCAACTCAGTGGGGATGGCAAAATGACACAGACAGGGAGTTTGACTGCAGAAATTTATTTCTTACAGCTCCAGAGCCTGGAAGTTCAAGTTCCAGTGCAGGTGCTCCTGGTGTTAGGCAGAGGTCCTCTGCGATAGGGTAGGAATGTTGGGGTGGGACTATGACTACCCACTAGCTGAACATCTGCTGTGTTCACATGACCTTTTATGTGCAGCTGGGGTGGGCAGAGGACAGGGGATTTCTTTCTTTTCTTTTTTTTTTTTTGTTTTTTTGTTTTTTTGTTTTTTGTTTTCAGAGACAGGGTTTCTCTGTGTAGTCCTGGCTGTCCTGAATCTCACTCTGTAGACCAGGCTGGCCTGGAACTCAGAAATCCGCCTGCCTCTGCCTCCTGAGTGCTGGGATTAAAGGCGTGCGCCACCACGCCCGGCTGGACAGGGGATTTCTGATCCAATTTTTTATAAGGACACTAATCCCAGTAGATTAGAATGCCCCCTGTAACTTTAAAGACCCCAGGATAGGCCTTATTTCTTAATAACCGAATGTGGAGTTAGGGCTTAAGTCTATCGAGTCTGGATGGGGTACGCAATTAAGTTTACAGCAGACATTTACTACTGAGTGGTGTGGGCACTGATCAGTTGATAGATGGATTTTTTGTGGAATAAAAGAGTTGTGAGGTAGACTAGGGACAGGGAAAGATAAAGGCAAACTGCACTGCAGATTGAGTTTGATGCTATTGCAGAGTGTAGCATAGCAGTAGGAGCACATCGCATGTCTGTGCAAAGTGGGATGCAGACGAACACTAGTCTTTGCTTCTTTGTAGCAACATTTCCACATCATTGGCAGTGCAAATTTGCCTGCTCCCATCATGCATATTGGCATCATGATAACCCCAAACCCATAAGGGCAGAAGAGAGAATAAACCTTATTTTGGTAAAGTGCCAATCCATTCTTAGAACATCTTTCCCTAACTTTAATTCTTGAATAACCTCTCTTCTTCTAAAGCTTGTCTATAAGACAGAGCATTCAAAAGCATGGCCACAGGTTTTTCTCCAGCCTGTACACATTCACTCCTTGAGTGTGGACTTCTCTCTGTAATCCTACTTTCTCTTAATTCTTTTCTTTGTCGTATCTCTGAATTCTTTCTCAGATGGTGCCAAGCGTTGGGAAACACTTGGTAGAGAGCATGTGGTTACTGGGCACTGCGCTGTAAGTACCAGATACTCATTTCAAAGCCTTGCTGTGGGAAGCTCATTAACATTGCTAAATGCCAGTTACACACTTGATGATGTTCACATCCATTGCGTTAAGTAAATGCCCTGCTAAAATTAATTCTGGCGGTTGTTAACCTCTGAAAAGTCCATCTACAGAGGGCAAGATGGCTCAGTGAGTAAGAGCCCTTGCCACCAAACTTGATGACCTGAAATCAAATCCCAGAACTCATGCTATAAGGAGAGAACTGATAACTGCAACTTGTTCTCTGTAGCGTGTGTTTGAACCAATGCACAGCATACATACAAACTAAATACAAAATTAAAGAATGAACCCATGAGAAGAACTGTCATTGCAAACAGGGTTCTGGTATGTCTGTAGTACTGTTTCTTTTACAATGGATGCTTCCTCGCAGGCTACAGCGCAGCAGCCCCACTGGACAGGGCTAGACTAGCAAGGATTACCCAGCTCACTATGTTCCCTACCAGCTCTGTCCCACCTCCAGGACCAACTGACTCTATCTCAGAGAAATTTCTTGATTCCTTCTACATGTAGGACTGATTCTACTCTTCTAACTAGCATACCTCCCTGCCCCCCCCCCTCCAGCTCTCTCTGGTGGCTAAAATTCCCGGACTGACCACATCCCCAACTCTGGGAACTGTCCCTGGGTGTGGCATGGGGGCCACAGCTGGCTATCCAAACACCTACTCTGAACTTTTTCTTTTTTTGGGTGGGAGGGGCGGGGTATGGTCTCAAGCTAGTTTAGGTTGCTGAGTTCAGGTTGGCCTCAAACTCATAGCAATCCTGCCACAGCTTCAGAGTACTGGGATTACAGGAGTACACCAATACATTTGCTTCTTAAGAGGATTTATTAGTTTTCTGTTTCTGGATGCCAACAGCTTTCTGTCTTGTAAGGAAAGTCCTATATAAGGAACTGGGTGGACGTGTTAGGAAATTGCAAAATCCCATACACTTGAACTGCAGACCCACTCTTTGCAGACCCACAGCTGGGACTGGAGGAGGCTCCTCCTCAATTCTCCGTGGCCCTGCTCCCTCCCACGATCCGCCTACGTCAGACTCCCCGTACCGGCGAGGGCTTGGACCCAGGCTGAAGACGAGTTTCACATCGGGGGGGCAGGACATAAGTTCCAGGAGCTCCAGGGCTCCCAACAAGAGCGGCTAAAAGAAGGCGGGCTGTAGTCGTCCAAACTCGCGGCTCCTTTAAGAGGCACCTTGGTAGCAGGGTCGTGACGTCATGGGAGTGGAGGGTGGAATTTGCGCGTAACCGCGGCAGGGCGGGGCAAAGCCCGGGGAGGACTCAGGGGCCTGACTGACAGGAATGCCCCATAAGCCCGCCTCTCCCCTCTCTCTGGTGTTGGCTCCGCCCCACCCTAGGCTTAGCTCCTGTGAGCAGGCCCGCCCCTGCACAAACCCCACCCCCCAGCCTGGCTCGGGCCCTGGGACCCGCCCTTCCAGCGGACCCTGAGCCAGGGAGCCTAGGACCCGAGTCTGTAGATTGTGTGCAGGCCCCGCCCCACAGGGAGGCCCCACCCCCGGCGCGACCGACAGCCCCGCCTTCTAGGGTCCCACCTCCTGTGGGGCGGGACTTGTCCCAGCCGGAGTCGGCGGCGGCGGCTGCGGGAACTTTCCCGGCGGGTCTAATGGCTGCGCGCGGGCCGCTGTGAGGCGCGGCGGCGAGCGGGCGCGGGGCCGCGGAGCAGCGAAAAGCCAGCGACCGCAAGGCTGGAGCCCCGGCCAGGCCCGGTCCGACCCGCCAAGCCCGCGATGCGCCCCTGTGCTGTCCCCCGGCGCAGCTGACGCCCCGCGGCCCCGCGAGACCCCAGCCCTACCGGCCCCGCAGGAAGCGGCCGCCGCCACCCAGTCCAGAGCCCGCTCCGCCCGGGCACCATGGCGGGGAAGGCGGCCGCCCCCGGCACCGCGGTCCTGCTGGTCACGGCCAACGTGGGCTCGCTCTTCGACGACGTAAGTGCCGTGCCGTCGGCTAGGGAGGGGCGGTTACGGGCTAGGAGTCTCCCAGCCCGGGACCCTGACATCCCCATTTCCAGTTGGAGACCCTAAATTCGGGCCCCTACAGTGTCTTCTATAGCCGCGGACCCGGTACCAGTTGTCTTTGGGACGTGTGACTCTGATGCCCCCTACCCACAGCTGGAGACTCCGACCAGGAATTTCCCAAGCTCCAGACCCTGACCCCATGGGGGTGGGGGTACCCTAGGCCAGGAAACTTCCAGCTACACACCCGGGACCTTAACACCGCTTTTCTGGTACCCGAGGCCAAACTCGAAGACTCAGTTTTTGAACCCCTGTCTTAACCCATACTACAAGAACCCAGACTCAGTCCGGATCCTTGAATCCTGATGCTGGTTCCTTGCTTTGCTCCCGAGACAGCAAATCCCCATCCTTTTCCTGCTCTGGAACTCCAGAGCCACAAGTACTGACCTGGAATTTTGACCCAGAATCCTGACACTAGGATGTCCTGGCTTCCAAACCCAAGCATACGCGGACCCCAGGTTTCCTGATTCACCCTGGCCCCCAGCCTCTGACTTTGATCTCCGAAGTCTGATTTCTGATTCCAGAAACCCAGCTTTCAAAAATTTTGGTTCCTAGTCCTCCCAACCCGTACCCTACTGACCCTGAACTCTGAGTCTCCACCCTCAAACCTCAGACCCTACCCTACTCTTGGCCCCAGAGTGGGATCCCTGCCTCTAATTCTGCACCCCACCTCCCATCCCCGAACCTTCCTCCCAATGTACCTCAGTCCCAAACATTGAGCTCCATCATCTGAGTCCTGGTACCTAGATCCCATCCCTTGGTCTGGTCTTCTGAGGGGCCTGAGGTGTGAGGCACCCCGTTTTGCCATGTAATTTGCAATAGCACTAGTTCTCAAATGAGGTAGCTCTATTCAAGCCTTGGGGGACTTTATATTCCTGTTTACTAAATGAAAAGGTGCTGAAAAGCTCTTCAAGGCCAAAGATGATGCCAAAGGCCTTTATCTTGTAGAATGGCTTCTCCAGTTCCACCCTGGAACCCCAGGCTTTCTTCTCCTCTGGGAGGCAGAAGGGAGCTGAGGCCTCGGGCACTGGGAGCTCCCCGGAGCAGGCTGGGGCTGACCTAGTTCAGCATTGCAGCCATGGTGCCACCCCGCTGTTGGTACTTAAACTGCCAACCCAAATAAAGCAGGATGCAGCTCCAAGTGGCATGCTTGTTTAAGAAGAAAGGGTAATGCCAGAGATGAAACTTTGGAGCCACTGACTCCCCTTCCTCCTGCTCCCTCCCCTTACCTAGGTGAACAGTTGGGATGGCGCCAGGGCTTGGATACAGGTCTGATGTGGGTTTCAGGCAGGGTCCTGTTTCCTTCCTGGCAGAGAGCATGGGAGAAGAGTCTCAGCTGGGTTCACAGTCGGCGCAAGCGTGGCTTTTATTAGTAAAAGGCAGGCGTTATTGCTATATTTTGTTATTTTCACTTACAGACATGCCAGTGTTCTAGTTCCCTGCTAGAGAGGCACTGTCTGTCCGTTCAAGCTATGGACAACTTGATGTAGCTTCACGTGTGATCGCTTTTCCACAAGGCCCTGTATATTTAGCATTCTATTCTAGGCCTTCCAGTAACATGTCACTGTAGCGTGGTTTTTGTTCAGATGATTCAGATCCGTTAGCTGTGGCTTCAAAGCCTCAGAAATGTCAGGGAAATTAGGCATGGTGGGGCACTTTCAGCTCCAAGGGAAAATAATTTTGCTGTGAGAAACATTCTTTCTAGTAATTTTTGATTCTGAGTTCTAGAGTTTTTGTTGTGTTTCAATCGGACACGTACATACTTCTCTCCGCTGATATTAAAGAGGGCGACTTAATTCACCCTCTTTATGTATAGAGCCCTTACGTAGCCCTCACTGGCCAGGTATTTAGACTGTAGACTAGGCAGATGGCTCGACCTGCATCTGCTGGGATTAGAGGTGGTATAGCCACCATGGCTACCTTAACCCACTTTTTAGCAACATGGCATCTGAATTTTTACTTGTTTTCTTAAGGCTCTCTGAAGTTTTACACTACATTTATATGGAAAAAGAGTGTCTGTCTTGATGAATTGTACCTAAGTTAATTCCAAACCAGTCCCCAGGGACAGGCATACCCTCAATGGAATGACCAAGAAGGGCATACTCATATTCTGTGGCCTGCTGCCTTGGTCAGGCTTTGGGTACTGTGGGAAAGAAGCTGGTAGAGAAAGCAGCAAATTCTCAAGTGAGGTAGATTCGAATTCCTCAGTGCCACTGGACTTAGTGCTCGTGATGGACTGTGCACCTTGGTGTGCCATGTACCCCTGGTGACAGATGTAGCTCTCCAGCGGTGTAAAGGAGTTCTTGCTGTGGGAAACAGGCACTACCCTGCCCAGTGCCTGAGCGGTTGCTTGAGGGAATCAGCTCCCAGGAGGAAAGTGTCCGATTTGAAACAGTCATGCTGGTTCTGAAGGGCAGTTTTTCCTTTTATGCACAAGCAGTAGGTAGTTTGTTTCTGCATTTGTAGTTTCAGAAGTCTCCCCTCCAATGCTCCCATCTTCTTCCTAATCCAGAGGTGACCCCTTTTAAAACATCATGTATATATTTTTTTAAATTGGGGGCTGAACCCTGGCCTTCCCTGCTTAGCTATAGGCCCTAGCCCATGTATGTAAATTTTAATCATAGCTTTGTCGTCAGTACCCTGGGATCTCCAGAACATCTTGTTCAGCCTGCTCTTGTCTCACCAGCAATCCTGGCTGGCATCGTTGCCTGGCAGGGTGGCCCACTGCAGTTACTGAGCTGTGCTGCTGAGGGCCCTTCGGGTGGCGTGGAGCCCTTTGACTTTGTAGTCTTGTCCAAAGGCATCAATGTAGGTAGACTTGTTTCGTGTTCTTAACGACTGTGGAAGACCCCGCGGAGTTTGCCTGTGTGTGTGTGTGTGTGTGTGTGTGTGTGTGTGTGTGTGTGTGTGTTGTACTATCAGTACTCATTATGTTAAATGTCAAACTGAAAATGTTAGGCACAGAACATCACAGGGCACTCTGCTTAATGGTAGAGGAATTGGTCGCTCATACCCAGCACCAGGGCAGGGAAGCTCCACAGTCACTTGAGTGAGAGTGAGACAGTTAAAGTCATTGCACAGTGTTAGGAAAAAAACACCCTTGGCTCAGTCAGTCTTTGGGAGAAGAGTCTTCGGCCCATTCTCCGAGGACCTCTGTCCCAGCTGGTGACCCTTCAGAAGTATTTTTCCAGATAGCCAGAGGCACCTGTTACTTTCTCATTTTCTAGTAGTGACTGCCACATTGCCTCTGGCTGATTGGATGTCACTAGGAGAGAGGGGATGGGTGACCTGGGCCATGCCTATGATTGTTCTGCTGATCTGGCTGGTGCTTTAACCACTGTGCCTGTAGTTCTAGACTCCATACTCTGGACTAGTCGTGAACTGAGAAGGTACATGCTTGCAGGCATGCTTCAGTGTTCTCCCGCCCTTACATGGTCAGGCGGTGTTGGCCTGGTCCTGCTATGTATTCAGAGTAAGATGTTATTTAGAGCTTGTTTCCTGCTTTGCTTAGTTAACTCCCAAGTGACCCTTTCCAGGCAGACATGGTCTTGCAGAACTGGCAGTGTTAGTAGGGATCAAGGGTCCCTAGTCAGCAAGTGTTTTTGAGCCATGGGATAGACAGAGACAAGTCAGAACTGCTGTGGGTGGATGGACTCCAGGCAGACACCTTGGCCCATTTCTCTCTCCCGCTTCCCTTTTCAGATTTGTTCTCTTTGCCAGTTTTTCACCATTAGTGTGGAAGGGGCTATAGTCTGGCTTGCACAAGCCTGTTCATGAGGACAGTCTCTACCTCACTCCTCTTCCCAGGTTCTGCTCCACACTTCCTTACTCTGGGATTGTTGATGTCAGGACTAGGGTCACTTCCTTGCAATAGCTCTAGAACATTCAAGTCACTTCACAGGGAAGCCCTGTATATTGGCTTCACCCTCCATTGCTATTGCCCACCACTAGAATGTTTGCCAGCTCTGTGGATTTGCCTATTTGGAGGTTCCTGGTTCCTGGAAGTAGACCTGTGGGAGAATGTGGCTTGTGTGTGTGTGTGTATACATATACGTCTGTCTGTCTCTCTGTCTGTCTGTCTATACATCTATCTATCTATCTATCTATCTATCTATCTATCTATCTATCTATCTATCTATCTATCTCTAGGTATGTATTTTGCCTACATGTATGTATGTGTAGCACATGTGTGCCTGGTTCCAACAGAGGGTTAGAAGAAGGCTTCAGACCCCCTGGGAGTGGAGTTACAGACAGTTGTGAGCTGCCATGTGGGTGCTGGGAATCAAACTTTGGTCCTCTTCAAGAGCAACAGTGCTCTTAACAGCTGAGCCAGCTCTTCAGTCCCCTGTCCCCATTCATTTCATGTCCCCCTAGTGGTTCTTGGTTTCCCTCCATCTTCCCCAGTACCTAACATTGCTCTTCTTTCTAAGACTTGGCTTCTTGGAGACCCTGTATTTGCTTTTCCTTTCTCTCTTCTCAGGGTGGTACACCCAGGTCAGTCTAGACTTTCCCTGGCCATGCTCACATCCTGGTCCCCACATAGGTTCCATTTCTCTTTGTGATGCCCCAAACTGCAGCAAACTGAGGCTAAGATGGCCCTGTGATGCACAGGGTACCCAGCCAGGCCCACTGCAATTTTTCTCCACAGAAAACCAGCACTCTTTTTAAAGTTATTTGAAAATGTGCATGCACACACAGAGTGTGCACGTGAATATAGTACCTATCAAGGCCAGAAGAGGGCACCTATCCCTTTGGAATTGGGTGCTAGGAACTGAACTTGGGTCCTCTACAAGAGCAATACATGTGCGCTTGAGACAGTCCCCTGGAGTGAGACTGTCACATGTGTCTTTTTTTCTCTTTGGCAGAGCATGTGGCTGCCAGTGGCTTGGCCTTTCCCCGCTGGAAAGGGCTACTTTGAATGTTTAGAATCTTGAGAATGTTTAGAAACCTGGTGTCATCTGTTTCCATGCTGTGAATGCCCCTCCCCTTAACTCTTTCCCAGTGTGAAAGAACTAAGACCATGTGTCTCTCCACCTCTCCCTAGTTGGTCTTACAATAGTTAGGTGGCTTAGGAGTCTCAGTAGTCTTCCTTTTGGCCTTGCTGTTTGTGACCAGAGATTTCAGCAAGCAGTCTGAGTTGCATTCAGTTTTCTGAATCTGTAAGACAGACCCAGCACTTGTCTCCCTGGGTAGTGGGATCAAATGAGACACTATTGCAACATTTATGCTACTATTACTGTTGCCTCTGACCATGGTATGAAACCATTTCTGACTTGTAAACACAGGTGATTTTCCACAGACATCATTTCCTGGCTTCTTTCAATGTTTAGAATTTTGGGAGATATTGTTTAGACTTTTGAGATACACCTGGTGGTCCTCTGCTTCCCTGCTCTGCTTGTCCCCACCGGCACCCCAGCTCTATCCCAGTGTGAAGGGAGGAGGACCATGTTTAACTGACTAGCCTGTGAGGGTGCAGCATCTCTCTCAGTGTGGCCTCGTCCATCCTCTGTGCTTTCATTGCTCCAGAGGTGCTGAGGGACCTGGGTGCACGGGAACGGCTTGGAATATTAAATATTTTCCCATCTTAGACGTCAGCACTGAGGGTGGAGCTGTTGGAGGGCAGAGCTGTTGGATCGTCTAGTGGCATCTGGGAGGTAGTGTTCACACACCCACTCAGGCACCTGAGCAGTCTTAGCATTCAGGGGTCCCCCTTCCAGTAGCAGCTAGCTGTGGGGTGAGGAGGCTCTGCTTGCTTTTGGACTCTATGATGGGCATTTTCATGGACTTGGTGGTCTGTTGGGGAAGTCCCAGAAACCCAGGAGTCCCCGTCCCAGGCAGTAAGACTACAGCTGAGAGGCTTAGACTTAGGAAGAGAAACCAGTTGCTCCCCTTCTGTCCTGTGCTGTCCAATGACAGCAATGTTCACACTGGGTTTCCTGCCCTGATGCGAGCTTACTGAGTGACCAGTGTGCCTGAGACAGAGAAGATAGACTCGTTCCCCTCCCAGTGCAGTAGGTGAGTCCTTTTCAGTAGGACACTTGGGACTCTCCCACACTGACAGACTCTCCAGAGGCCTCAGGAGATGCCTGTGCTGGCCAGGCTCGTGGTTCTGTCAGTCAGGTTAGGCCTTGGCCAGTCAGGTCTGCTTTGAAAACGTTGCCCTTGGAAGTTGCAGGGAGGGAATTTGGAAGATCTGGTGGTCATTTCAGACTGTCCTTTCCCTGAAGAATAGTTTAGGGTTTGGCCTTCAGGCATGGTGATACCTAGAAAGGCCCAGCACTAATTCTCAGGGAAGGCAGCCTAATCTCGAACCTCTCAAAGGACTGAGGACCCTGGTGTAAACTTCCTGACGAGATATGGTGGTGAGAAAGCTTTCTGGGCTCTCCTTAATGATGAAGGAGAATGGAGCATTCAAAATGTAAGACCAGTGAGAGGCCATTGCCTGTTTTCATGTGAGGAGAATTTTGATTCAGATATGGAAATCCTACTCTGATTTAATAAATACTCTAGTATTGGCAGATTGGGGGTGTGGTCTACCAACTTAATGCAGCCTCCCTGCGGGCTTTGTGGGAGGTTGGCTCCTAAGCCCACAGTTTCTCACAACTGCTGTTTTGTGAGCGTGCCTTTGGACTTCATCTTCGAGACACTTGAGTCACTGTTGTGTCTGTGCTTGGCATTAGTGATGAGTGCACTCCTGGTGCACTGCCTGCACAGCTCCCCAACATTTAAACTGTGAAAGGTTGTTCTGAGAGGCAAATGCCCTATGCTATAAGGAGTAGCTGAGCCAGCTGGTCCTCTATAGGATGCTTGGATAGCTTGCTTGTATAGATCAACTCTGATGCAGAGGGGCTCAGGCCCTGGAGGGGCTCTAGGTGGGCTGGACTTGCTGTTGATGTAAGGGATTCCTGGCTAGAAGTATGCCCTGAGTGTGGTACCAGGACAGTAGTGCTCTGCAAGTCCAGAACACCGCCTCTGGGGCTGTTTTCCCTTTTGCAACCTTCAGCTCATTTCCAGGAGTGTCTCCATGGGCTGGTTACTGCAGAGTCTTGACATATTGATTGGCCATTGTGACCATGGGCCATTTGTCTTCATGGCTTATCTCTCTGATGAGGGTATGGTGCCTTTCCTTGGAGTTTGCTGAGGTTACAGGTTATTCTCCATGCCCTCTGTCCTGGGGTATGCATGCAGAATAGTGCTGGCTTTTCATATTGGAACTGCTGGACCAGCTCCTGTCCTCTGGTCTGGTCCTACTTAACCTCTGAACTGACTGCACCCCAGAGCACTGTCTCCATGATTAATTTGCATTAATCTGACCCTCACTATCTGCATCCCAAACAACATGGTTGGACCTTCCAGCTGATGTGCCAGCCACGCTTCCCTCTCAGATTGATCCCAGGCCCTTTTCTCCCCTTGGAGGTTCAGATAGACCACACTCTGAGTCAGCGTGGACCCTGGAGCCTGCTACCATTTTTTTTTTAAAGATTTATTTATTATTATATCTAAGTACACTGTAGCTGTCTTCAGACACACCAGAAGAGGGTTGTGAGCCACCAGGTGGTTGCTGGGATTTGAACTCAGGACCTTTGGAAGAGCAGTCAGTGCTCTTAACAGCTGAGCCATCTCTCGAGCCCCGCTACCATTCTTTAAAAGTATATTTGTATTTATTTGCATGTGTATACATACACACACACACACACACACACACACACACACACCCGTGGAGGACAGAAGAGGACATTGAATCCTCTGGAGCTGGAGTTACAGGTGGTTGTGAGCTGCCCAATATGTGTGCTGGGAACCAAAGTTGGGTCTTGTGGAAGAGCAATACCTTCATAACTGCTGAGCCATGGCTTCTGTGCTCCCCCTCCCCTTTTCTGATCAGACATGTGACCTTGGTTCATCTTCTGCTTCTGCCTATTTATGCTTCAGCAAGCAGGAATCACACCTGAAAATCTGGTTAAGGATGCTACAGCAGAGAGTGGGGGATACCTGCCTTTGCCTGTGCTGCTGGGCAAGGACTGCCCTGCTAGCCCAATGTGGGGAACTTGCTGTGGGTCCCTTGGGACAGCATCCTCATCTTCACTGTCTCTCTGGGTGCTGAGCTGCTGCCAGATGGCTGGGCAGCCACTCACTGAGCCTGAACACATGTGGCTAACGGTTGCAGTCTCCTGTCTGACCTGGCACTGTTCCCAGAGGAACCTCATCTGCTGCAGCTCTGCTGTCTGGCTGCCTCAGCCTGCGGGAACACTTGGGACTTATGCACTGGTGCGGTCTCCCCTGCTTGTGTTCTTATACCCTCTTCCCCCTCACAGTGCTTGTTGCTCAAGTAGGACACATCTCTACATCTGTGGCCTCTGAACGTCTCTTCTTTCCTGGGGACTCCTCTAGACCCCTGCAGGGGCAGGCAGCTCTCCTTGATGCTTTCAAGACCAGTTTATATCCTGGCTTTGGGCAGTATGTTTAGAGTGCTCCTTGCCTGCCTCCTCCTTCTCCAACCTGAAGTGATTCCAGGTTTTTGCTTTTTCCTGTCATTTTTGCCTGTTGACAGCTTTCAACATATATATTGCCTCCAGGTGTCTGCCCTCTGACAGCAACACTGCATGATTTGGGGATCTCCACAAGTGGATAGAGGGCACGAGTGGGGAGCTGGCAGGTTTCCTTGAGAGCTGATGCCCATTCCATGTCAGGATGAAGGTGGAGGGTGGATGGGAGGAGTCTTTAGCCAGCTGACAGCAGTGTGCTGCCCTGGCACAGTGACATTAGCATTGGCTGTGCTCGTGCCTCCTGGTTCCATGGGGGTAAGTACGGTCCAGTGCACTCCTGTGCTTAGTGGAAAAGTCTCTTACTTGGACTGTAGCTCTTTTCCCTTTTCCTTTAAGAAGTTTTATTGAGGAGTAATTTGCATACCACACAATTTACCTAGGAGGCTGCACAGGTCAATGGCTTTCGGAAAATGCCTGCATTTATGCAGCTGTTGCCATGAAGCAGTTTTGCAACACTTCCCACCTGGCCCTTGTCATCGCTCAGTCCCGGCTCTTGGCCTCACCCACCTCAGCTCTGCTGACCTGTAGAATCCTGCCTTTCCTGCAGTTTCCATGTCATGGAATCATATGATATTCAGTCTGATGTCTGGTTTCTTTCATTGAGCACAGTGTGATGATTTTGAGGTTCCTGGGTTTTGTGTGTCGACAGTTGACCTGTCTTGTGGCTGAGTTGTATTGTATTGTATGGTCACATGGTTCATTCATTCCCAGTAGTTAGGCCTTGGGGGCGGGGGGTACAGTGAGTGAGTAAACATTGTTTCTATGGACATAAGTGCTTGTCTTCCTGGGGCTTATGGTTCTGTGTGGGTGTAGATGTGGGTGCTTGCTTCCCGGGGGCTGGTTGAGTAGTCAGTGTGTGTTTGTGTGTGTGTCTGGGTGTGTGCCATTTCTTACTCTGGCAGTGTGTAGGGCAAAACCCTTTGCTGTGCAGGCACCTGGTGGTACCTTCCTGATGATGAGCAGGCATGGAATGCCCTGTGGGTTTCAATTGCATTTCTAGCTTTTTCTTTTACATGTAGGTGCACCCTACAAGTTGGTTCCTTTGCCAGGTTGGTAACCACTTTGGGCAATGACTGTAGTGGCCAGCTCCATGGCTGCTGAGCTGCTCAGCTCTCTAGGAGGGGTACAAAGTGCTGGGACCCCCACTGGAGGCCCCATTTACTTGGACAGACAGGCTGGTGTCATAATGTTCCTTCATTGAGCACAGTTAATTCAGGTGAAGCTGGAGTAGATATCTAGGAGCAAGAACCCCGTGGAAGATCCTCTTCTGCTGCCTACAGGTGCAGGAACAGGCCAGTGTGGAGGTGTACGGGCCCTGCAGTCCAACCCCATGCCTGTCAATGTCTGTGGGGATGTTGTGGGGCTTTTTCAGGGCTCCTCAGTGCCTATTGGCCCACTACTCTCTTTTTTTTTTTTTTTTTTTTTTTTTTTTTTTTTTTTTTCAGCATTTCTCTTTGGTGGTCCAGCTTGCCTTCAGGGATGCTGATCTGTCCACAATTTTACCACAGATCTTGTCAGCAAACACCCCATAGTTATGAACATAATGGTGATTTTTCTATCATTCTTTTTTTTTTTTTTTTTTNTCCTGGAACTCACTTTGTAGACCAGGCTGGCCTTGAACTCAGAAATCTGCCTGCCTCTGCCTCCCGAGTGCTGGGATTAAAGGCATGTGCCACCACACCCAGCTGGCCCACTACTCTTGTCCTTTCACAATTACCTTCTCCCTGGGAGTCTGGATGTGTGTCTGTATATCCGTGTGTGAGTGTGAGAGGCACTTTATGGCTGTGGCTCTGTGGACCCAGGTTCTATGTAGGATTGTGGTCATGCTGGGGACAAGTCGTGGCATGCTAGGGTGGGGGCATTGTTGCCAGGCTGGGTGTTTCTGTGGGTTTAGCAGTTGCATTCCTTGAGGTTCCATGGGAAACATCTGTCTGGCCTTCTTGGCAGCAGGTGGCTATCTTGGCTTAGGCCCATCAACACAGCCACTATAGAAGAGCAGCGGGTGTCAATTGCAGCTGGGAGGCATCTGGCTGCCTCATTGGTGGGGAAAAAGAGGCAGGGAGAATTTGTTTTTGTTTCTCCATTTAGGAGGATGCTTGTCTAAGGCAGTGGGGTGATGGGCTGTAGTGGGGTGATGGGCTGTCAGGCTTGCTGGGCCACTGCACCTTTTCTCGTTTCTCTGGGCCCCTCAGCATTGCAGGACCATCTTGTCAGGCCCGGTGTTTGCCTCTCCAGAGTCGGCCACTGGGAAGGCTTGGGTGTGTGGCCCTGGCCCCATTTGGGCTTGAGGCTCCATTACTCTAGGCGCTATCTGGGGTCCTGAGAAGGAGCCAGGGAGGCTTACCCTTCAGCCTCGTGCAGCCTCCCTTGTCCACCTTTTGGTATTTTGGTGCTTGCTGGCTGCATGATGAGTTAGGATGAGAAGTGAGAGTAGGGACATCTTTGGGCGTCTGGCTCTGACCAGCCAGGTGACACACATGTGGGGGCTGAGAGTCAGCTAGGCAGCTTCCTTCTGTGGATTCTCCAAGCCTTATGCTGGAGGTGAGGCCTATCCATGCAGGTGACATCTAGGGTCATTTGTCATCTGGAGTCACTCTCCTAGGGCTCGTTCTCTTGGGATGGCATCTGTGTGAGGAGCAGGCACATTTCTGGGAACATGTTTTGCTGCTCTTCTTCTTCACGGGTTGGGTTTCTCAGATCTGTCATAACTTCCTGTTTTCTGTAACGCCCTGGGGCCCTCACTGTTGTAGTCAGGTGGTACACCCCTGTCACTGCCCAGGTGGGAGGAGAGGGCTGGGTCATGTGGGAAACAGGAGAGAGCCGTAGAAACTGACCAGTAAGTAAACAAAACAGCACCCTGCTGACAGACTCAAGGTTGTCTGAGACCCTCAGGGGCTCAGATGGGGTCTCATTTCCTAATCTGCCTCATTTGATGCAGGGGCTCTGGGGTCTCCCAGACCAGCTTGCTGTTAACGTTTCGTGTGCTTCTGCTGTGTCTTAGCAGAAAGACGTGACCTGGAGAGAGCATGCTGGTGAGTGAGGAGCGGCCTCTGGCGTGTGTTGGGGGGTGGGGGGTGAGGGTTCAGGGTGCCATTGGTCCACTAGATGCAGTCCAAGGTCTGCACCCTCATGGTTCTGGGGGTTCTGCCTCCCCTGCACAGATACCCGGTGACCCACCTTCCCCACAGGGAACCTACTCCCTTAGTCTTGGAACATAATTCTGAATGAGAAGGTCTTCATGGAGCTGGTCTCAAAGAGTGGCCTAGAACACAGACGCTCTGCTGTTGTGACCACACAGCCTCTGGTGTGCCTGTCCTGAATGTTTTGGTTTGGAGGATCTGAGTTAGCTGGGAAGGTCAAAAGGAGTGGCCGTTGGGGTACTGTGCCATAAGATCAGAGTCAGGAAGTGGGGAGCTGTGTGGCTGATATGGCTCACAGAAGTAGGAACAGGCACTGTGTGCTAAGAGGTGCTGTGTGCTAATGCTTCCAGGACCCTGCTTCTTTACAGTGAACAAGGTCATTGTCCTCTGTCTGTGTCTGGTGGGAGGGTGTGTTGTATTGTGGAGTGCCATGTCAGCTCCATTGCTACTCTTGTCCCTCAGAGTGAGGGCTTGAGTCCAGTTGAGCCCCTGAGCTGACTGTAAATTGTTAAACATTTATCTACTGATAAGCAGCTGCTCCCATGGAAGAAGAGATGTTGCATTGAATGTAGGGTCTGGGGAGTCTAGGAGCATCAAGTGACTTGGGACTTCTGGGCTCTTGTGGGTGTTCCTATGATTGAACGGCAGGAGCCTGGACAGTAGGGACATTGTGGTGTACCTAGTACCTAAGAACTGTGAATAACAGACTAAAAGATACCAACACTTGATCTTTCCATCGTTTTTTGAATAAAATCCTACTTGGGGGAGATCAGATATACCCTGGTGTTAATGGGAATCAACACCTATGCTGTGATGACCTCATGACTGTCTTCTCCTATGGTGGGGTATAAAATAGATGCATAACACTGACTCCCCCCTGCCCCCCCTTCACATTCTGGAGGAACTAAATGCTGTGAGCTGTGTGGCCTACATAGGTGTGAAGTGGAGGGTCTCACAGTCTCTCAGTGGTGTTTGCATTAGGGTCTGTCCTACTGATGAGGTGCTGAGCTCAGCACTTACCTGCTGGAGTCAGCTTACCCCCTTGGCTGGATGCTGTTCCTAGAGCAAATCTAGGTAGTATTGGTTCACATTGGAGTCCACAGGCACTTGGCAGAATGCCACCTGTTGAAATATCCAGGTTCTCGTGTCTGACTGAGGGCAATGAATTGAATTGGATCAGGGACACATGGTTAGAAAAAGAAATAGACAGTTGATTAAGAAGAAAAGGCCTCCTGGGAATGGAATAGGCTAATGAACTGAGGGTTAATCCTCCAGAGTCAGGGCCCCAGAGCTAGACTCTCTATAGGACATTTACATAATAACCCCAGCTTTTCTGCTTCCATGCAGACTTTCCTTAGACTCACTTTCTTCCTTATATGAAGCCCCGGGGGTGGGGGGAAGGGCTTTCAGGCGTTCATGCTTATTTATTTATTTATTTATTTATTTATTTATTTATTTAAAGATTTATCAGTTGGCATGCTGGTACATACCTTTAATCTTAGCACTTGGGAGATAGGCATTGGATATCTGTGAATTCAAGGCCAACTTGGTCTACATACTGAATTTCAGGATAGCCAGAGCCACATAGTAAGACACTGTCCCCCAAACAAGACAAAATGTACACACAAAAGATTTATTTTTATGCATGTATATGTGTGTATATGTCTGACTGTTCCATATGTGTACCACATGGGTGCAGATGCTCTTGGTGGCCATAAAGGGGAATCAGATCCCCTGGAATTGGAGTTACAAGCAGTTGCGAGCTGCCTGATGTGGGTTCTGGGAACTGAACTCTGGTTCTGGATATTCCCTGTGAGTGGGATCCAGCAGTCCATGTCCTGTCTGATGCTTTGACTCTGCCCTCTATTTTCTGGGATGGCCCATGGTGTGTCATTGTGATACTTCATTCAGTTTGTGACCTAGTGCTATTCCATTGTGTGATTATACTGCATTTTGTGTGGTATTGATGGCAGTTGGCTGTCACAGATAGGGCTGCTGTGACTATCCACGCACGAGCTTTTGTTTGAACACAGGTTGCTGTTTTCTTGGGTGTAAACCCAGCTGTGGAGGTGCTGGCCAAGGGAGCTTAGCTTTTGAGGAACTGCCGCTGGGTGCTTTCCACAGTCGGACTGTTTCATGTTCTACTAGCAGTGACAGTTCCAGTGTTTCCACATCCCCAAATAGCACTTGTTATGGTTCATCTTTGGTGATAGCCCCGGTAGGTGTAGAGTGACATCTCCCTGTGGTATGGTGTGCAGCTGCGAGATGTTGAGTTTCTCTATGAGCTTAGTGGGTATTTATATGTCTACTTTGAAGACTCAAACCTGCAGCACATTTTAACTTTTATTAACTGTTGAATTGTTAGAATTCTTTATATATTTTGGATATTAGACCCTTACCAGCTGTGTGATTCACAAATTGTTCTCTTGTTTGGTGTATTGTATCCATTTTTTGAGTGTTATTTGAGGCAGGAATGATATTAACTTTGATGGACTCTGCCTTGCCTCTTCCTTGGTTGTTTGTATCTAGGCTGAGGTTACAAAGACATGTTTTCCTCTAAGACCTACAGTCACACAGGTAGGGTTTGCAGTCTCGTCATTCCAGTAGCATTGATTGAAAAGACTCTTATTCCCCACTGGGCCATCTTACCACTCATGTCGAAATTTTAATTGGACGTGAACTTACACATTTATTTCTTGGCTCTCTGCTTGACATGTCCACCCTTTTGCTGGTGTCACATACTCTATTGATCACTGTAGCTTTTTAGCAAACTTTGGGGTCAGAAGTGTGAGTCCTTTAATTGTTTTGTTTTTGTTCTGAGTCTTGTCTTAGCCATTTCCTTTCCATTTCTATATGAGTTTCAGGCTTAACTTGTCAGGTTCTACAAAAAGCCAGCTTGAACTTGGATAGCGGTTGTTACTAGTCTGTAGGTTCTTCAAGGGAGTGTTATCATTTGCAGTGGTGTTCTTCCAATCAAGGTGAGTTCATCTTAATTTCTTTTTTTTAATCTTAAATTCTTCTTACTTTATTGATTTTTTAAAAAAAGTTAACATACAAAATAAAATCTTTCTTACACACACATACACTCACACACACACATACACACTCACGACTCACATACATACACACTCACGTACATTCAAACAACTCATCCACACACCCACACACTCATATACATCACACACTCATACATACACACATACACTCATATACACATACTCACACCACACTCATATGTACACACTCACACCACACTCATATACACACTCACACACTCATACCATACACTTTTATACATACATATACGCACTGATATACATACACTCATACACACACACCACACACTCATATACATACTCATAAACATACACTCATACCACACATCATATACACACTCACACACTCATACACACACTCACACATACACCCTCACACCACACTCCCATACACACATACTTACACATACCATTGCACTTTGCTTATTTATTCTCCTACTATCTTTCCCACCTCCTCAACTAATTTCACTGATGTTTAAAAAAAATATTGTATAGATCTTGAACTTGGGTTAAATTTATCCTAATTGTTGTGTTTGTGGGTGATGTTCTGAGAGTTTTCCTTCTTTCTGAGTCAGTTGTGCTGGTTTGCATCTTGCTAGGAATCCTTTGGGCAACTGGCTTTCTTCCTCGCTGGTCTATGGTTGTTCACACATTTCTTGTGTTCTTTTCCCCTCTGTAAGGCTAGAGATAGCAGCTTGTCTTTCCTTCCTGACTTTAGTAAGCTGCATCTTTCTCTGGCTCTCTTTTGCGGGCTTGCCAGTGTTGCTGATCTTTTGGATCCCCAGGTTTCTTCTGTCCTCTGGTGTTGGCTGCATTCAGGGTTAAATCACACGGAACCTTTCTTGAGTGTTCTATCTCACCCTTCTGCCTTCACCTCTTTGTCTCTTGTGTTTGGTAGACACTAAGCTGATGCGTGAGAGCAGCCGAACAGACTGTGTGTCCTCTGCAGGGAGAAGGGGCTCACCTTTTTCTGAGCATCCTGAGTCAGTTTGAGGCTTTGCTCATGTTTTCATAAGCCTTGGGAGAACCTCATCAGGGGCACCTTTGTTGACTTAATATGTAGATGGAATAAGCAGGTACCAGGTAAGGGGTCAGTTTCCAACAGAAAGATGAATGCCTTGGTGTCTTCTGAGCCAGCTGTCCTGCAGCACTTTGCCAAGCTCCAAGCATATGAGAGAACACAGCATCTCTGAACCCTGGTATCTGCAGCGTTGGCATATTCTAGTGAGTTTTCCTCTGTCCTAACAAGGTTTCTACATTGTGACCAAAAGCAACTTGGGGGAGAAAGGATCTGTGACATCCTACAGCTCACAGTTCACCACGAAGGAAAAATCAAGGCAGGAACTCACAGCAAGAATTCAGAGGAGGAACTGAAGTAGAGACCTTGGAAGGATGCTGCTTACTGCTGTGATCCCCGTGGCTGGCTCAGTTTTCTGCCCATGCATGTGTGGTCCACTCACAGTGGGCTGAGTCCTTCACATCAATCACTCATCAAGAAAATGCTCCACAGGCTTGTATAAAGACCACTCTGATGGAGGTGTCTTCTCAGTTGAGGCTCCCTCTTCCCAGATGACCTTAGCATATGTCCGGTTGACAGAGAAACCTAACTTGCACTCTGTTGACGACTGCGACTGACACTAGGAAGAAAGCAGCACTTCAGGAAGACTCTTGAAGAAATGACCTCTGACTGATTCCCATTCAGCAGCCCTTTGCAGTGAACACCCGGGGGCATCTGTTTTGTGTATACACCCTGTAGGCTTGGAGAATATGGAGACCACGCCAACCTACCTCACTTGGGTTGTGACTCATTTGCTTGTCTTATTCCTGATGATGACCTTTGCTGTAGGCCCTGGTCTTTAGAGAACATGGACACTTACTGGCCCGGGGCTGCTTACCAAAAGCCTTCCTGGGACCAGACGTAGCTGTTGGCCTGGATTCTTTCTCCATTTGTATGTATTCTCTCCCTTCTGTGCTGACCCATGCTACCTCTCCTCCTGTTTGCACCGAGATGAGTCTCCTTGTATAGGATTAATTGGCTTTCTTTGAGGAAGATCGGTTTGATCTGAGTTAAAGGGCAGCTTTGGTAGGAAACTGATCTAGTGCTGCTACCATCCTTGGTTTTTTCCCTGCTTCATACAGATGCAGGCCTGCTGGTGTCTCCTCTGTGGCTGCTCCTCAGTTGCTGAGAGGCCCTGGAGGTCAAGACCTAAGTTCCAGAGGGATGGAGTGCCTTTTTGGGGTGATGTAAGACAGCTTTCTCATTGAGCCTCAAGATTGACAACAGGGGCCTTTCTGGAGGTCAGTGTGACTTGAGCTCTTCTAGGTTGTTAGACTGGCCTCATAATGTCACCTGGAAGAATTGGTAGAAAGTACATCTGACTCTGGTGTGTGTCGTGTCTTCCCTTAGGTTGTGGGCATGGTTATTGATGTCACAAAGGTTCCTTGCTCTCTGCAGATGTCAGCCTGTCTTGTACAGGTTGACCCCAGCTGCTGGCTCTGTCTTAAGGTGTGAACTGCAAGTCCTGCTCTACCTCCTCGTGAGGTCAGCAGGGCCTCTTCAGACTCTGGGGTGTATTTGAAAGGATTACGTATTACAAAATCCCTTAGCTACCTGTCAGCCTGAAGATAGCTTCTACCTGTCAGCCCGAGGATAGCTTAAGCAGAACTGGAAATTTAAAGGCAAGTCCCTGGACAGCTCCAGGAAGAGCCTGAGAGCTAGGCTTGCTGCATCAACCCTCCATGCCTCTCCTCAAAGAGTGTCTATGTCCATCTTTTGCTGTTCTTTGGGTGGAAAGCTCCTGTCTGTCCCTGTATCCACTTCTGTATTAGTCAGGGTTCTCTAGAGTCACAGAACTTACAGATAGTCTCTATATAGTAAAGGAATTTATTGATGACTTACAGTCTGCAGTCCAAATCCCAACAATGGTTCAGTAGTAGCTGTGAATGGAAGTCCAAGGATCTAGCAGTTGCTGAGTCCCACACCGCAAGAAGGTGAAAGAGCGAGAGCCAGACTCCCTTCTTCCAATGTCCTTATATGGTCCCCAGCAGAAGGTGTAGCCCAGATTAAAGGTGTGTGTCACCACACCTTTAATCCCAGATGACCTTGGACTCAGAGATCTCCCTGTCTTAATCTTCTGGATTCAATCACCACTGTGTCTCAAGATCTCCATACCAAGATCCAGATCAGAAACTTCTATCTCCTAGCTTCCAGATTAGGTTCACTGGTGAGCCTTCCAATTCTGGATTGTAGTTCATTTCAAATATAGTCAAGTTGACAACCAGGGATAGCCACTACAACTGCCATTTCTGAGTAGTGCCAGATGTCTGTGCATGCTACTGTGTCCAGAGTTTGGCTCTGTGGGTGGGTAGGAGGTTAGAACCTCTGGTCTGTGGTCAACTTGCTCATGTCCATAGACAGCACCCTGGCAGCTCCTCCAAGGAGGGTGGGACACTTCCTGCAGTCAGAAGCTCCCAGCTGGGAGTAGGAGTCAGTGGCTGTTCCCTTCTGGGGCTCACTCCTACTTTCTGTTTCTCTGCTTGTCCCAAGTGCTGCTACAGTGTGTATAGTCCTTGCCAACACTCTGGCTCCAATCCCTGACTCTGTTATTTTTCTATGCAACCACTAGGCCTCTTCTTGAGCTTATCACACACAACAGGCATTGATTGGCCTATACTCAAAGGAAATATAGATGTTGGGTGAGGATCCCAATCCCATGCTAGAACTGGCCAGGGAGGATGGCTGACCTGGTGGATACAGTGCCCATCCCCACTTTCACAGGGAGGATGAGGGGCAAGGCCTCAAGGGAAATGGTGCGGCCTTTATGACTTGCCATTGCATCTCAGCCTTTTTTCCTTTATGCTATGCCTGAAGGCATCCCTGGGCTGGCATCCTCATGCTATCTTATGAGGATAGAAAGCCTTGTAAAGGCTTTACAGTCTAGTTGAGCTCCAGAGAGTCCAAAGGGAGTTCTGCCTATTGTTTTGAGGTGGAGAACTTTGTTGGATCAGATGTGAAATGTGATGTCAGGAAAGTGAACATGCAAAAGTCTACGTTTGTGGGCATGGTCAGCTCTCAGTCCAAGGTCAGCTCTTAGGCCCATGGTCAACTCTCACATCCATGACCAACTCTCCATTTTATGATCAGCTGTCAGGTCCATGGTGAGCTCTCATGTCTGTGGTCAGCTCTCAAGTTAATGGTGAGCTCTCACGTCTGTGGTCAACCCTTAGTTCTAGAGTTAGCTTTATGTCTGTGGTCAGGGCTCCAGTCTATGGTCAGCCCTTAAATCTATAGGCAGTTCTCAGGTCTATGTTTGGTTCTTAGATCTATGGTCAACTCTCAAGTCTGTGGTCAGCTCTCAGGTTCATGATCAACTTGCATGTCCATGATCAGCTCCTTGGTCCATAGGCAGCTTGCAGATATGGCATTAGCTTTCAGGCATATAAACTGGCTGTCAGGTCTGTAGCAGCCAGGCATATAAGAACTCCAGAATGTGGCACACCTGGCAATGCAAAACTCAGGCCCATCTCTTTCTCAGAGCGCCTAGGTACAGCACCACTCAATTTACAAAATGAAATGTCACCCCTGCTCCTCACGTCTGTTCCAAGTTGAGTCAGACACACAGTGCTTTTGACTGGCAGGCAAAGCAGGTTGTGGGGCGCTCCTTTGATATGAGTGTCCACAAGGACACTGCACATGGCCACTTAGTGGGTTTCCCAGTGAGATGTGCAAGCCTGGCTTCCTGCATGTTCAGCTTCTGTGCCTGCAGAGGCCACTTTGTGGTGACTGGCTCAGCTCCCTGCTGAGAGGTGCCATGGTGTCAGCTGAGGACTAGTTAAGCTGACTCTCAGCTGTCCCTTGAACAGTGGCCAGGGCTTCCTCGGCTCCAAGTCCCTGACCAAAATGCCTGCAGGGTTGGGAGGCTGTAGAGGCCATCTGAGATGGCAGGTTGCTGCAGCTCATAAAGCTGGCTGGAGCTCAGGGAAGGTTTGAGGTTCCCAGGGAAGGTTGGGGCTTACCTGTCCTCCTCTCTCTGGTCTGGTGTCTCGGTACCCCCAGCCCCATCTTTTGGCCTGTCTAGTACCTTACTTGAGTGGATTACTCAAGCCCTGAGAACCGGGCAGTGTCTAGGCTGGCTCTGCTCTGCCCCAGGAAGACCATGGCAGGGGAGCAAGACCTTTTACTCCAGACCCTTTCCGCACTCCCCCGATTGCTCCTTCCTTTCTTTCCTTTCTTGGGTTCTGCTGTCTGCTGTCCTTGTGTCTTTTCTGTTCCTCTGAAGCCACACTCATTCTAAAGGCTTGTCAGTGGTTTTTTTTCCTTCATCTTTCCAAAATCAGCTTCATTGTGAGTACCTCTGAGAAGCAACATGTGCCTGGGTAGCAGGGACCCCAGCACTGAGCCTTTGTACCTACTTAGCTCTGCAGCCCCAGGGTCTGCTTTGTCTTCCTCCTAGCCAGTCACTCTAGAGCGCTCAGGTCACTGCCTGCCTCAGCCACGTTCCACTTGTTCCCCAGTTTGCACTGCATTCCTTTGTGACTTTAGATTCTGTTCATGGCCTTGGAAGGACCTTTCCTGACACCTCTCAGGACGTCCCATCCTCTTTCCTCCCTGAGAGTCTCAGGGGGTTCTAATTGGGCTTTTGTTCAGTTGTCCCTCTCTACTAGTTCTCCATTGGATAGCATTCGATTCATGTGGATTTGTCCTTGTCATGTAGATTCAGGTCCCCAGCACAGATCCCAGTCTGTATTGGCTCAGACTTTCCTCCAGCCCCTATCTGGGTGAGGAGGGGGCTTTACCATTGCAGTCTGGGTATGAGGGAGGCCCTAGGTGCTGTCAGCCATAGATGGCCATCTTAGGGCCAAAACTTTTGGGTCCCTTGGTCTAGAGTACAAGACCGTGTCTTCATTCCAGTTTCTTCTTTGAGCTTCATCTTTTCTTTCCTTTCGGCACCACTAAGCTTAGTATCACGTGCTTAGCATCTTCTGCTCTTTGTAGCTCTTACCACTGTGTCTGCATTGTGCCATCTGTAATAATCAGGTTACTGCTGTTGGAGCTGGCTGTGCTCTATCCATCTTACGTGCCACTACTAATAGCTCTTAGCCCAGGATGTGTTTTGGGAGGACCTGAGGGCAGTAAGTCTTAGTGCAGTAGGGAGAGTTTGGATGCTGACCTGTGACCCCTTTTGCATCTTGTTCTCTGGGTGAGCTACAGAGGAAAGCTTTGGCTTTTCCTCAAGCTTATGCCAGCCAGCCAGTACCCCAACCCATTCCACGGATCTGACTTGGTTTTCTGTGTGTGAGGTAAAAGAAGGAAGGCAGGGAGGTAAGGGTTGGAACCGATGATTGACTTCTCCGTGGCCTGTTGTGGGTGGCCTGCCATGGGGGGAGATGGTAATTTGCATAGGATGTTTTACTGATGTCTGGTGTCTTACAGAGGTGGTGCTTGCGCCCCTCTGGGTTCAATATTGTGCATCTTGAGTGTTTTTGAGTTTCTTCTGCCATGTGTTGTAGTCTACACATGTGGCCATGTGACTTGATGCTTTCATGGTGGCCAGTGACAATCTCAGAGATTTCTTGGCACATTCCCTCCCTGCTGCATGTGTCCTGGTTCTGAGCTCACTGCTGTCAGTCATGAGCGTCAGCTGGGAAACAGCTCATGGAATCCACCGTTGGTTCCAAGTTTCCCTGTGGTTTGGAAGTGTACATCCAAAGTAATGTTAAGTGGCCAAACACTTGACTAAAACTAAATAGAGAGCCAAGGATAGGAGAGAAGAGAGACCTCAGTGTGAATCTTGTGTACACCAAGCCCTGGCAGAGGCTCTGCTCCCAGGCCTGTCTGGAGCCCTGCAAGTGGGTGTCTTACGCCAGCTTTTTTGTATGTCAGAGTGGCTATTAATGTTCACTGAGTGTGTACTCTGGTTCAAAGACCAGTTTGTCTGTGGGGGTACTCTTGGCTCTGAGCAGTGCTTAGATCACATGGGACCCCTTGCTGGCCACCTAGCTGTGCCTGTGGGAGAGCACTCACCAACAAGCCTCACTGATAAGCATCCTTTATAACTGTGCTAAGTCTAAGGTATGAAAAGCCACTGTACAGTTCTTGGATTTGAGCAGTACATATCTGTCACTTTCCTTTTTAAATTTGAAACCTAAAATACTCAAGGTATAGGCCGTAGACAAGGTGAAGCACTTCTCTTCCTACTGCCCAAGTCCTGTCATGGCTTTCATAGACACATTCTCTGCTGTGGATGGCAGAGAGGTGATTTTGAAGACAATTTATCCAGAAAACTCCGGACTCATATGTTTAGTCTGGGGAGCAATCTAGGCTGACAGGCAGGGGGTTAGGCAACCACCTCCTAAGGGGTGCTCTGGTGCCACTGGGTGTCCGGGTGGTTGTAGGTGGGAGGTGGAGTGTTTAGGTCAGTGAGGCTGCAGGTAGCTTTACAGTTCTCGTGTTTGAGAAACTTAACAATCTTGAAGCCTCAAGTTCCTGGTAGGCTTGAATTATGTTTGCTCTTCATCATGTATCTGGCCCATGCAAAATGCTATTGCTGTTGTTTGTTACTGGTCTTGCATGCTTGTTTTGTCTTCTCTTTATAGCTTTTTCTAAGACCTAGGGCAAGATGCAGAGAAGCATTGGCTGAGCAGAAAGCTGCAGTGTGCAGCCTGGGGGTTGCATGTGTTGCCCTTCTGTTCATAGGCAGTCTCTGCTGCTGGCTGAAACCCTGGGACCTGGTTCTGGAGACAAAGTTCCTGTCTTGCATGGAACTCACTGTATAGTCCATGCTGGCCTGGGCCTCGATATCTTTCTGTCCCAGCCTCCACAGGGCTGGGATTACAGACGTGTGCCACCATACCAGGTTGGAAGTACCTCTCTGAAGATTTCTTGGCTGAGTTTATTTCATGTGTACTTCTTGCTACATGCTTAAATTTTTTTGAAATGTGTATGTGTCCTGTGAGCTTCTAGTGAGCAAGTCTCCTTGTATTCATATATGCCTCTCACTGGGGCTGGAGTGGAGTGAATGAGGGTCTTAGGGACAGTATTTCCTGGCCTTCCTGAAGGGTATCAGGTAGCCAGTAGGCTAGATGGTCACAGCTACCTGGCTACAAGCCTTCCATCTTGATGGTGACTGAAGTTGTGAAGCACCTCTGCACACACTGTCTAGGGTGGCTTCCTAGTGGCACAGGTGTCAGGTACCTTGAGCAACAGGTGGTGCTGACTCTGTAGTGTGACGTCTAAGCATTCCTCCTACATGCACATGCACCTGTACCTGTACCTGCACCTGCACATTCACCTGCACCTGCACATTCACCTGCACCTGCATATGCACCTGCACATTCACCTGCACCTGCATATGCACCTGCACATTCACCTGCTAAGATTCTGTTTCTTGGAATCTCTAGAGCATGTTAGGTGGTTTTAACATTAACTTTTAGGCCAAAATGGTGGTGACTAAAAGCAGGGCAGAGTGAAGATCCCAGGCTTATTGCGGTCTGGAATCTGTATGTTCCTGAAGAATGGCCCCAAGAACAGGCCTGTTCATGTAGGTGATATGTGTTTTTTCTGTTCCAGTGGGTTGGTCCTTTTTCTTGATACAAGTCCTATCTGGAAAAAGCTGGCCGGATTTGCCCTCTTGTTTGGGGAGTTAGGTGTCATGGACATTAGCCAGTCCCCATGAGTGAAAAAGTGGGTTGGAGGGGAAGACAAGTGGTGTGGTAGAGCCCATCCGGCACCTCAGTCTGGTTAGAAACCATCAAACTAGTAACCAAACCTATATAACTACACTCACAGTCATTTGGAAACCAGGGAAGAAACCCAGTTGTACCCAGATTCCCCAGCTGATGAGGCCACAGAGAATGTTTATGTCCAGGCTCTTCCTGCAGAAATCTGTTTATTTAAAGTTCTGTGTGTGATGTTTATGTTAGTGGAGGGGGAGTCAAGCATGGGCTTTTGTGTGTGTGTGTGTGTGTGTGTGTGTGTGCGCGCGCGCTACACTGGGCTCCAGAGGCCTTTCTGCCGGTATCATCCTTCCTGTGCTGGCTGTGGTTCCAGTGGCCAGGGACCTGAGGAGTGTCCAGAAGTGCTACCCATGCTGGCCTTGTCTTTCTGGTCTAATTGTCTGCCTCTCGCTTTCTGCCCAAGTGTCTGATGTCATTGACATTGTGGCTCGTGTGCACTTTAGAGCCCGTGGCTCCTTTCCAGACCTGGGCCACAAGCAGTGTTTGGGGAAGTGGTTTCACTACACATTTCTCTGCCCACAGATGCCACCCATCTGCCACAACTTTTTGTGCTACTGCTGTGGGCCTTCTTGTAGTCCGGATTGTCCCCTGTTTGGTGTATGTATTTGAACTCTGAAAGCCAGGTCCCAGGCCCTAGCCTTAAAGTGACTAAGTGTGGCTCCTGGCAGCCATGATAGGGTGGGCTTTTCCTGGCTTCTCACAGATCATAGTCTGCTGGTGGGATATGTTTTTTGTTTTGTTTTGTTTGTTTGTTTGTTTTCAGGGAAAAGAAGCCCCACTAGGTGTTGGGCAGCACCACATACTGCTTTTCCTTTTATGCGTGTGGATGCAAATTCTAGAGGGTTCTTCAGTTGGTTGGCATAGGGGGACAACTCTGGTCCTGGATGTTGAAAGAGGGAGAAAAGAGCACAGTGAGCCCCAGGTTGTAGGATTTGGAGGTTTTGTGGCTGCAGCCCTTGCTCCTTGAGGCTTTCTCTCTGACAACTGTCTGCAGCTGGGGATCTCCTGAGCGGCCGTAGACAGTACACACCAGCACATACAGTTGGACATTTGCATTCTCAACTGGTACCTTCTCACTCGAAACCAAGGAATGCCCTTGGATACCCATGTACCTGCCTAGGCCAGGGAGGCCCTAGGCTGTGTCCTGAGACATGCTATGGGACAAGGAGCTGGCTGAGGCTTGGCTGCTGGATCTGCCACTCCCTTCCCTTGGAACTCTAGTTTCAGAATGACTTACACAGACCTCTGCATTCTTCATGGGTGTCACTTAGTCTCTCCTCCTTCCTCCAAAGGCAGGTCACTACCTGATCCTGCACCCACACCTGTAGGAATCCCTGTCCAGAGTACCGTGGATTCTTGGGAGAAGATGTCATGGTAGGTTCCCAGAAAATTTGATTGGAGTGGACCTTAGGAAGGTAGTTGGGTGTGGAAGGCCTTTGGCAGGATCCCAGTGGAAAAGAGAACAGGGGTGTGGAAAGTACAGGACACTCCCTGTCAGGGGTACTGTGCTCTGAGCAAAGCTCAGAAAGCAAAGCCAGAGACATAGACTGTGCTGGAGCCCACCCTGGCCACGATCCTTTCCAGAGCTTAACGTTGACATGTCTGTTGTCTTCTGTGTTTTCTGTGGAGCTGCTGGCAGGTTTCGAGTGGCTCTAGAAGCTATGTTGCTGAGGTGGGATGTCAAGGAGGTGGTGTGGGCCTGAGTCTCGTGCATCCCTTCATGTTTGTGATTATTGCTTATCACATAGCCATTGTGGGTCCAAGTCTGCTCCTCTGCTGGGCACAGCTTCTTGGGGAGATGGGACATGGGGAGTTTGTTTGTGCTTATCCCACGATGTCTCTGGGGCAGGTGCTGGGCTGTTACAGAAGCGATGATACACTGCTTTGAGGAGTCTGAGATGTGGGAAAACCAGAGCTGGTTCAGGGGTCCCTGGGCCTGCGACGAGGCTGGGGCCATGGGGTTCTCAGACTCTTAGACATCCAGGTGCCACTGGGAGTCTCAGAAGAGCCAAGAATGGAGTCAGGGGCTACAGGCTGGGGGCAGCGTCTAGCCCGGGGCCAGGTGGAAAGGGGAGTTCCAGCTTGTCCTTAGTTTGGGGGAGGCAGGTTTGGTGGCAGTTGTGGCTGGGAGCACAGAGAGGCCTTCTATAGGAGAATTAAGCTGTGGCTCTGTAGTTGAATGCCTTCTCCATGGCTCCCTATAGTGGATCTTGATGAAAGAGACAGGCCGTGGTTCTAAATAGTTCATTGGTTGTTCATGTTGGAAAATGGATGCATAATGTATCATACCCACTTCTCAGGGTGAACCTGAGATTAAATACCTTTTGCAGGGAGGAATGTCTGGGAAGGAAAGCTTATTGGCTAAGCCCTCTAGGCCTCTAGGTACCTCATTTGCATGGAGAACTCTGTTTTGGGCCTACGTGACCATAGTACACGTTCCTTTTATGTGAGGAATGTGGCACGTGTTCCAGGCCAGAAATCTGGTAGGGAGCTGGGAGTCACCTAAGTCTCAGGTGTGTGCCCACAGAATTTCCGGGTCTCAACCTGCTCTATCTTACACACTTCCTGGCATGGTTCTACCATCCAACAAGCTATGACGTATCTGTCACTGAGCTGAAGAACAAGATGTGGCCATGACATACACACTGACCTCTGTTCTGTGAGGTCTAGTTTTAGCCAGGTTAGAGTAAGGGGATGCAGGAGAAGGGGATGCAACCTAGCTTAGATCTTTTTAGGAGCAGATAGGAATTGGGATCTTCTAGAAGTGCTCTTTGCTCTGAGAAAGACAGGGCAGGATATACCTGGAGGAAGGGCACACGGAAGGGAAGAGTAGGTATTCAGAATCAGGGTATGATGCACACTTCACTCACTGGGCAGACAGGTACACAGCCCTCTCTATCTTCTGTAGGGACAACTGGGTGTGGTTGCTGGCACCCCTAAGTGGGAGCATGGGTCAGTAAGTGAGTTTGGTTCCCTGTTATTGTTTTAATTAGCAATTAAAGTTCAAGACAGTACTGGGTCTCGAACCCAAGGCTTTTGCATGATGGGCAGGAGCTTGCCTACTGAGCCATATGTTGGCTCTTGCTTTCACTCTTAGACCCTCAGAATATTATGGTGGGTCATGGAGGAGAATGAGGAACTAGGCAGAACTAGATTCAAGGAGCAGGTGGAAGTGTGGGTACTGTCTTCAGTTTCTCAGATTCCAGCATGTTTGAGGAGAGTGGTCACCTCCAGTCATTGTGAACCCCAGCTTAAGAGGTGCTTCCCTGCAGTGGGCCATTCAAGTAGTGAGTTTGAGCAGAGCCTGTGAGTGGGCATAGCAGACTCAGCATGCCTAGGTTAGCATGCTTCATTGTTGTGGGTTTTCTGTGGGGTTTGGGGAATAGTAGGGTTTAATATCGGTGTTTTTCTTAGTATTTTTAAGACATCTTTCTTCAGTGTTTTCTGTGTAGACCCACTGTTGAAAAGGGTTGCAACAGAGTGTGCACACTGGTGGGCTAAAGCTTGGCACAGTATATTTCTTTGCAGTCTCTAAGGACTGGGACTATGAAATAGTTTTCCAGGGCTGTCACAGTCATCTTCCTGACTTCTTTCTGGAGATTGTCAGCTTTTTATGTAAAGGACAAAGGGACTCCTTTTGGATGGCTAAGAATGCCATTCTGTTTTGTAGGGAGAAACTGGGGTCATATTGGGGGAGGCAGGTTGGTTTTCAGTGTCTGGACAACTTTTGGGAACAGGTTGTGACCCAGGCTTTGAGAGGACAGATATGGGTATGAGATGGACAGTTGTCACTGGAGGGGCCATAGTAGAGATGGAGAGGGAGGCAGGAAGGGACAGTGACTCATCTGGGTCCATGGTTATGGAGTGTGTGGGCAAGCTCTGTGAGAGATGAGGAAAAGGCAGGCATTGCAGCTTAGCTGTGAGTCATGTCTCACAGCAGGGCTTCCAATAGCCCCGGAGCATACAAGACAGAGATGAAGGGCCCAGCATAGCCATTTTCTGCTTGCATTGCTGCTGACTGGCTTCCCATTGTGTTCCCACCTGGCCTCACTGTACACTTAAGAGAGAGAGCTCTCTGCTGGCTCCTGTTCTGCCTAGAAGGACAGCTGGGCATACACTCTAAGGCCCCTTTGATCTTAATTGGCTTCCTGTTCTGCCCTGTCCCCATATGTAGCCACACTGGGGGCCAGAGCCTCAGCATTAGCTTTAGAGGTGTGATTCAGTCAGGCAAGGGACTAGTTTGGAGAGGGTGTTGTGCTTTTCAGTAGAAGCTGCTAAAAGGGGACAATTGCCACTGACTGAGTCTAAGACGACAGGGACATACGGAGCAGACTGGCTTGAATTTTCTAGTGTCTTAAACATCCAGGGGTGCTCCTGGGCAGGAGGTAGGGCTGCAGGATGGTGGTGCAGGGATGGCACAGTCTTGCAGTGGAGTGTTGGTTGCAGGTGGAGCTCTGGGCACAGAGGAGGCATGATGGCTCCTTCTCTTGGTATCTATCTGGCTTTGGTTCATAGCCTTTCTGTGGACTCCCATAATATGGCTTTATTTTATGGATGACAGTGGCCTGGTTCTTCTGGGGAAGGCCTGGCTGCTCTCCAATAGCAGTCGCCTGCTCCCGTTATCTTTCAGTGGCTCCTGAAGAGATGCGTGAGTGCTGGTTCCTCTAAGGGGGAGGGAGGGAGGACTGGTATCCTTATTGGGTTACGAAGGCTGCAGTCCTGACCCCTGGTGCCCAATGGCCTTGGAAATGTGAATGTCTGTGCAGCATTCCTTAAGACAGGGTGGAAAACTGTCCTCACTTCAAAACAGGATGTCTGTGAATAGCACAAACTGTAGCATAAAGGATGTTGGGAGTGTTTCTGTGCTTCTAGAGGAGCCAAGCTGGAGAAACTTTACTCTTTTCTTTGTGGGTTCTGAGGTCTGCTGGCTGGCAGTTTCTAGGGTAGTTTCCAGGTTGTATATGTGTCATTGGAAGGATGTTTTCATTTTGGGATCATGTGGGATGATCGTGATGGTTAAGACCTTAAAAGTACCTTCTTGGGAGTATGTGGGCATGCATGCCTACCTACACATGTGCTCAGGAGCCAGATAGGCAGTGGTGGGAGGCTAGTGGGCTGGAAGCCTTTAGTAGCCAGATAGCAGGAGGCACTGGATCCCGTGCACTGTTGACAGATGAGATGGCTTTTCCAGCATGCATAGGTTTTGGTCTGGCAGCTCTGCTTGACTCTGGGGTTGGTCTCTTTGTGAGGTGGGCCTGGGCTAGCTTCAGTTGTATGGAAGAGTGTTATGCTGTGGGCTTTACAGAGATCTGTGGAGTTGAGTGTGTCTCTTGGTGATCCTGAGAGACACTGCTGGCTGCTCTTCTAGCAACCTGGAAGCATCCATTGCTCAATGGTGCAGCCAGCTTGATGTTGAGCTCTTTAAATGGGCTAATTCTCTAGGGAAAAAAAAAATCAAATAATTGAATTTTTGTCATCACCCATGGTGCAGAGCCCCTTGGCAGAGCAGTTTTCTCTCTAGGCACTTTTCATGAAGCCTTGTAGAAGGCTGGCATTGTGAGGAACAGCCAACAAAACCTCTGTCTGCCATTGCTCCTGACTCACATAGAGCAGGCCCCATTGGGTAGGTGACTCTGTCTACAAGCACCAGTGAAGCCATGCCCTTTATGTCCCTCCAGCTTCTTAGCCTGGGCTCTAGTGTTGTTGTACATCGTCCATAGTTCAGGAGCTCTGGCTGAGGGAGACAGATAGAGAGGCCATGTCCCTGGTGCTTGAGTTCAGGTGTTGAGTATACCTCTGACTTGATGGCATTGAACTGGCTTGCACAAACCAGTCACAGGCTTTGGGTAGGTGTTTTGCCCCATCCTGGTGGGATAGATGCTTTGGCCCTACCTGCTGGTCAGAAGTGCAGCTTGTACGTTGCAAAGTTCTCTTGTCTCTGTCCACAGCTGGGGACAATGGCAGGCCTGAAGAGATACGTACTATAGGAGCTGAGGTTGCTCTCCTTTGGGTGCCTGTGTCTCAGCCTGCTTGCATGGCTTTGATACAGACTCTGTGCTGGGTCTGCCTATCATACATCTCCTGGTAGAACAGTTGTCCCCTCTGTACCCCTACTGTTCCAAGCTGGGTCCTGGTGGCCAGCTAGCCAGGATCTTATTTAAGTTTAGATGCAGTGTGGGTTATTAGTCCAGCCATGGTGCTGGGTGCTAGATGTCTTGCCTCAGGGCTCTCAACTGATCCTAGCACTCACTGGCTGTGTGATCTGGGGCTCTGTGGAACTGCACTAGAAAGGGTAGCCATGCTCAGCTCCCCAGTGGGAATACTGCACATAGCTGACTGTTTCTTTGGCGTAGAAGGCTTGGTTCCCACTTTTACTCGAAGGTACACTCACCTTTTCCATTTACTTGTGTATGCATCATTGCCTACAAGAACAGGATCTAGAGCAATAGAGACTGGACAGTGGGTATTTAGCACCAAGACAGGGCCAGGCACCCTGTTAGCCTCTTCCTTTTTCAGAGGTTGTCAGGCTTCTTTTGCCTTACCTGTCTCTCTTCCAGGACCTGTGCTATTTCTGGGCAGCTGGCTCTCAGGAAGTAGCTGAGTTGGGTAATTGGTTGGACTCTAGCAACAGTTTGCTTAAGTGAGTCCTAGAAGGATGGGCCCTCAGATGCCATTTGGTCTTGGGGTAGAGGAGGCTGGCCTCCTGTGGGAAGAGGCTGGTGGAAGTTAGAGAGGGTTGTCCCTTTGCCCCATGGGAGATGTACCTGGAGGATCTGTGTTCCTTGGACAGCATTACAGTGTAGGAACAGACTCTGGGCATCATGACTTACTGGGGGAAGGAGTAAGAGGCAGGGCTGTAGTGTGCTGGGGACCTGAGAGTTGAATTTTGTTCTCAGAGGTACTGTCTGTGTCTGGCCTTGCCATGCATCTGGACACATAGGCCCCAGCTGTTCTGTTCCTCCTTTGTATGGTGGGGCCCACACAGCATAGAGATGTTGATGCAGCACTCATGGCCAGCAACATGGGAAAGAGAAGGGAGATTAGGGGTGTCTATTTACATCGATCTCTTTTGGCCCTCAGTTTTCCGTAGACAGAGTCTTGCTATGAAGCTCAGTCCTCAAGTTCATGATCCACTTGCCTTACCTCAGCATTTTGAGTGACGGGCCAAGGACTATATTTTTAGACATATTTTGAACTTGACTTCTTATTTATTATACTCTCTGTCATGTACGTTGCTTCTAGAAGCCGTGCCACAGGCAACCTTGCCTTTAGAAGCTTTCCTGAGCTGGCTAGCTGGATGAGCTGAAATGGAAAGCTCTGGTTAGCAAGTGGCCCTGGAGAGTGATGGCATCAACCTTGAGCCTCCATACATGTGCACACATGCACATATGCACCCGAACATCTGTGAACAACACAGACACATGGAAAGAGAAGGGAGGGGAGTAGAAGCTTTGTGGCTATGGTCCACAGCTGGGCTCTGGCCCCCCATGGTATGTTTCGCATATGCTGTGGATAGGAGTTGGCCACTGCTTTTCTCACCTGTGTATACAGCTTGGGGCTACCTCTGTTGACCAGGCTTTGTTTCCCATTAGATTGCACTAGCACCTTTGTTGACAATCAGAGTGTAGGTGCATGTCTGCATCTGGACTCGATTCTGTACCACTGCTCTGTTGGGTCTTATTCCCGGACCCCATGTAGACGCAGTGGTTTCGTAGTACGTCCTGAAGTCAGTGAAGCCCCTTATTGTTCTTCCTGTAAGAGTGCATTGCAAATTGCTGGCATGTTTCCTTTCACATATATTTTACAGTACCTTGCCAGTTTTTTGTCAGACCCTGCTAGGACTGTGACTGTGCTGCCCTGAATTCATGGATCAGCAGGAGGGTCCATGGAGCTATCTGGATTGCTTTGTTGAGGCAGCCTCAGTTTCTCTCACAGCAGTCTGTAGTCCTTGGTCCTGTATGCCTTTTGTTAAGCACTGTCCTATGGAACTCAGGCTGTCAGTGCCCTTCATTTCATTTTCCAGTTCGTTAGCGTAAGGAATGGAAAAAGAGCTTTAGGACATTACTCTTGTATCCCTGACCCCGCAGTAACAACCATTGTGTAGCTTCCAGTTTCTTAGTGAACAGTGTCTATAGGTGACGTACCTGCATGTCTTTCTCCAGTCCTTAGTGTGCCCTTAGGACACACATGAGGTGGTTCTGTGTCTAGTAGCTCACCAGTAAGGACACAGCATCTCTGGGGTGGGGGTGGGGGTTTGATGTCCCTTATCAAACAGAGGGCATTTCCTCCTGTCACTCACTGTGAAGGAGTGTTGAGTGCTGTCCCATGCTTTTCTGTGACCACCAAAAGGAGCCTGTAGCTTTCCTCCATTCTGACTCAGGGTAGACGTAAGTGATGTGAGTGTTAGATATTCTGAGCGTCCCAGGCCAAGCACTTCTTGGCTGTCCTGCTCCTTTCCCTGTAGTTTAGGACCTGCTTGGCTGGGACCTCTGCCTGTGGCTTCCTTCGCTGCCCACCTCTGATGCAGTGCTGTCTGGCTTAGGTGTCTCTCATACTGTCTCACACCACACACTGGGCTCTTCTCCCCTCCCGACTTGGAAAGAGCTGTGTGAGACGGATGGTATTTCTTCCTTCCGTGTTTATGGTATTCAACAGTGAAGCCATCTGTGCCATTTTTCTTGGCGAAGGTTTTTTTTTTTCCCTTTGACACTATTCCGAGACTTTTTTAAAATATAAGTTTTTGGTTTTATTACATGCTAAGTCTTATGTGTTAAAAAATTAAATTAAGTGTGTGTGTGTGTGTGTGTGTGTGTCAGTATGAGTGTGTTGGTATGCCTGAATGTAGTAACTGTGAGGTCAGAAGATTGTGTCAGATCTCCTGGAGCTAGTTACAGTTACGAGTATGAGTGGGTGCTAACTGAATTTGGGTCCTCCAGAAGGGTGTGTACTCTTAAATGGTGAGGCATTCCATTTACACACACACTCACTCTCTCTTTCTCTTCCCCCCCTCAAGATTGTATGTGTGTATGTATGTATGTATATGTAATATATGATATGTAATATATAATATATTTGGTTTTTCAAGACATGATTTGTCTGTGTAGCCTTGGATGTCCTAGAACTCTCTCTGTAGACCAGGCTGGTCTTAAATTTATAGAGATCTGTCTGTCTCTACCTCCCAAGTGCGGGGATTAAAGGCATGCACCACTATCACCCAACTAAAATTTGAATTTTAAGGGAAAAAATTAGTAAACTTGCTTTATAAAGAAAAATAAGCTTTCATTACAAATTCATATTTTATTGAGTTTGAGGCCAGCCTGGACTACTGAATGATTTTTAGAGGCAGAGTGGATGGAGGACACCAAGAGATCGCGGCCCTCTGAGTCAGCTTACCAAGGTGCATATGAGCTCACAGATGGAAGCAGCGGGCACAGGGCTGCGTGGGTCCACACTGTCCTCTGTGTATGTCACAGTGATTAGCTTCCAGTGTTGGCGAGACTCCTGACTCTTGTGCATGCTCTTGGTTCTCTTCCTCTTGCTGGGCTGCCATACCCAACGCTCATATGGAAAATTTGCTCCATCTTATATTTGATTTTGTCATGTTTGGCTGTCATCTCTTAGATGCCTGTTCTTTTCTAATGAGAGACAGAAAGGGGTGCATCGGAGGGGAGGGGATGTGGGAAGGAGCTGGGAGGAGAAGAGGGGAGGGGAAACTATAATCAGGATGTATGAGAAAAGAATCTATTTTCAATTTTAAAAAGCTACTCTTTTTAAAGCCAAGCCAAGCCAACCCATTTATTTGCCAGGCATAGAGGCACATTGGAAGGCAGAAGCAGGCAAATCTCTGTGGGTTGGAGACCAGCCTTGTCCACATAGCAGTGAATTCCAGGACAGCCAGAGCTACAAAGTGAGATCCTGTTTTGAAGAAAGAACAAACTGACAAACCCTGCACGTTTATTTACTGTGTGCATATGTATTTAAGTGTGTGTGCTCCATGGCATGGTGGAGATTTAAACACAGCTTTCAGGTGCCCACTCTCTCCTTCCACTTTGTGGAGTCTGGGAGTCAACTCAGGCCATCAGGTTTGACAGCCAGTGCCTTCACACACTGAGCCAACCTAAAGGCTCTTTGATTAGTTAAAAGTAAAGTGAATTGATCCTGTGGTCGGGCATCCTTTCTGACGTAGGCGGTAGGCGTGGGTTGGTGCAGTTGAGCACAGATGCCTTCACACCTGTGCAGTGTACCTGCACCTGTCTCTGATCTTTGTGTTGGGATGGCAGCAGGGTGGCCCCATGCTCACAGGTCCTTACTCAGATGTGGCTGTAACCTGTCCAGGTCAACTTACTACCTCTGGTAAGCTTTGTGACTTCTCTGTCTTTGTGAGTTTCTTCTCTGCAGTGGGCATGGTGAGCACCCATGGTTCAAAAACCCCAAATTCTACATCCATTATGTGAATGCCAAATTGTCACCAACGGAAAATTTCACACCCAGTGGGATCATGTGATAGACCACACCAAAAAAAAAAAAAAACCCCACAGGGACAGGGACTCAAAATATTTGCACTACAGCAGGGTGTGATGGCGCTTACCTTTAATCCCAGCATTCTGGAGGCAGAGGCAGTCAGATCTCTGTGAGTTCAAGGCCAATCAGGTCTACATATTGAGTTCTAGACCTGCGAGGGCTATATAGGAAGACCCCTGTCTCAGATTTTATTAGACTGTATAACATGCCTTCAGATCATGTATACGAGGTGAACTAGAAATACAGGTAAATTCTGTGTTTAGATTTGGATCTCATCCCAAGATAGCTCATTATATGTAGAGTCCCCTCCCCCTCCCAGGATCAGACTCAGAGACACTTGTGGACCAAGCCTTTGGATAAGAGGTATTCAGCCCCACGGGTGGTTTGTATCCCTGGGAACAAGCTTCCCTTTTGCTATTTCTCCATATACATGGTTTCCCAGCTCATGAGGTGGAAGTGCCTGCAGGCTGAGGTGCTCACTGCTCATTGTGGTCCCGGCCTGGGATGTCTATTGGCTGAGGCAGTCACACTGCTTAGGTGACAGAGGAGCAAGGCCACCTGCAAATCTTGGAGTGATTTCTGGGATTTTCCAGGTACATTTTAGGGTAGAGACCAACCTCACCTGGGCAGGTATGTGCAGAAGCCAGTCCTTTAAAGGAGCGGGGATTTCTCACTTCCTTCCCACTCTCTGTGCAGGATCCCAGCTGGCCTGTCACTAGCAGAACAGAGCAGGTGTCCTCTTTAGGTGGAGGTGGGGCTCATACCTGGCCTCCCATCAGGCACCTAGGGCTCCAAGGGTTGCTGGCAGGGCTGTCACCCAGGCACACAGTGTGGGTCTGGCCCCTTTGGGTGGGAGGCTGCCATGGACTTGGGAGTACTAGACAGATCTGTGCATTTCTGCTGGCTGGTTTCCTGCTGGGCATTACAGAGCTTCATGAGAGCTCCAGGATAATGGTATCACCATTACCACAGTTGGGACTTTCTTCTTTTGTTCCCTTTTGGTGACTTTCCAAAATTTTCAAAGTCAGTGTAGTTCATGTTGGAAAGCCGTCTATTTTATGTAGGAGCTAGAAGTGTCTATACTTACAGTGCAGCAGAGAATGCACACTGTGAAGTGGCTGGCCACCCCTCCTCCTGGCCCTCCTTTTGGCCACCCCTTACACTTCCTTAGTTGTTCTGGTTTTCAGATGTGGGCTTGTAAATGATGAGCTGGCAACTTGGTTTTCTGTCAGATTTCTCACCATCTTTTGACTGTAGACTGTCACGACCTTCCTGGCCCCTGTTCCGTATAGGTGCTCCTTTTCTTTCCCTGTCCCCACTCCATGCTTGTTTACAGTAAGAGGCTGTGAGCATATTACTTACCACATCGTGTGCTGTGGCTTGTTTGCTAGAATTTGTTTTCATTTTTTTTTTTTTTTTTTATTTTTTTATTATATGTAAGTTTTTTTTTTTTTTTTGAGTGGCTTACCAGTGAAGACAACAGGCTCCAGGCTCTGAGCAAGCTGAGTTTTTTTTTTTTTTTTTTTTTTTTTTGGCGAGGAACATATTTAGAAAATAAAGAGGACAGAAATACCGCCTCCTCTGCGCCTGCTGCACTGTGCAGAGCTGGCAGGAGGTTGAGACAGAGGTGGCCTATGAGGGAAACTCATGTCTGCAG
Organism: Mus pahari; assembly: GCF_900095145.1. Lineage (NCBI taxonomy): Eukaryota > Metazoa > Chordata > Mammalia > Rodentia > Muridae > Mus > Mus pahari. The sequence goes on from NC_034590.1 coordinate 108,794,574, forward strand.
GGTCATTGGGCCCGAGAGTCAGGGTATTCGCAAATCAAAGGAGCAGCTGAAATTTCAGTGTTATCTAAACCTGCCGTACTGGCTCTTTATGTCTGTTTACCAGCTTGACGCCAACTGGGGTGAAAGTGGCTCCATTGGATTGGCCTGTAAGCAAAATCTATAGGGTATCTATTTATTTATTTATTTATTTGATTAAAGATTGATGAGAGAAGGCCCAGTTCACTATGGGCAGTGCCACACCTGGGCAGGTGGGCCTGCGGTGTATAAGAAAGCAGGTGGAGCAAGCTGTGGAGAACAAGCCAGTAAGTAGTACTCTTCCCTGGCCTCTGCTTCAGTTCCTGCCGCTCATCCTTACCCTGACTCCTGTAGTGATGGGCTGTAAGCTGAAATAGACCCTTTGCTTCCCAGGTTGGGTCGTCTCCCAATCTCCAGGTTGTCTTTAGTCCTGGTGTTTATTACAGCACACCAGGACACCAGCCTTGTATTCCAGCCTGCTACCTTGGCCTCTTTTAACTTCGTGGTGCTTGGAATCTAGCTACATAGGGATGGTAAGAAGTGGGACCTAGCCAATTGTCTGGACTATGCCTGAAAGATGGGTTACTTCATGAATTTATTTAAAATTTTGTGTGTATGTGTGTGAGAAGGCGAATGTGTGTGTGCCAGAGGCCAGACGAGGGTGTCAGATACCCTAGAGCTAGAGTTAAAAGCAGTTGTGAGCTTCCAGATATGGTTGTTGGGAATGGAACTTGGGTTCTCTGGGAGAGCAGGTATTGCTGTAAATCTCTAACCCAAATATGCCCCTACAATGAAAACTCAATTAATATGAATACATGCTGTGTGCCTAGATTGGGAGATCTACCACTGTACCTCCACCATCTTCCACAACTATGAGACCCCTTCGAACTTGCAGTTTCTCCAGGCCATGTGCTTCTGCTCCACTTCTTCTTCCTCTGCATCCTCTTTTTCTCCCATTTTCTCCTTCCTCTCTCTCTTACCCTCTGCTCCACCTTCCCTTTATCTGCTTAATCATCAGCTCTCTTTTATTTTACAAATTAAGGTGGGAAGAAGGTTTATAGGAAATCACCTGAGTGCTGACTCATTCCTTGTTCGAAGCCCCTCGAAGGAGAATGGAATGAACATAAAATATAATTAGCCCCAGGGCTATCCACAACACTTACCCCTTTCTGTCCAATTAAAAGACTTTTATCTCAGATATAATTGAACACAACTAATACTAGTTTGTAATTTATAAAGTACAAGAGACCTAATACCCAGTCCATCATCTTTGTTAATTAATTAGAACCTCTGTCATCTATCCTTTCTTAAAAGTCTATAGTTCTACACCTGGCTATGTCTTGGCTTTAGATTGAATGCCATCTGAAAACCATCCTCTCAAATCTGTTCCTCTCAAAGTAAAAAGCCTGGGTTGGCTAGGAGATTATGTAGTTTTTCAACCCCATCAGAAATCTAAGAACGACTGATATTAACTGAAACTAGATAGGAAGCCTAACACAGCTTCCAAACTCAGCCAATTTATAGAGACTGCTGATCACTTGGACAGAACCTTACTTCAACAGGTTGGAGCATCGGTCTTCAGCCTACGGGCCAGGGTCATCTGACAGACTTAGAGAAACAGGAATATTAAGGACTAGCCTACTNTGTCTTGGCAGAATCAAGCTGCCCTAACCTGTAATTGTGTCCTTTCTTTGGACAGTATATGTCTGTAGATGAAATGAGGCAAATCTTGCCTAGTGTCTGTTTCGCCACAACTGGAGTAACTCAAAGGTACTCAGTTTCTTCTTTGAATCCAAGACAGGGAAAGCTGTCAGGAGCAGACTGGTCTCAACCACAAGTGAGTAGATAATATTAAACGACACATTATGTGGACTTCTGACTTTTTTGAAAACCAACTATCTATGTGAAGTAATCTGGACTGTTCTCTGTCACCTACTCTCAGCCATTTCTGATTAAAATACCTGAAAACACCCTAACAATAACTCAGAGCCATGAATATCCTATTTGGCCCTTAACTCACAGGCTTAAACATCTCAGATCTGTTTATAATAACAGCAATAGAAGGACTGGGTCTAAGCCCTGTACTTCAAACTTTTTAGTATCAAAGACAACCTATAATAACCACGCCCAGTCCCAAAGCCTAGAGAACTGGGATGATGACTCTTCATAACTTCTTCAAGTATGGGTGTTGAGGTATTTTGAAGGGAGGGGGAAGGGTAGGGAAAATGGGGGAGTTGGTTGGCCTTAAGAAGGCCACACTAATGATTGTATTAGTCTCTGATGTCTGTGTCCTGACTGGATCTGGATGAAAAACCAAGTCATTAGGAGTTCAGGCAGGTCAGCTCAGCACGTCTGGTGATGAAATTCACTAAGGCTGTATATTCTATAATATATAAATCTCAAAACAAATTTTTAGTATCATCAAGATAACCTTTTGTTTGATTCCCTGGAATCTAGTTCTCAGGGGGTCTCCCTCTATCAAATCTGATCCATATAACTCTAGAAGGTGTAAATACCTTAACCACCTTTTCCAAAAACACAAAGACAAAACCTTTTCCCCAAATCAGCATATAGCCAGTAACCAGGAAAACCTGTAGCTTGCCTTCTGTCCCAGGGGAACAATAAAACAACCATAATACTCAAAATCACACACATTTTAGCCTATTTATGCCTTTCTAATTTGTCATGTCAGGATATTAACCCAAAATTCCCATGGAGTCCACATTAGAGAATATGAGTCTCCTGCAGACTTTATTATACCATCTTTAAGGCAATTAATTCAAACTTCCACTAATATCTGCCTATAGGAAGCGATCTTTTTAATTGTTAAACACTCTGCCTAGAACAGCTATCCTGTCGTACCATCGATCTGTTGTGCTCTCTACCAGGAGCCACAGACATTTATTTAATACCTATTATAACATCTATCAGTTATGCTCTCTACCTGGAGCCACAGACTTCTATTTAATTAATGCCTGTTCATAGCAGGCGATTATCACTGCTCTCTCTACTTGGAGTCAGTGACTAAGATTCCTTAACTAGTTCTGAAGCGCAGGTGACATTTCTGATCTTTAAGTACTATACCTGCTTGTAAGAGGCAGCTTGTCAAACCAGGATTTAAACCCAAAATTCCTGTGGCGCCCACGTTAGACAGAATATGAGTATCCTATAAGACTTATGAGAGCAATATATCTTTATACCATCTTTAAAGCAATCAATTCAAACCTCCACTAATATCTGCCTATAGGAAGCAAGAGTTTTTAATTGTTAAGCTCTCTGCCTAGAGTAGCCATCCTGTTATACCATCTATTTGTTGTGCTCTCTATCTTGAGCCACAGACATTTATTTAATTAATACCTATTATATCTGTTTTGCTCTCTACCTGGAGCCACAGACTTCTATTACTTAATACCTGTTCATAGCAGGTGATTATCACTGCTCTCTCTACTTGGGAGTCAGTGACTAAGATTCCCTATCTAGTTCTGCATCATAAGCGAAATTTCCCATCTTTAAGTATCAAAAGATTATATTTCTCTCTTTATATCAATGAATTACCTGGTGCAGATCCCTTTGTATCTTTGTTTCCTGATTCTTTATTCATAGGGAGGAGCTGAGTGTAGAAAAAGACGTGCTTTGTCCGTGTCCCTGTTTGGTGGTGGTGGTGGTGGTGGGGACAGGGGGGAAGTAAAGGATATAGGGAGCAAACACAGAAAGGCTCTCTGCCATTCTCTGTGAGCCCCTCAAACCCAGTCAGCCTCAAATTCACACTGCTGCAGCCTATATCATTGCCTAAGCCCCATTCAGGGGTCGGGAGGGGGGGGCAGTGAATTTTTATCTCAGGTTAGTTGAGTTCAAATCAATACATTGGGCACCATTGTTGCTGTAAATCTCCAACCCAGATATGCCCCGGCAATGAAAACACAACTCAATTAATATGAATACATGCTATGCGCCTAGATTAGGCAGATCTACCACTACACTACCACCATCTTCCACATCTATGAGACCCTTTAGAACTTGCGGTTTCTCCAGGCCATGTGCTTCTGCTCCGCTTTTCTTCTTCTTCCTCCTCTGTGTCCTCTCTTTCTCCCATTTTTTCCTTCCTCTCTCTCTTACCTTCTGCTCCACCTTCTCTTTATCTGCTTAATCATCAGTTCTCCTTTATTTTACAAATTAAGGTGGGGAGAAGGTTTATAGGAAATCACCTGAGTGATGACTCATTCCTTGTTCAAAGCCCCTCACAGGAGAATGGAAATAACATCAAATATATTTAGCCCCAGGGCTATCCATAACAAGGAGGAAGTACTTTTAATTGCTGAGCCATCTTGCAACCCTGGATTACTTAATTTTTATATGCTGCTATTCAAAGTTTGACTTTATTTTATAGGATCTGACCTTCTCTAATGGAAAATAATCATTTACAATTATGGTCTAGGGCATTTTTTCTTCCTTCCTTCCTTCCTTCCTTCCTTCCTTCCTTCCTTCCTTCCTTCCTTCCTTCTTTCCTTCTCTTCCTCTCTTTTGAGCTTAAAGTCTTTATTTGGTTTAAAATTTACCTAGCATTTCTTCCCAGTGGATTAAAGTTCTCAGCCTGGGTATCCTCTGGAGAAACACAGCATACTTCACAGACACTGGGCAGCTTTCATTTTTGGTTTAATGAAAAAGGAGAGATCTCTAGTTGTCCTGCAGCAGAAGGCATCTGCTTGTAACTTTCTTTCCAGTCCTGCTGTCAGACTTCTATGCAAAGAACCTTGTTAGGGAGGAAGCTGAATCCAGGACGGCTCTGGGTCTGGGCACTCTCTCTGGTGGCTCCTTGTCCTGGCTCCTCTCCAGCCAGCAGGAGTTTCTGCCCCCATCCATGGGGACACAGCTTGCACTTGTCACTGGAGTGGGGAGGCCCAATCAGCACTTCCTTTTATAAAACTATTTTTAGCTTCAGTGTTTTCGTGACTGCGTAGACAAGATTGCGTTCCTCATGAGAGGAAATGGTTTTCCGCAGGGATAAGGGTGTCATGGGGCAGGATTTCCTGAAGAATCCAGGAGCTCCACCCTGGGTCCCTGTGTTGCCTTGGGGGCCCCACTCCAGTCCTTGGGGAGCCTCAGTGTTACCATATACAGGGCTTGGGAGCCCATGACACTAGTTTATGGCTTGTGTGTTGAAGTTATTTGAGGAAAGATGAATTCATGTTGAAATCGCTTGTCCTCAGTTGTTATTTGGCCTGTGGGATGTGGTCTCACCACAGCTGGCTGTGTGATTGCCCAGTGTGCTGGGTGTCACATGGGTATAAGGGATGTAGTTTGTGTCCAGGTCTGCCCTAAGCTTGGATTCCAGACTTTGGACACCAGTCACCCCTTTCCTGTGTGAGAGGTGGTGTTCCTCTGTAGAGGTAGAAGAGGTTTATCTGACAGAAGACAGACCCTGCCTATGTTGAGTGGCTTCAGGGGTGGCTGTGGTGGTCCTTGAGGTGAAGGCATCATGGGAGTGTAGATGGTGGGTTCCAAGTGTAAGGTTATGGACCCCAGTCCTGAGAGTCCCAGAAACAAATGAGGCCCCTGGGGGTATGTTGGTGTCTTCTGTTTTGGATTTTGTGTTGAATTCCTCTCAGCTGGACCCATGTGCCCAGCCTTCCTTTCTGAGAGTCCTCCCTCCCTTTTGCCAACCTTGGATGCTTCTGGGACTGCACAGAGGTGAAACTAGGGAACCTTTCTCAAGCCTCTTAGCGTCTCACCCACCTCATATTTCTGCAAATCTGGATAAAGCTACAGTGCTCTGGGTGCTCCCTCAGAAGTAGTGGGTTGATGGAACTATATACTTGGTCAGTCGGGTGTGAACCCTGCCTTCTGGGTCTCGGCAGTAGGGGTGAGTGAGTGTGAGATGGCTTGCTCTCTCCATGCTTGCTGTTTCGGCTCTCAGCCTTGGGAGTAGTCAGTGCAACCTGACTCAGGTGTTTTGGGAGGCCCTCTAAAGGTGGATGCCTGTAACTAGCACAGTGGGGAGTCACAGAACAGGGCAATAAGGACAACACCACCACCTCATAGATGCTAAGAAGACTCAGATTGTTCTAGATAGTGTGTGTGCATCTGCTTTTGTTATTTAGTTTTTCGAGAAGGGAACAGGTCTTAAAAGTTATGAGCACACAAGGTAGCTGTCCAGGATGGTTAGAGGGTGCGATTGTTGACTGGTGCTCTGTGCCACAGGAGGGGCTCCTTTCATTCTCCTGGTCTGACACTAGGCTACAGAAGGCAGCACTATCACCTTCATCTCAGATGGGACCCAGCTCTGAGGCAGCATCTTTCCTAGTACCTGCAGGGAGAGCTTTGATGTAGTTCTAAGCTTGTTTGCTGGAAAGTCCTCTTGACTTTTCTCTCCCTGTATTCTTGTGCATAAACAAGGCCTTGTCTGCCGCTAGGGATGTGGGATGCTAAGTGCCTTTCTTCAGGGGCAGGGCTCTGTGGGGTTAATGGACATGCTAACATCCTCAGTGATGGTTCTTTCAACAGCCAATATATGGAGTGTAAGTGTTGCTTGAAACCTGTTTACCCCTGAGGGGTAAACATATCCTGTGGGTAGGAAGTATCCCTGGGCCTAAAGAGAGGTGAATGGATGGAGAGGCTACTGAGGAAGAGCTGAGGCTCTACTGAGGAGCATAGCTGCTGCCAAGTGATGCCTTCTAGGGAGCAAGGTGGGATACTGTGTCCTGTCAACCTCTCAGGGTGCCAAGGGGCATCTGTTTGCAGGTAAGCTGCAGACAACCCTGAGTCCGGCCTGATGTGGTTCTTATCCCCATGCAGCCATGAGCATGTCCTTATACAGTTACAATTAGGTGTCACATAGTGCTTCCCAGTTGTCTGTGTCCTCAAACACTGTGCCTGTTTTTCCTCCCAGAGAATACTCAGGGTCATGTGGTGTGTGTGGAGGTCATTTTCTCCAGTTGTTAGCCTTATTCTTTTCCTCCCTCCCTTCAATAGGATCTCATGTAGCTCAGGCTGGACTTGAACTTGCTGGATAGGTGAGGGTAACCTTGAGTTCCTGATCTGTCTACACCTCCTCAGTGCTGGGACTGTAAGTATGGGTCACTCTGCTCGATTTTATGTGGTCCTTGAACTGAACCCAGGGCTTTCTGCATGCTCAGCAGGCAGGCTCTCCAGCAACTGAGCTGTATCCCAAGCCCTCATCGTCTCTCTGACACTGATTGTAAGTCTTGGACATGTGTCAGATAGGGTGTAGTGTTGTTTGGGCCATTCTGGAAGCTGTCTGGTGGTTATTTACAGCTAGACATTTTTGGCAAGAATAACTTCCATCAGGTGAGCATTGGCTTTGTATGCCTCAGTCGCATGGGCCATGGCTGACTCTTGGAGACTGGATAACACCCTTCCTCTATGAGAGGTCACTCTGAGATCTTTTGTAATACCTGATAGGTATTTTAGCTGTTCAGTTACTAGGAAGATGCGCTGGGATACACATTATAGACATTTTCAACTATGTAGATGCCGGGTCTGCCTTACAAAGCTATGGGGGTGAAATGTCACTTCTTAAAAGTTGTGTGGATTTTTGAGTCATAGTTTATCTTTGCACATGCACAGTGGTTCCTGCCAGGCAGCAGGTGAGAGACCCTGTGCCCTGTCTCAGCTGACACAGAACATCAGCTGCACCCACCAGGGTGCACTGCTTAGTTTGTTGGCCGAGCAGGTCATCCGTAGTGGATACACCGAGAGTGTTGCTGCCCTGCCTTGGAAGAACTGGGTCTTGGTGGAATCCAGTCTTGAAGGTCAGCAGACATGGCTCTACTGACTCCTGCTGCTTTTCTTTCCTCTTGCAGGAATAGCCTTTTGAAGGTTTTTGGTTTTGTCATGCAAACTTTCACACTGAAAAATTTGTGTTACTCTACAAAAAGGTTTTTTCCCCAAGGTATTTTCTGCATTTTTAAATTTAAATTTTATTTTTTGTATGTATGATGGTTGCTGATTTTGTGCGATGCTTTTATAAACTGCTGTCTTCCCTGATTTTTTTTTTATATTATTATTATCCTTTTCTCTAGTTTCCCTGCTGGGTGACTGGGTTTCTGTGTATGCTGCCCCTTGCCTCAGCCCCCTGCACCACCACCCCCAATCTCAGACTGGTATCATTCCTTTGGCCTCATTACTTGACCCCATTCTGTTGTTCTGCAAGTTCCAGACCTCTGAGCCTCCTGCTGACCTTAAGTGTTCTGCTGAGGAGGGACTGGCTTTGAGATACAAACATAGCACACAATATATGTAACATATATTGCACAATATTCCATGTTGTTGCTATAAAACGCAATGTAATAAAGAGACCCAAAAGCTAGAATATAGAACTACATAGGACCCGAAGGAGTGTGGAAACGAAGGTAAATCCAAGTTGTACTGAGTGAAAAGACAAAAGGATCATAAGTTAAGGAAATGTCAAGAGTTGTTTGTTTGAAAACATGGACAGCGAGTATTTGGCAAGCTGGAGCGACGGCAGATGGGTGAACTGATAGCAGCTGCCCTTTAATAGCCATGCAGGGCCACACTGGGTAACGTTTTAAATTAAATCCTGACCATAGACATTATGTCAAAACAAACCTGGTTGGGACAGATATTTGAAATATCCCTTGTGTTCTGCTACACACACTGGCATACATATGACAGTTTTCTGTGCTATGTGACAAGTTCTGATTTACTGTCTTGTGTTTCCATGGGTGGGAGTCTGGCTTCACCCAACTGATGGGTCCTGTGCCAGTCTCTAGAGGCAGTCAGCTTGTAGGTGGGGCTTGTTCTTCCCAGGGTGGGGGCTGTGCTCAGGTTCCCAGGGTGGTCTGTTGCTGACACCTTTTCTCCGGGCTGTGGGATTCTTGGCAGGTGCCTGCTGCAGTGCCACTTCCAGGGTCTCACCTGCAACCTCAGAAATGGCCATGTGATAAGGCCAAACCTGCTTAGGATTTCCCTCCTCTCTGTTAGCTTAAGAAACACCCAGGTGGTGCTTACTTACATCTTAAAGCCCTTGTGGGAGTGCCTGTTCACAGGTCCTGTCAGGCTGTAGGTGAGACCTGGAGTGAACCTTCAGGAGTGGTTGAGCAGCTGGAAGTGCTTGAAGTTTCGGGTTCTCAGCTGTGTCACAGATGGCTGTTGGCTTTCTTATTATTTCTAAAAATATATTTTATGTATATGGATGTTTTGCCTGTTGCCTGTCTGTGAACTACTTGAATGCAGTGTCCACAGAGGCCAGAGGAGGGGATCAGGTTCCCTGGGGCTGGAGTTACAGATGGTTTTGAGCCACCATGCAGATACTGGGAACTGAATCCAGGTCCTCTGGAAAAGCAGGCAGTGTTTGTAAGCATCTAGCCCTCTCTCTAGCCCTGCTGACTGTTGTTGAAGAACTTTGCATTCATTTTTAAGATAAATTTTCTTCATACAATGTAGTTTGATCATGTTTCCCTTTCCCCAGCTCCTTGGAGCTCCTCCCACCTCCCCTCCCACTCCTCTCCCCATGCTTGTTCTCTCTCTCTCTCTCTCTCTCTCTCTCTCTCTCTCTCTCTCAAAAAGAAAAAAAATTAAATTAAAACAAACAAAAAACCACCAATAAGGGAAAAAAAGACAAAATAAAACAAAAAGCCCATTAAAAACAAAACCAACCAAAGAAACCATGGAGTTTGTTTTGTTTTGGCTGGCTACCCCTGGGCATGAGACCCTCAGCTTTTAAAATTCCCTCCTGTGCTTACTGGGTGGGTTTTGTCTGAGGAGGGCTTTTCATTTGTTTACTTTTGAAGGGTAGTTTTTCTGTACACATAATTCTAGGTAATTTTTCTTTTGTAAAAAATATTTCACCTCTAAAAATAGCTTACTCTTAATTGCATTGTTTTGCTGAGACATTGACTGTGATTCTTGTCATTGTTCCTTCATAGTTAAGATCTATTTTTTTTTTCTTGCCCCCTTTAAGAATTTTCCCTGTTAATCGTGTCCTGAAGTTTGAATGAGACACAATCAGGTTTGGATGTTTTCATATTTATTCTGTATGATGTTGCTCAGTTTGTTGCATCTGTGCCTTGTTGGGCTTGTCATTAATCTCAGGAAATTCTTAGTCACTACTGCTTCATACTTCTGCTATCCTTCTTCTGGTTCACTTGGTATGTCAGAGACTCTCAGCTTTTGAAGTGACTCTCTGTTTCCAGAAAGCCTGCTCTTGCTTTCTCTTTCTTCACCAGAGGTCAGTCTGACGTGTTATTCATCAAAAGCCAGGTAGCTTTTATTTTTACTTAATTTTTTTTTGCATATTAGTGTTTTGTTTGCATGAGTGTTTGTTCACCATATGTGTGCCTGGTGTCCAGGGAGACAAGAGGAGGGTGTCAGATCCTCAAGAGCTGGAGTTGCAGTTGTGAACTGCCATGGACCCCGGTCCTCTGGAAGAGCAGCCAGTGTTCTTCACTGCTGAGCCATCTCTCCAACCCCTTCCATTTATTTTTCTTACTAGAGGGTCTCTCACTGTCTGGGGTTCCAGGATTAGGTTAGACTGGCTGGTTTGTGAGTCATAGGGATCTGCTGTCTCAGTGTCCCCAGCACTAGGGTTTACAAGCTGGCCACACTGAGCTGTTACATGGGTTCCGGGTCTTGAACTCAGGTCCCCATGCTTGCATGGGAAGCCTTCTACCTGATAAGCTACTTCCCTAGCCCAGCCCTGTTCTGTTTAAGATCTCTATCTCTCTGTGGTTCAGTCTGGGACATTCCTGTTGACATTTCTCTATGATAACTGGCCTCTCCTCTGTGGCTGGGTCTTCAGTGAGCCTGGCAGAGGCCATCATTTCTTCTGCTGCAGTGCCTGACTTCTGGCTACATCATTTTGTCATACAGGCCAAATGTCAGCTTTGTTCTCCAGATATCTATTCTCCCCTTAGAGTCCTTAGTGTGTGTGTGTTTCCATTGTTTCAGATGTGTGTCATAGCTGAGATTACTTCTGATGTGTGTTTTATGTCTTCGGGCTTTTCTTGTCTTTTGCAAACTGTGAGTTTTGCCAGAATGCAGACATGGTATGTGAGGTGAAGGGAGTTGAGGTGGATTGGCCTCTGGAGCTGGCTGATTCTGATGTTTGTTGGGGCCACAGCAGAGGGTTCACATCTCTCCAATACTGTGTCTGTGTCTCTTTCTTCAGATGCCTTTGGTGTCTCTGAGTCTCCAGAGAGGCTATTATTGTATTACCCTTCTCTGTCACCGCTTGCAGTTGTGGTGCAGCAATCGGGTGGGAGAATCTGTAGTCTGTGATTACCACCCCTTCAATCCTCCCACACCCCCACCACCCATGGCCCTGTGCCCGGACTTTCCTCCACATCTCACCTTGCTCATCCTAGGTGAGGTGGAAGGCTTTGTGAGGAAGGAGCCCTTGCAGGGGGGCTAGGTATTAAAATCTTGACCCCTGGGGTAGGCTTTGGCTCTGGGGATGCTCAGGGTGCAGTTCACCTCATTGCTTCTATATCCTTCTCAGGGCCTGCAAGGATCTTTTCCGCCTCTTTACTGAGAACCTGAAAGGTTACCCGAGGTGTATGAAATGCCCAGTTGTGTTTTAATTATGAAGCCTCTCACAGGTTTGTGTGCCAAAGCCCATTTCTAACTGGTGATACTATTCAGGGGAGGTTCAGAAAACTTGGGATGATAGGCTCTAGCTGGGGGGAGTAGTTCACTGGGGTAGATCTTTGGGGTAGATCCTGGCCCCTTTCTGTCTCCTTCTCTCTGTCCTATTCTCCAAAGTGAATTGCCAGCTCCTGCTGCCATGATGTTCTTTCTGTCCAAGTACATGGAGGCAAGCAACTAACTGCAAGCCGAATGCTGCGCAACCACGAGCCAAAACAAACAACCCCCTCTAGGCTGCGTGTCAGATACTTGGTCACAGTGATGGAAAAGTAACCAACACGCCCGTAACACAGTGGCGTGGATTCCCTCCTCACACTAGTCTGCACCCAGACTCCAGTGGCTTGTACAGATGCTATCTGTGCCCTACTGCCACGACCGTTCCCGGGGTTGTTGAGGCTAGCTGGTCTTGGCTGTGACTCCAGTGTGCTTGTCTTTGGTCTCTGCTAACTCCGCAGCACTGGAGGCTTCTGTTGGCCCACTGATACTCACTTGGTTGGCTCCTTCCTCTGAGGACAGGAACAGGACCTGAGCAAGGAGGACCTTGCTCCTTCTGTGTAGAGCTGTGGTGGAATGAACCGTGAAGATGATTGCATGATTGCCTTTGATAGTGTGATCAGCTTTGTTCCAGTAGGAAACTGTGCGTGTGTTCTTAATTTCCCAGTGAGTATGGCATGTGGTTTTTTTTTTTTTTTTTTTTTT
>NC_034590.1:108807009-108843951 GCF_900095145.1 Mus pahari
TTTGGTTTTTCGAGACAGGGTTTCTCTGTATAGCCCTGGCTGTCCTGGAACTCACTTTGTAGACCAGGCTGACCTCAAACTCAGAAATCCGCCTGCCTCTGCCTCCCGAGTGCTGGGATTAAAGGTGTGCACCACCACGCCCGGCTGAGTATGGCATGTGAAGCTGTGACTGTTGCTGGGTGTGTTGGGCATGTGTGGCATGGCCGTGAACGTGCTTGGGCCACGTTCTTGAGTTGTCCTTGTTTGTGTGTGCTGTGCTTATCCTGTTTATATGTAAATGCTATATTTATTGCATCATAGGAACTCAGTTTCCTTTGTCTGTAATCTAGAGCTCTCCAGTCTAATAACATAGCCGCTAGCCCCATATTGTTTAAACAATAAAAATAGCATAAAATACTCAGCCACAGTAGCACATTTCCAGGACAGATCTGGCCATTGCAAATATAGAACATTTCTGTCCTCATAAGAAGGTGAGGTCTGTGCTGACTTGCAGTGGGAGAGACGCCTGACCCTGGGCGTACTCTACAGTGCTATATGTCTGTGTAGCAATCACCTGACCCGGGTGGCGTTTAAGTTGATGTGTGCACCTGTACTTTTGGGCAAGTGTCTCATGCATGTGTTGTATATGAGTTTGTGCATAGTCTCTCAGTCTCCCCCCACCTCTGTGTGTGTGTGTGTGTGTGTGTGTGTGTGTGTGTGTGCCCATGCACGCGTGTGCGCTAATGATCCCTTTCTGGCTTGTCTAGCAGCTTTTTATACATCCAGGACTTGGCCCACAGCTTACGTAGAAGCTGCACACATTTCCTCTCTCTATCACTCCTCTTTTATTGCTGCTTCAGCCACTAGTGGTTATTCAGTGTTCTGAATGCTTTGGTGGTTTTCTTCCTCAGACCTTGAAGAGTTAAAAATGTGAAAGCAGTGCATGGTACTTATAAGAATAAAAGAAAGAGAAAGAAGTAACCACTGCGAGAAGGAAGGACAGCTATTCCCAAATGTGGTGTTTCCACCTTTCCTATTTGGAATGCTGTTGAGAGGATCTGAGGGCTGAGGTGGGAGAGGGACTCTGCTGCCTGGGACTTGCTGCAGCAGACTTGTCTGAAGGTGTGCTATATTTTGCCCACCTTCCCTCTCTTCCTCCCCACTGCCCTTTCTCTGGCTGTGTGGTACAGGCTGGCCTCCAACTTGTAGCTCTTAACTCTCCAACTCCTGAGTACTGGGATCATGCTAGCTTTTTTAAGGTAGAAGCTTTCATGTTGATGGGTACTATCATAAACCATCATTTTGCGTTCTGGAGGGTATAAGAGGTAGAAGTGTGTGAAGGAGGCCCCAGCAGGGCTTCAGGATGTCTGCCCCACTCCACAGCCGATGGACATGTTTTGTGTCCATATGTTCTTGTCTGTGCTGTTATGGCCCTGATATATTTTGGGAGAAAATTAGAGGCAATATTAGGATGTCAGATTGTCATTTCTGCTGTGAACTTCGAGAGAGCATGTTTTCTCATACATCTGTAAGAACACGGGAGCAATATTAGTAGGGTTGTGGGGTTATCTTTATATGCAGAGTTTTTTATTTGAAAAAATTAGAGACAGACAGAGAGAAAGAGAGGGAAACAGAGACAGAGAGACAGAGATGTGCACATGCTATAATGCAGGTGTGAGGGTTAGAATACAGCTTTGTGGAATTGATTCTGTGCACCTTTACATGGCTTTTAGGCATTGAACTTGGGTCACCAGCCTTGTGTGCTAAGTATCCTTACCCAGAGAATCAACGTGCTGACCCTTTATGCAGGATTTTATTTAATTGTATTTTTGTTTTTCTGAGACAGGGTCGCATCCCTGACTGCCTTGGAACTTGCTATATAGATGAGGCTATCCTTGAACTCTTGAGGTCTTCCTGCTTCTATCTCCTCCTTGACCTGAGTGTTGGGATTAAGGGTGGTCTGACACCCCAGCCCTTTTATGCAGGATTTAAGACTGTATTCAAGTCTCTGACTGTGGAATTGTGGTAGTCTCCTCATTCCTGTGTTTATTTCCAGCCTGTCCCACTTTTGCTGTGTGTTGTAAGGTTGCTGTAGGTTTGCCATTCTAGTCCAGGATTACCCTTTTCTTTCCCTATGTTCCCTACTTTGAGATAGGTTCTTGCTATATAGCAGAAGCTGGCCCGGGGCTCAATCCTTTTGCCTCAGCCTCCTGGGTGCCAGGATTACAGACATACTACTGTGTCTGTCTTAGACCCAGAATTCTCTTCACCTTAATTGGGCTGAAGTTATGGGGACTCTTGTTATTGCTGGCCTCGAACCTCCTCTGGTTCAGTAAAACAGCTCAGCTGACTTGGACATGCACAGCGCAGGGCGGGCTGGTGGGATGACATTGCTGCTTTTAGTCTTTATCTACCCACTTTTCTGTACTAAATGGTCATGGAGTAAGGGTTCGACCACTGGGTCCAAGTTGCACCTCACAGGGCTATCAGTCAGGGCTTATTCCTAGGCTTTCTGGTCAGTCCCCTCCATCTGTGGTCTTCCTTTGTGCCAGTCTATGGTGACCTGTTTTTCTGCAGGTCTAAAGGTGGTTGACACTATGTAGTGGGGGCCTCCAACTTCTTGTTGCTGCTGTTGTAGCAGCTCCTCCCTCCTTCCCCCACCCTCTTCCTCTTCCCTTCTCCCTCTTCTTTCATCTCTTCCTCCCTTTCCTTCCTCTACCCTCTTCCTCCCTTCTCCTAGTGCCAGGATAATAGCTACCATGCCTGGTATAATTTGTTCCTTTAAAAAAAAGATTATGTTGGATATCTGCCGTTCCCTGAGAGTCCCACGTGGCTGTTAGAATGGAGTTTTCTGTCTCTGTGAAAACCTTACAGGGGTTTTGCTGCCTAGAGCATTGGCTGTGGATCTCTGGTCTGTGCCAGCTTCTCCACTGGTCTCCCAGCCTCTGCAGCTGTCACCAGCATCTTTGCAGCTGTGGCTGTATTATCTGGGCTTTTTGTTTCACATTTTGCCTCCTTGTTTAATTCCTGTTTGTTCCTTATGATGTTATCCTAAATGAGATTTTTTTTTTTAAATTTGGTTTTTAGATTGTTTATTGTAGGTATAAGAAATAAAACTGTTAGTGTGTGTGTCTTTCTGTGTGTGTGTGTGTGTGTGTGAGAGAGAGAGAGAGAGAGAGAGAGAGAGAGAGATATGATTCTTTAGCTGTTTTTCTAAATGTATTAGTTCTAAGAGTTTTCTCTGTTTATTTATAATTTTTTATATTCAAGATCATGTAGTCTTTGAGAAGAGATAATTTCTCCTTTCTCTTTCAGTTCGACACCTTTCTTGTTTTTCCCTTGCTTGAGTTTTCTCACTGGGATGTGTGCATTGCTGTGTAACTTTAATTTTTTATAGCCTATTTTTTTTATGGTTGTGAGCCTAGCCTTTAACGGCTGAGCCATCTCTCCAGCCCTATAGCCTATTTTTAATGATAGTTTTTAAACAATTTATACTCCCTTTTAGACCACCACCCACCAGAGGTAGTGGAAAAGAAATGATACGAGGGAAGTGGACCTGTTTATTTAGAAATGGTTCTTTAGAACAATTCCCATCTGTATTGTCTGGAAATTGGCAGTTTAGTTTACAGGTTAGTAGTGGCAGATTGATCCACTCACAAACACTTCATAGATGTATCAACAGGCTGGTTTGGTAGAGTCGGGACAGCACACATAAATCAGCAGAGGAAGCACTGCCTGGCAGAGACAGCCAGGCCTCAGACTCTATAAATCAGCAAGAGGGACCAGGGCCAACAGGAATGCCAGGAAAAGTTCTCTGCTGTGCCTCTCTTAGCGAATTGACGATCAGCAAAGACGTGAGACCAACAAGCATTGCATAGCTAGCTCCATAAGCAAGTCTAGCTCAGTCTGTCACTGTCCATTGAGTTCTGTTTATACTTCCTCTGCATGTCATGTGCCCTCTGTGGGGTTTGCCTCAGCCTATGGATCTGTTTTAGCTGACAGCACTCTGCCAATCAGCCCAAGTCTGCAGAAGCAGCAAGAAAGTGCAGCACACCACCAGAAGTTTTTGGTGCATTTCTCTCTATGGAGTCCTGACAAATGCGGCTCAACTATGTAGTATAAGGCAGACCAGTACATGTGTATTAGCAAAGAATCCTTCATCATGTGTCCTTTCACATGCTTGCTTTAGCAGAACATCCTTTCTTCTGTGTCCACTTAAGCTAAATGTTCCTTCATGCGTTTGCCCCAGCACAGCACATCCCACGGACTTCCCACTAACATGCCGCATCACGAAGAAGGGCATGCTTGTCTTTGCCTTGTTCCTGGCCTCAGCACAAACACACTCCCTGTAGTGGGTATGCTTCACTCTGTGTCTTTTTGGTGGTGCATGTTAAAATTGTGGAAGCTGGGTGTGGTGGCACATGCCTTTAATCCCAGCACTCGGGAGGCAGAGGCAGTCAGATTTCTGAGTTCGAGGCCAGCCTGGTCTACAAAGTGAGTTCCAGGACAGCCAGGGCTACACAGAGAAACCCTGTCTCGAAAAAAACCAAAACCAAACAAACAAACAAACAAAAAATTGTGGACGTTTTCTCAGGTGTCCCTCTCTCTTTTTTAAATTAATTTTTCTTATATTTAATTTGTTTTGATGTGTATGAGTGTTATTCCTGACATCTGTGTACCACATGTGTGCAATGTCTGTGGAGGACAGAATTGGATGTCATGTCTCCTGGGAGATTGGAGTTGTGATTTTTAGCTGCCATGTGGGTACTGCGACTTAAACATGGGTACTCTGGAAAAGCAGCCAATGCTCTTAACCACTGAGCTGTCTCTCCAGTCCTTTCTTTACATTTTATATCCAGAAAGACCTGTTGTTATTGTAGTACTGAAAATCGAACCCAAGATGGCAACACCACTGAGCGTGCTGTAGCACACCAGTGTGAGCCGCTG
Source organism: Mus pahari (assembly GCF_900095145.1). Classification (NCBI taxonomy): domain Eukaryota; kingdom Metazoa; phylum Chordata; class Mammalia; order Rodentia; family Muridae; genus Mus; species Mus pahari. The sequence continues at coordinate 108,811,936 of NC_034590.1, forward strand.
CCGTTGGCTTGGCTTTTTCTTTTGTACAGAGTAACTGTTGGCTTTTTTCCTTCTTATTCTTTTGAGGTTTCAAATTTATTGTTTACCTCTCAAATTCCTTTGGATTTTGTTTGTAGAGTAAAGAAAGAATCTGATATATATAGCAATCTGGAAATAGAGATTCACCCACTGGCCTGGAACTCTTCGTCTGTTGCCTAACCTCACCAGTGAGAGGTGCCTGGCTACTCCTGCCAGCTTTCCATTTTCACTTCCTAGATCTTCTGGGGACAGTGCCATCCAGCTGCCTTGGCATCTCTGCATGTTCTCTGTTAGGGATGTGTGGTAGACATGCTAAGAGGCCAGTCTCAACTCCTACATGTTTTCCATTTAAATGAAGTCATTCCATGAAGGTCTTTTTCCCTCCCATTAAAAAAAGCATTATAGAAAATCACAAATCACCTACAGATCTGACCTCTCAGAAATCTCCATCCTTGTGGTGACCAACATCACACGCCAACAATCATTAGGCTGAAGGCTACCTGACATTGTCTACTGTCCCCAGCTTAAAGGGTTAGACTGTTCTGGGATTGTGGGGAAGAACACAGAATGGCAGAGGGACTGCTGGATTGGAGATGAACCCTTATTAGTGTAAGAGGGTCACCTCTGCAGGTCTTCTCACTGCCAGAAAGGGAGCTTTGACTGCGTTTTCATGTGAGGCTATGTTTGTGAGTGTCCTGCCCTGCTTTGAGGGGTGACTGCTTGAAGCCAGCCAACCTCCCCCCCCCCCGACTTCGTCCCCAGTTTGCTTGCTCTCACTAGTGCTTACATAGGTTCACTTCTTGTGCCCCTGTGGGCTAGCCACACTCACAGTGGTGTTTTTCCACATCTTGGGAGGCTTTGTGCTGATTGGCTCAGGGTTGTCTATGGCTGTCTTCCTGCTCCAGTGCTGCAGGGTTCCTTTCTTCTCTCTGCCCCATGCATTTGTCTTGGTGTCTTCACCCCTGTCCTCAGCTGTTATGGTTGTCAAGGAGCGGTTGTTTCAGTTACAGCCATTTCCCAGTCTAGCTCTGTTTGGCTCTCCGTCTCTCAGTACCTCATGATGATTGACATCACCATCATACTGAACCTTACCGTTCAGGTCAGGCAAGGAAGAATTGCTTAGGGCTAGGAGGTGACAGTCTCTGAGGGAAGGCAGGGTGGGAATATCATTGTAGCTTGTTTGTGGAGGTAGAAAAATAGGAACATAAGATTAACAGTTAGTTGGGGTGCCTTAGAAACCCAGGGAGGGCATGCTGGGGAGGAGGTGGCCTCTGGCCATATTTGGTAGCAGTGTTGAACTTCTAAGATGCTGAGGACAAAATGTAGAGGCCCTGACACTAGAGAAGGAAGGGTCTACACTGTGGGGTGTGGGTAGAGGGTCAGGTGTCGTGCCAAGTGGCTCTGAAGATCTGGAGATTGTTGTCTTTTACTGAGGGATGAGAGGCACTGCAGACTGTTCTGGCTGTGGCAGGAACAAAGCCTAAGAGGGAAGAAATGTAGCAGCTTGGGGCTGGGCAGTGTGGCCAGCATGGCGCTCAACCTCTTTAAATGGTAAAATCACAGGACATGGGGATGGGCTGCTTGTGGGCAGAGCCATGAAGAGCTGCAGAATGGGCACCCCTACAGTGGTAGTCACCCTTAGAGGTAGGGCTGTGGCAGTGTGGTGGCCTGAGACAGGTGTGTGGTAGTGCATGAGAGAACAAATGTTTAAGTAGGTGAGACAGTGTGTGTGTGTGTGTGTGTGTGTGTGTGTGTGTGCACTGGTGAGTGTGGGCATGGGTGGATGTGGAGCCTGAGAGTGAGCACGCATGTGCTTGAGTAGGGGGACAGGTGAAGGTGGGCATAAATAAACATAGAGCCTGTAGGAGTGACCGTGTAGGCTGTGTGGTGGTGCACACCTTTAATCCCAGCAGAGGCAGGCAGATCTCTGAGTTCGAGGCCAGCCTGGTCTACAGAGTGAGTTCTAGGACAGCCAGCGCTACGCAGAGAAACCATGTCTCAAACAAACAAACAAATAAACAAACAAAAACATGAGCATGTGTGAGAGAGTGTGTATGTGTGAGAGTGAGTGTGTGTGAGAGTGAGTGTGTGTGAGAGTGTGCAAGAGTGAGCATGTGTGAATGAGCATGTGTGAGAGCGAGCATGTGTGAGAGTGATTGTGGAGCCTTCAGGAGTGTGAATGAATGCAGGAAGGAATGAGGCTGCGTTAGGTCAGGCCAGTGAGCTTGCAGTTGAAGAGGATCCAGGGAGGGTGGCCAGGTGGGAGAGAGCGTGGCCAGGGAAGGCTGGTGGGCACTTTAGTGCCTCATGGTGCTGACCTTGTTCTTTTCAAGTTATTCTCTCCCCACATCACTGTAGAGTATTTTCAGATATGTAGTTAAGACTCCCGTCTACGTTCTCCACAGCTGTGAGTGCTTCTGACACAGTAGACAGGTTATCCTTTTCTTGCCACTGTATCATAGTTCTTGTGGATCCACAGTGAAAGTAGGGAAAAGGCCAGATTACTGATCTAAACATGAATGTGATGCAAAAACTAAATCGGAGGGGCTGCAGTCCTGAAGCTCTTGTGGAGATGTGAGCACATGCTTTCCTGGCCACCGTCACGTAGCCTTGAGCATGCCTCCTAGCAGGGCCACTTTGGAGAGGCTTGCCAGGTTCTGTACAGAATACAATCTGCATCTCTGGCACCCTGGTTCTGATCCATTTCCAAACGAGACAGCTACTGCACTAGCCCAGCAGCTGAGGTGCGTGTGCGTCCAGATCTTGCACAGCTCGACTGCTTGGTGTGAGCCAGACCGAGGAACGTTGAATCGGTGTGGCCATTTGGGGGTGTTATGACAGCAGATCTGTGTTGTGCCAGGCGTTACTTGCCTTCCATTTCCATCTTTCTGGTGGTTTTGTGCTCATGTGAGACTTTGAGGAAAGGTGATTGGGAGAGGAGAACATGTGTTGGGTTCAGCTTCTGTGGACAGTGAGGAACTAAGATTCAGACGTCAGGAGAAGGTGCAGGCTACAGAGGTGCTCAGTTGGTGCCCATGGAGGTCGAAAAGTGTGTTTTATCTACACAGGAGGGAGACAGTGAGGGGGTCTCAGGCTTAAATGTGTACCATGTTAGTGCTTAGCATGCCTAGTGCATGCCTAGCCAATTGAGTGACCATGAGACATAGGCACACATAGGTCACCATGCTAACATCCCTGGCAGCCCAGGATTGTGGAAAGACCTGGTATTATCACACCTTATGTTCCTAGGCAGATGCCCCTCAGTGCTGTTGTTACAGTGTAAGTGACAGGAGAGGACAGTAGTATTTGCCCAGGCTGGGGAATGTACTTCAGCTAGCTCCTCATTTAGCTTCTGTAGAGGTGGCTACAGAAGTGATAAGTACTCAGGTGCTGTTGAAATAAGAACTGAGTCTGGAACCCGGGCTTCCCTTGTTTTTGCTCAGTTCAGACCACTCCTGCTGATTTGACCTAATGTATGGTTTTTCTCTTATTCTCTTGTAAGGGTCCTATTCTCTTATTCTGAAGCCTCATGACACCCATGTCCTGGTGTGAGAGGTGCAAGTGCTAGAAAGATGGGGGCTGTGTGGGTTGTACCCCCAGGACAAGCAGCTTGGAGAGGATTGATAGGTGGCCTTGTGCCAGTGCCCTGCTGAGAGACTTCCTGTAAGCACAGGGAAGCCCAAGATTAGGAGAGCAAAGCACCATGGAGCTCCTTTGCAGAACTTAGCTGGGCAGAGGCTCTTGGACCAGGTGGCAGAAGCTGGGAGGTCATAGTTGGCCTTTGCCTGTGATCAGATTGGGGACTTGCTTAGTGGCTTGACATTTGTTCAATCAAGTAAGTCCCACTTCTAGTACTTAAGGGCACCTGGAGTGTTGACAGGCAGTCCAGAGCCCCCTTGATGAGAATAAGAAGGTGCTGCAGGTGGAAACCTTGGCAGTGTTAGTGTTCCATGTACTGGAACTGATGACTACAGAGTCACTGTCCTGGACACTGGCTACCTTGAAGAGCATGCAATGGGCTCTTGCACGGCCAAGTTCTGGGGGCTACACTGCCCCTTGCTTTATCCCCTGCCGATAACCCTCACTCTCCACAGACCCTCAGAGGCTTACCCTGAGCAGGGCTTACTTTCCATGACTTGTCTTCTCCCTGGGCCTAGAGAGTCTGTGGGACCCAAGGATCAAACCTGCTGAGCTTTTCCTCTGTGTGCACACGTCCCAGTTCCTGTGCTCTTTGATTGTGGGCATTCATCTGTGTCTGCCTTTTGTCTGCTGTCAACATAAGGTTCCATGTGGAATGCATTTTTACTTATCTGGAGATTATTCAGAGGAGTGGACTTGTTGGTTAAATGGTGGCCCAGATTTCAAGAAGCAGCCTGGTTGCTGCCTCCAGCAGTATGGAGGTTTCTGTTTGTTATTCTTTTCTCTGACACTGTTCCAGCATCCTAACCATGGTATAATCCGCCTTGATGGTCTGGTTAGTTAGTTAATTAATTAATTAATTATCTTAAGGGCTGGCTCTACCTATGTAGGCTGGAAGTCAGTTTGTAGACCAGGCTGCTGTTACTTGCAGCAACCCTCCTGCCTCTGCTTTCCAGTGCTAGGACTACAGTGTGCCCCATCATACCAGGATACTCTGTGGTTTTGGGTCAGCATTTCCTCCATGGCACATAATGCTGAGCCTCTCAGGCTAAGTTTGGCTATTCTGTTCATGTCCTTGCCCATTCTGGCTTGTCTTTGTAGTGCCCTGTTGCTGCCTTCTGTGAGGACAGGGCAGGGAGGCTATGTTTCCTGTGCCGTGAAGTTCACCTGGGAGTCCCACTAAGACTTGGTGGAGTCCTCTTGTGCTCTGTGTATGGTCTGCGATGCTCTTGTTCTTTGCCAGTTTTTTCCCATCATTAATTTTTTTCTGCAGATCTATCTCCATGACCTTCAGGACACTCAGTGGGCAAAGTACTGGGAGTGGTTTAGGATCTCTCTACGGCAGTTACCCTCTAGGGCAGCCTGGGTGTTGCTCCTCTGAACCTTGCTTCTGGGTGTTCAAGTTCTGCCTATTTGAGATGACCTGGGCAGAGACTTCAGTTTCAGTGGCAGAGGAACGCCTTGTGAAAAATCATTAACTAACAGACAGACAGACATATACCATTATGTTTATAGCCTTTGCAATTTTAATTAAGTATGTACTTCAGAGTGCAAAGTACATTTTCATTGTTGAATGGCTTTGACATTCCTAGGGTAGCACTGCTCATGGGCTACTTAATGACTGTCTTTCCCCATGCCAAGTTTTGACCAAGGTCTATCCAGGACATCTGACTGACGCAACGCATAAAGCAGTACTTTCAGGGTTCAGGAGCCTTTTAGTGTAGTCACAGTTCTTTCCACTTCCCTGAGCAGGGCTTGTCATGATTGACACTTGGCTCTTCTGGTCCTGCTTCCTGTTTGAGAGCACATGTACATACATGGCATGGGATTTTCTGTCTGCACTCTGTTTCCTGAAAGTTCTGAGCATTGTGACTGATTCCCCAAATCCCTCCTCACACCACCCTCCTCCTGCCTCAACTCACCAAAGAGCCCCTATGATGTCTGATGATATATGCTAATATGGCACTGTGGAGTGGCTTGCTGCCTTTTGGAAGCAGATATATGGTGCTATTCCTGTCTCCCTTTCTACAACCCCAGCTGGGAACAGAACAAGGATGTTGGTCAGTGGGACAAAGGTGCTGTGCCACTGTCTCTGGCTAAGTGAGGATTGCTCAGTTTTGAATCACAGGGCAGCCCACAGAGCCCATTGGGTGTGTGGATGGTCTCCCTCAGGGAAGTACAGACCCCTTTGTGGATAGAGGCTCCCATGCATGCCCCCCCCCCCATGAGGCCAGCCCTCGGGTCTCCTTCCTGGGGCCTCTGCTCCCTGTTTGGGGCTGTGGCTGTGTTCTAATTTCCCCCTTTCCTCTTAATTTACAGCCAGAAAACCTGCAGAAGAACTGGCTTCGGGAATTTTACCAGGTAAGAGTCTCTGAGCCAACACTTTCCAGTAGTCACTTGGGCGGTGAGTATCTCTTTGTGTCATGTTTTTATGTGGAGGTTACATCCTGTAGAGGGCAGGAATGGCTGTCACCAGGTCAGTCCTAGGAAACAGTTGTTGCTATCTCCTAATGATTGACATTTTGCTATCTGCCCCGCCCTGCACCCTCACCCCAGCGGGGAGGGAAACAACACAGAGGACCCTGTGATTCTTTGAGGAGGGCACTCCATAGTGCTTTTCAGGAAGGTCCCTCTAGGTGCAGCCTGAAGCTTGGACAGACCCATACAGATGGTGTGACCACACAGGGTCTGTTGCAGGCGTGGGTGGGAAGCTCTTGGGGGTGTCCCTTTGAGTAGATAGGCAGCAGTCTCCTAGTGCATTCTAGTAGGAGGATGGTTTAGCACAGCAAGCAGCCACCTGGCTCTACAGTTGGCTCTGGGTGGGTGACAGATCTCTGAGCAGATGATATGTAGACCTGGAGGATGAGAAGGGCTGAGCAGCCAAGAAGGGTAAACCAAGGTAACTGGGTGAGTGACCACAGCCCAGAGGATGACAAGGCACACTGTGTGTACACTGAAGTTCCCATGTGGTTTTCACCGGGTTAGGCTAGAAGGATGGTATTTAATTCTCTGAACTATGTTTATTTGTTGGGTGGAGGAGGACAAGAGTGGGGCCCAAGTCATGTAGGAGTCAAAGAGGCAGGGAATTACAGATACCCCTGAGCCCATGCCACACACCTGCCTGTAACTCTGCAGCTTGCTGGGGGTGCAGGCTGGGTAGGGTCAGGGTCAGGAGTCACAGTACATGCTACTCATCCTGGGAATAGTGATGTGTATCTTCTGTGGCCAAGTCTTTTCATCCCACACAATGCTTGGCAATTCTCCTGTCCTGCTGGCCACCACATGTGTCTGCTAGGCATTTGGAGGTGTGGTCATTCACTCAGCATTTAGCATTTATGAACTTCCCCAAAGTTCAGGTATTACACTTGCATTTGGTTAGCGATGTAAGGCAACTTCTAGGTGTGTATTTAAAGCCAAGGAAGGAAAGGCCTTGAGTATACTTGGGGTTGATTCAGATAAGGACTTGATAGCTAGGGAATAGCCTGAGACAGTGAGGGGCAGGGCAGGGCAGGGCCTTACCATTGAAGGATCTGAGGTAGTAGGGGGATGAGCTCTGTCATGGGATGGCTTGATGTAATGAGGGGCTGGTGAGAAGCTTGTTATGCAAAGGTCTGGGGCAGTGAGGAGCAGGGTAAGGTCCTGCCCTCTGATTTCTGGTTTCTTGGTGACAGATGGAGACATGTAGTAAAGTGATAGGCTCCTGCAAAGCGAGGGCAGGACACCCCTGTGTGAGCATGGAAGCTATGACTGAAAGTCCTTCTCCAGTGACAAGAACAGATGGGAGCTAGGCCTGGGTATGTGGCTAGTTCTGGTCAGCCATGTTCCAGGGTGCCCATCAGACAAAGCCATAACTGTGAATTGGGAGCTAGGCCTGAGTGTATAGAGATGGTACCTGTGAGCTTCGTTTTGGGGATACTCACTGGTGAAAGCCAGTACAGAAGCTGTGTGACTGGAGCTAGGTCTGGCTTGCCCTGTGTCTGTCTAACTAATGTCCTCTGGGTACCTGCCTTCTAAGACAGGCCCTCAGTGCTGATCTTGGGGGTCTTGCTGCTATTGCCTGCTTTCCCTTACTCTGCACTGGCTGTTCAGCCATGCCCTGTCCCTCACCCTTGGTGGGAGAAAAGCATGAATGAGCTCGCAGCTTGTGCTGTAAATGTATGCTGAGGACACCAATTGGGGGAAAGCCTCTCTCTCCTACGTATTTTAGCAAGTCATGTGCAATTAGAGTGTTTCACGTATGCGCTGCAGGAAATTTCAGAGGCACTGCCTCTGCCCACTCGTTCATTTGCCTATTTGTTCATTCATCATCATTCATGTGCACTTCATGCATCTGGGAGGAAGCAGTACAAACAGGACACACACTGCCCTCCCTCTCTTGAGCATCCATGCATCATGGTGAGATTGAGGAGCCTTTTTCGTGGTGTAGTTGTAGACAGCCGCCAAAAGAGGCAGAGACTTGAGGGACTGGAAGGAGCCCTTGCTGGGCTTGTGTTGATTTTGATTGTTTAGCCTTGCAGGTGGGGCAGCTAGAATAGTGTGTGTGTGTGTGCGTGTGTGTGTGTGTGTGTGTGTGTGTATGTGTGCGTGTAGAGGAGGGACAGTTCTGAAAAAATTGAACAGAGAAATAAAGCTTGAAGAAGTACTTTGTCTGGTACATTTGAATTGCCAGGGTTCAGAGCTTCTTTCCTGGCAGTTCTGAAGTGAACTAGCTTAATATATGTGAAAGTGGCCATTACTTACAGCAGGACAGTCATCGGAGCATCCTTCCTGCATCCTGCAGCAGGCCTTTCTGTGATCATAGGCCATGAGCACTGCTATGTCTTTAAATGTACAGCTTTGTAAAACAGCCCACAGATAGTGAAGGTGAGATTACAAGAGGTGAGTTAAACAGATGCTAAGCCTTTCACCCTTGCAAGTCATCCATGGTCTGTCCTTATAGGAGTTTTAAGCTCCATGTGATAAGTCATATATCTGTGTCCAGCTAACATGAAAGAACAGTAGCCAGTTTATGTACACGCCTGAGTTTCAGGCTCTAGACAGAACACAGCCTTGGAGAGTGGACCCTGTGGGAGGGAGCAGGCGAAGGAAGCAGTCTGCTCACTCAGCTTGTAGTAAGAGGATTTCCATAGTAGCATCAACAGCTTGTTAAAGAGAATTTAATAGCCAGTCACAAATTATTCAGCAGGCAAAGATGCAGAAAAGCATGGCCTGAAATGAGAAAAAACCAATTATTAGTGTGATTCAGGGTTGCTGTTTTTGTCCACTCTGAAGAAGCTGTCGTGTGGCTGTGCTGACTGTGTGTGGAGGCTATGCTCACCGACTGTTGTTCACTTCCTCTTCTCATCGATTTTGGTCTTTCTTTGTTACTCTGCTTCACTTTGTTCTTTTATACCTAGCTTCTGAAGATGGAAGACAAAATGAAAAAAGTGTCAGAATGCAGAATGAAATATTATACTCAAGATCCTATAGGAAGTAAGATGATACAGGGAATAGTACCGGCACCTTTGTACCAGCAGGTCTGAAGTTTTATATGAAGTGAGCCAATTCTTGGAAAAACGTAGTGCCAGTGTTTACTCACAAGGCAGCAAATGAACATGGCCCTATAGTAAATGAGCTTGGCCCCATACTCATTAGATTAAAATTTTGCTCATATATTTCCCCCAAACCCTCCGGGTCCAGATGGTTTCCCTGGTGAGTTCTGTCCAACATTTCAGCAAGAGGCAGTAACAGTTTTACAGGAACTTTCCAAGAAAACTGAGTCACAGTTGATGCTTCCCAACTCAGCCTGTGACATGAACACTAATTATCCTGGCACCTAAAGTAGACAGACATTACATGATAAGAAAAACACATCTCAGTATCCGCCCTGAAGACAAGTACAACAGTCCTTAAAGGTTTAGTACATCAAAACGATGTGTTGTGACAGCATCTTTTAATCTGATGCCCTCGGCACTGGCCAGAGAAGTCTCTCCCTGCAATGGTCAGTGGTTAATACAGAGAGCTCTAACTGGTCAGATTGCCAAGAATATATGTCTGTGAGTGCTCAGCCCTAGGGGGGCACCACCAATTTTCACCACCAGGGATCAGCAGACGTCACAGAAGAGGGGCAGAGAGACTGTAAGAGCTGGACCCTGGGGAGGAGTGCTGGGAGATACAGTCTTAAGGACTGGCATGGTTGTAGTGTCCGGCAATGGCAGCTGTGACTGATTATACAAGACCAGGTCAATAAAATCCCTCAATACTCCAACAGGCACTAATTAGATTCTGTGGATTAGTAAGCAAAAAGACATGAAACAGGGAGGGGGACATTTTTGGGATGCCTGGAGGCAGTGGGAGGGAGAGTTGTGGGAGCATATGATCAAGATGCATTGCTTACATGTATGAAATTGTCATATAGTAAGTAGGAAGTTATTCTATTTAAGAAGATTGAGAAAAGCAAAGCTATAAATATGAAAAATCTCACACATGCATAGAGAGATGATACAATTTGCCCTCTATATCTGTGGGGAGATGGGTTCTGGTACAGCCCACAAATACCCAAATCACTAGATGCTCAGAAATAGGCCAATATTGCCTAGAATTTGTGTACATCTTCCCACACACATTAATATCTAATATAATATAGATACTGTATAAATAGTTATACCTGTATTGTTTAGAGAATAGCAGCAAGAAAATGTCTGTATATGCTCAGTCCAGAGGCAGTTTTTCTCCAGGTATTTTCTGTCTTGGTTGGTTGAATGTGTGTGTGTAGAACCACGGATGTAGAAAGTCAAGTGTATATGTAGTGGTTAATGTATGAAGACTTAGGAATTCAAAATTGGCTTAACATTTGAATGTCAATGACTATAATTAACTATGTTGATCGAAGAAGAATAACTATATTTGTCTTAACAGATGCAGAAAAAAAATCTGTAGTGTGTTTGATTAAAAATCTTTAGCAAAGGAGAAAACAGCCGGGTGTGGTGGTATACACCTTTAATCCATGCTCTCAGGAGGCAGAGGCTGATGAATCTCTATGGGTTTGAGGTTAGCCTGATGTATACAGTGAGTTCAAGTCAGCCAAAGCCTACATAGTGAGACCTTGTCTCAAAATAAATGGCAAACATAGAAAGCATAGAAAACAACTTTCTCAGAACCATGGAGAGCATGCACACACACACACACACACACACACACACACACACCCCACCTCCCCAGTTCACTTGTATCTAACGGTGACAAGCATAATGACTTGTTACGGAAGGCTGGAGCAGGGTAGTGCTGTTTCTCTTCTCATGGTGTTGAAGGGCCACACACTGCAGTGCACCAAGGGATGAAATCAGAGGAGAAACAAACCCACTGCTGTCAGGAGACATTGCTGACCACCTAGAAAATCAGGAAGATCCACAGACTGGCTGCTCTACTGCTAACTGAATGTGTTTAGTTTTCAACCCTCAAGGCTGGTGTGAAGACATGTTTTTATTAGTTACAAACAACTATAAACTTAGCATTAGGAAAAGCATTAGCATTCCAAAATGAAATACTTGGGTAAAATCTAATGTCATGTCAATATATGTTGTAGTTAAAATTAATCAGGGGTTTTTACCTTGCCTTTGATATTTCAGTTCCCAGATAAAAGACACAAAACCTTTATACTTATAACCTTAAAAGCACTGGAGCTGGGCAGATATCTATCCTCTAAGCTATTAGTATCTATCTCCCTATCTACTGCCCCAAGTTATGACTTGCTGTGTTCCACCTGGGCTCTGACTAGCCAGTCCTCGTGACTATATTCTCATGATCCACTTGCCCAATGATGTCTTCTCCTCTCTTTTTCACCTTCTGCTCCCTTGTGGTCTCTGCCTCAGACCCTAAGCTTGGGAACTGAAAACTGCCTATGTCTCTTCTGCCTAGCTACAGGCCGTAGGCATCTTTATTGACCAATCAGGGATAACTTGAGGGGCAAGGTTACACAGCATCACTAATGTATGTGAGGATCTCCTCATCCTTAGGGGCAATCAGATGTTGGGGGCCAGTATTTAGTACCACAATACATAGCAACAGACAAAACCTCAACAAGTATATATACATTGATAAGCCATGCAGCACTAACACAAGAATAAAAACCATGAAGAACTTGAGAGATGCTGCTTTCGTGGATTAGAAGATATGAATTCTGCCAGTGTTAATTCTCCATCATCTCCATCTCCATACTACTGATCTAATGTAGTTGTGATAAAAATCTCAGCAGAAGACAGGTATGTGGTACATGTCTGTAATCTCTGTTCTTGGGCAGCTGAGGCAGGAGGATCATGTGAGAACAGCCTGGATTGCATAATGAGACCCTGTCTCAAAAATAATTCTCAGCAGGAGATTTTTTTTTCTATAGAAATATATGGGTGAGGAAAGGAACTAGAAGGCCCAAACAGTTTGAAGATGACAAGATTTGAGGGCTCAGAGTTCTGGTTTCAGGAAGTATCATAAAGCTGCAGTCGTCTAGGCACGAGCTGCTAACAGTGGAGGCACACACGGATGGGTGTGACAGCAGAGGTGGAGATGTGAGCAAGTGAGTGTCAGCAGTGCAGAATTCACGTTTTTTAGAGCGGTGGCCTGGCCAGTGTGCACTGGGACAGTTGTTCAGGCAGGTGCACATGCACCTGTAAAGTCCACACTTTGTACTGTGACTCAACATGAGTCACAGAGCTAAATGTCAGTCCTCACTGCGGCGGCTGCTGCTGCTGCTGCTTACAGAAACTGACCCCACACAGGCCCTGAAGCAAATGTGAAACTTAGGCCCATGAAACTTCTAGAAGGAAGTTTTTAAGGAAGGTTGCTTTGCAACCTTGCCCACCAAGTTATCCCTGATTGATCAATAAAGATGTCATCCTAGGTTAGGTAAAGATTTCTTTTTCTTTTCTTTATTTTTTTCGTTTTGTTTTTTGAAACAGGTTTTCTCTGTAGAGTTCTAGCTGCCCTGGAACTCTCTGTAGACAAGGCTGGCCTGAAACTTAGATATCTACCTGCCTCCTGAGTGCTGGGATTAAAGTTGTGCACCACCATGCCTGGCAGGTGAAGATTTCTTGCATAAAACACTAAAAGTATATTCAAGAAAGAAAAACCTCCAAAGTTAGACTTCATGATAATTAGGAACAGTTCTTCATGAAAACAGTGTTAAAGAATGAAAAGAAATCACAGGTGGGGAGGGGTGGCTTAGGGATAAATTATTCTCAAAAAGCTCATGTGTTTTGGTGTGCTTGTCAGCTGATGGGAAGCTATTGAACTTGAGGGCTAATATATGGATCTATTGGGTTTAATTCTTTGATTCATAGTACTATGCTGTTTTTAGGAAGCAGGGCCTGCCACTGTTTACCTAGCTGACATGAGAGTGTGTTTATGCTGAGGCCTGATGCAAATATGTACAGTTGCTTTATTTGTAATCCATGCCTTTGAGAGAAGCCAAGCTCAGAACATGCCACATGACCGTCATGAGCTATGGACGAGTGACAGGACTTCGGAGCAGAAATGCCACCTTGCTGAGCTGTGTGGGTTCTTTGAGGAGTCAATGAAGCGGGGGATGGGGGGTGGGCATCGGGGGAGCAGTGGTGAATTCCAAATAGATAGACTGATATCAGCTGCATATTTGTGTACTCTGTACTCCTTGGCAGCTCCTCTGTCCCTCAGCTGTCCTTCTGTTGCCAAGATGCCACAGTGCTTAGCATGCCACAGTGTCCAGCATGCAGGCTGCCTCTTTATATTTTGAGGCACTCCTTTTGAAATTCTCTGTGGATGCTTGGGGTTCCCTGGATTGTTACACTGTTTGTATCTTTACTTTTCTTCCCAACCCCGTTTCCAGCTTCTGGAGTAACCTGGTGCCCCTTGGGTCTCTTGACCCCTTGTGTCTCATGTGTGTCATGTCTCACACACCCTTGCTCTGCAAGGTGTTGACTCTGCAGTCTTGCCTGTGCATGATGCAGCCCTTCACCCTCACTTTTAGTCTTCAGTTGTGGAGTCCGTGTCCCTCCCATCTTTTGTCACCCTCAGGGTACTTCTGTCATCTGAGTTCTAGTACCACAGCCTCGCCACTCCATTCATGTCATCGCCCCCTGTCCTGGTTAGAGGCAGTGGCCTTCTGCTTCTTTCTCTGCCTCCCTTTCATTATGGTCTTCACAGAGCAGCCTGGGCAGAAGCTGGGGCCTCAGCTCATCTTTGATGAGGTCTATAGGAGTTCCCTTCCTTTGCCCAGCTCCCTGTGCCCTCTTTATTCCTCCCCTCATTGTGTATATGGGAATTAAATCTCAAGCTTCACATACGTAAGGTATGCACAATATCACTGAGCTAGAGCCCATTCCATTCCCTTCTCCCCTTTCTCTTTAAAAGTCCTCCTCTTCCCACTCCTTTTCTTCCTCCTCCTCTTCTTCCTCCTCCTCCTCCTCCTCCTCCTCATCATCATCATCATCATCAGAGTTCGAAATGTGTCCTACTAAGTTACCCAGGCAGGCTAGGTGTAGCTAGGCAGGCTTTAGATTCCCCAGTATCTGGGATTATATTCCTGTACTACCAGGCACAGCTTTGCCAGTCTTAAACACACAATATAACTTAGTGTCATTCCATAGAGGCAGGAATCACCCTCAACTTCTGAGTCAGAGCCTGGCCTAGAATAGGAAGCAATACATTTTCACAGTGTACCACAGCCAGAGGTGAGGAAGCCAGTGCTGTGGTTTTCTGTGGAGTACAAGAGGAGCCTTTTGGTCAGGGGCAGTGGGGGTGGGGTAGAGAAGGAAGGCCTTGGGAACAATCTTGTCACTGGGGTCTGATGGGGTGCAGCTGGATCAGGGTCCCATGTGCAGGCCATGGAGTAGCATGAGCTTAAGAATATTATGATAAAGTTTCTGATAAAGTAAGGCTCCTTTGCTCTCAGATTGTCCCTTTGGCTGAGGTTACAGAAGTGCCTTGACAAGAGCCATACAGGCATGAGGTAAATTTGGTCCCTGGCTTAGAGCAAGAGTCCTGGAGTTGTTGATACCAGTCTTGAGGGTAGTCCAGGAGCCCTTTGGGTCTTCTCGTTGCCAGGGTGACTTGCTGAGGAGTGAGGAGGCTGCTATATATTAGATCTTGTTGGGCTCAAGTCCTTTAACTTGAAGTGCTTGTTGGTAGGGTTTTGCACATTGACACCTCGTGTCTCTGGATCCGGGGTGTGGTCGTCCTGCTTGCTTCCCAGGGGTAGCCTGAGGTTCTGCCAGTCTATTCCAGACTGGCCTATTCCAGAATGCCTATTCCAGAATGCCAGTTGCTGGAATCTGTCTTCCTTCTTTTACCTCTCAAGACTTGGAGGCATCACATGTAACTTTATACGCACCGTTTCCTTCTTCTGTCTCTGTATATGTGACATATGATTTGCCTGTTGGTGGTATCTGGGTTCCCTCTGACCAGAGCTATCTGGGCATTTGTGTGTCATTCTCTATGGACACCAGTTCTTCTCAGCCTACTCCAGGAATGTGTGCCAAAGGATGTTCAGAATGTATCCAGGTGAGGGCACCATGACCTATTAGTAGGAGAATCTACAGGTGTGGCTGGCCATTGCTCCTTGACTCTGGGAAGGGCATTGTGGCAGCACCTACAGGAGAAAGCAGCACACAGACAGGCACATGTGAAGAGAAGCATCTGAGTCTGCCAGGCTCACGAGCTGCTCCTGTTCTGTTGGTCTGTGTTTTAGATCCTTTACGTGGTCATACTTGCTGTGGGACTCAGACATTCGTAGTCTTCACTGTGCTTCTGCCTCCTTGAAGTTCAGCCCTCCTTGTGATGGTGCCAGTGGTGGGACCTATGGGGTGATGAGGCTTAGATGAGGTCTTGGGATGAGTGCCCATATAAACAAGAGATAGCAGGGATGGTCTGTACCAACCCCCAATGCACTAGCATCTTGACTTTGTGCTTCTGTCTTCAGAACTGTGTGCTTAGGTTGCCCCTTCTCCAGCATTTTGTTCAGCTGGTATGGTGACCAAGGCAGGGTAGTGCGGTTACTGCCTATGCTGCTGGTAGCTAATGCTGGCTTTACACCTGTCCTGAGAGTGTCAACATGGATGCTTTGTGGGGGAAACGGGGGTCAGCATAATTGAACTGTTAAGTGTCATGCCTACAAAGGATGCAGGTGTCCCCTGTTGACTGACTAGCTAAGTATTGTGTTCCTTATAGAAGTAATGGCCTTTTATGCCCATGTTCACTCTGTCCCACTCTGTCAGAAAGATCCTGATCCTTTTCTTTGTTTAATTGTGGAAGGGATGGATGCGTGAATGAGAAAATAAATTACCAAGGCTGGAAGAGAAGCATCTTCCAGCCTGAATGGTGGTGAAAGTAGAAGACGCAGACAGTTTGGGGTGATGGGGCAGAGGAGGCCCCAGGGATCTTGGAGAACTTGACCCTTCTTCTGGGGGCAGGCCCAATCCTGATGGTTCACAATGGAAATGCTGTGGGTTGGGATAGAAATCATGTTTAAGAGGGCTAGCCACATGGGAGGTACCCCTGCTAGCATGGGCCCCTTGGGCACATGTGACCCATCAAGCATGGAGAGGAGTTGGGGGTGACCATGGGTCTATCTGATTCGAAGACATTATTGATAGAGATTTAATTCACTTGCCATCATTGACAAGTATGTTTATGGCACATGGTTCTGATTAACAGTCCTTTTTTGTTTGGGATCTTGCTTTATTGCATAGGTTGGTCTTGAACTTTTGAACTCAAGCATTCCCACCTCAGTCTCCTGAATAGATTGGACTCCAGGTGCCACCATCTTGCTTGGCTCTAATCAGCAATCATAAATATACTCTTTGTAAAGGGGGCCTAAGTTTGAATGAATACTTTTCTGGAAATTTATCTCTAGCAGAAAGTCCTGAAAGCAGATCTGTCAGTCATGTCTTCTGTGAAGGGAGTGATCCTGCATGCCAAGGCTGTGTTTCTAGCTTAAGTGGTCTGCTGGCACAGAGCAGGACACAGGCCCTTATGTACCCATCAGGAAGAGGCTTCGGAATATGGCTGCAAAGCCCAGTGAAGGCTCAGGAGTCTGACAGAAAGGGTTCCATTCTTGTCGCAGCCGTTCCTTGCTTTGTGACTTCAAGCAAGCTTTTTCATCCATCTCTACCTTCTGTCCTGGGGTGATGGCACCCAACCCATTAGAGTGAGGATTAAAGGAGCTGTCAAAAAGAAGGGAACTACCTGTGAGTCCTCCTGGCTGGGTACTGCTAGGATGCAGGTAAGGGACTTCCTGCACCACAGGGTGGGGCAGCCCTGACCTGTCCTTCTCAGCTACTCATTTGTTCTGGGGATGCTGAAGGCTATGGAGTGAACTGTAGCTTTGTGCTCTGCATGGAGCAGGCTCTCCTGAGCTCTTGGTAGTTGAAGGGCGCACAGAGAAGAGCATCTGGGTCTGGCTGAGCTAGTCCCGTGGTCTCTGAAGACTCAGTGTTACTACTGAAGGACAGACTAGAAATATCAGGTAGGAATGTAATTCACGTTCAAGTTTTCCAGAACCACAATTTACAAAGTGGAAAGAAACAAATGGAGTGTGTTGTTTTGTTGTTGTTTTTGAGGCAGGATCTTACTACGTAGCTGGCCTGAAACTGGCTCTGTAGACCAGACTGGCTTGAACTCAGAGATCTACCTGACTGTGCCCTATGAATGCATGAAATTTATTTTAATAATATGTCGATTTAACCCTGTGATTCTAAGCTGTTATTTTGGTGATCAATGTATTTTATGTGTTTTGTGCTGTCTTGGGAATCAAGTGTGTTTTATGTTATCTGTTCAGGAGAGCCCAACACCAGGGAAAGTGGCTGGCTGCTGAGTGTCTCAGTTGCTCCTCTCCTTGGAGTCCAAGGTTGCCTTTTCTGCTTTTTTACCTGAGAGTTGTATTGATGAAGTTGCTGCCGCAGCAGCATGAGACACACCAGGGATGGGTGTGGTCAGTATTTCTTGGTTTGGGTTTCTGTTGCTATGTTGAAACACTATGACAAAAGAAAGTTGTAGAGGAAAGGGGTTATTCAGCTTACACTTGCACATCGTAGCCCGTCGTTGAAGGAAGTCAGAACAGGGGCTCCAACAGGCCAGAAACCTGGGAGGCAGGAGCTGGTGCAGAGGTCATGGACAGGTGCTGCTTACGTAGGCTTGCTCCTCTGGTCTGCTCAGCCTGCTTTTTTGTAAAACCGAGGACCACCAGCCCAGGAGCGGCACCACCAATAATGGCCTGGGCTCCCCAAATATCATGAATTAAGAAGATGTACTATAAGCTTGCCTATAGCCTGATCTTATTGAGGTTTTTTTCCTTAATTGAGGTTCCCTCCTCTCAGATGACTTCAGCTTGTGTCAAGTTGACATAAAACCATTCAGCAGGGTCTCTTTGGGAAGGAGTGTGGTTGGTTTACAGTAGAGTCTTCTCCTAGGGCACATTCCTCAGCAGATCTCATCTTCAGATGTTTAGCGACATCTCACTGATTTCTATCAGTGGTCCAGCAGCTTAGCCGCAGGCTAACACAGGTTAGCCTATTGGGCTTTCAAGGGCTGGGCTGCTGCTTACTCATAATTGTTAACCTGTAAAGATACTTGTCTGTGAGAAGAGCTTCAGATGAAGTGTTCTTTTAAATAAAAAACTACTGGGTACTAGTGCTGTCACCTTCATATGACTGTTTTCATGTCTCTTATGTCTTTGTCCTTCCTTATGTCTCCCATTTCCTAAGTCAGTAATGACATCCCCAGGCTGTGGCACATTGGGCTACAGTGCTCTGGTGTCCTTAGATTGCAATGTGCTGGTCCCCCTGGGCCGTAATGCTTGCTCCTCTGGTCTGCTCACCCTGCTTTTTTGTAAAACCGAGGACCACCAGCCCGGGAGCGGCACCACCAATAATGACCTGGGCTCCCCAAATATCATGAATTAAGATACATGCTACGAGCCGGGCCTGGTGGCGCAGGCCTTTAATCCCAGCACTCGGGAGGCAGAGGCAGGCGGATTTCTGAGTTCGAGGCTAGCCTGGTCTACCAAGTGAGTTCCAGGACAGCCAGAGCTATACAGAGAAACCCTGTCTTGAAAAACCAAAAAACAAAACAAAACAAAACAAAACAAACAAACAAAAAGATACATGCTACATCATTATGGGTGCCCCTGGGGTCAAGGTTGTCCTTAGCCCTTCCTTCCAACGTCCTCAGAAGTTTAGAGGTTGAGTCACTCTTCATACCTAGGTTTAAGGATAAGGAAATTGAGGCTTAAAGAGGCCATGAGCTATGCCCACAGCCACATGGCTGAGTCTTCCCTGTTACTGCCGTCCCAAAGCCATGCTTGCCACTGACAAACAAGAGCTGGGGGAAGAGTAGCAGAGAAGGCCCTTGTGGAGAGAGGAGCTGCAGGACTGAGGCTCTGTGGTGTGTGTTGGGGGGAAGGGCTGCTGGACGCTCAGTCAGGCCAGGGTGTGGGAAGCAGGCCCTGAAGAGGAGTGACACCCTATAGCAGGGTGGAACAGGGGACAACAGCGGGAGACTCTGTTTCGCTGCAGGCCTTCCTCTCCAGCACAGGCTGTGTGTCATTTGTCATGCCAGAGGAAAATGGGTGGAGCAAGACACTTAAAAAAGAAAGTTGATTGGTCCATGAGGACTGTGTCGGGTGGTTTTGTGACAACTTGTCACACGCTGGAGTTATCTGAAAGGAGGGAACCTCAACTGAGAAAATGCCTCCATTTGTTACAGCTCACGGAGCTGACAGGGGCTCTGGGAACCTTGGAGGCTCTGGACTGCACATATGGGGCTCCCCTTTCTACTGTGTGCCTCACAGTAAACACCAATGAGCTAGAAGTGGCCGGAGTTAAGAAGGACTTTACAAGACTCTGTGTGGCAGACAGCTTCCTGAGAGAGGTGTCCAATGGCGCCACAGCTTTTCTGGCTGTGCTCACAAGGCCATGGCCCTGCCAGAAAGCCAGGGAAAGTAGCGGAGGCCTTGCAGCTCTGTGCGTGTGGTCTTCAGTTGAATTTGCTCTGATCTTAGTTAGAGGCACAGGCTTCTTAAATGAAAATGAATCAGGCTGTATGACTTAGAATTCCTTAAGCATAGGGTCCAAAGATAGGACCTCGTTCCACAGCTTCTGTCTGTCACTCTTCATAGGCTGCAGGTCTCCTAAGTCCCCATAGGAACTGCTAGTACTTTTACCCACAAGGGAAGAACACTGCAAGAGCCACTGGCCTCACCAAAAAACCTTGGGCTGTTTAGGTCAGCTACATTGCCTGCCCACAGGGTCAGTGAAATTTACAGTGTCCTGTGCAGAGCAGTGTGCCCCTGACCACCTGCCCCCAAGCTGGCCCTCTGTGCTAGGCATGGACTTGAGAGCAGTCATTTGATGAGGCCTACCAGGAGCTGTATCTAGTGAATCCCAAACTAGAGAACCATAGACCCAAGTACGGGGGTGCCTGTTGCCCAGCCCATAGGATGTGGTAGAGCCCACAGCTGAGCCCACGGGCAGTGGGTGTTTAGAACCTGACATTGGTAGCAGCCCAGAGAGTTCTTTTGTCCCTAGTGCTTATCCTGATGGCCAGGCTCCTGTGGTACAGCCTTCAGGATGGAATTCCTTTTTAGGTCACCAGTACTCCTCTTTGGAGGAAACCTACCTAACAAGGCCTGGTTGTTGCTATTTTTAACTCTGCTCTTGGCAGTGTACAGGGTCGATGACCACAGGCTCATAGTGTAGGCTTCCTGGGAGCTGAGCTGGCCCTGTACTCAGGCATCTGCACTGTGTCCCCAACAGAAGGGATTTATTGTTGGAAGGCTGTGTTCCAACTCGCATGGGTGTATGTAAACCCCTGTGCCCTTTCTGGCCAAAATGTCTAGTTCACGCTTTTCCAAATATATTATTAAAGATTAGTTGATGTATCTTTGAGCTTTCCTTTAAGACTACATTCACAGAAATGGCACTGGAACCTCTCTGCAGCAGCTGTGTCATCTTTAAGTCAGAAGTGGCTCCTTGTGTCCTGGAGAAGACCTGTCAGTTCCATTGTCAAGCAAGGGCAGTACTGAATGGAATTCCATGCAGTCCACAGCCACTCCCTGTGGAGGGCTAGAGTTTATTTTCCAGGGTATTTCCCACCAGTGGTGCCATGATGTGACATCTGATAGCAGCCGACTTTATGCTCTATCCTCCAGACATCCTGCTGCCAGGCAACCCGTGAGGTCCAAGAAAACTGACTGTGCTGCTCTCAAGCCAGCTATGTTGCCTACTCAGGCTCTTCAAGGGCACAAAGCTCCTTCAGGCAGCCAGTTCAGACCAGCACAGGGGCCAGTTGGTTGTCTTATAGCTGCTATGAGGATATTACATGAGATCTCCAACTTCTCTGGTTTTGAGTGGGACAGCCTGTGCCCATCATGGCGATATCTTGCTTGCCCTTGATGTAGCCTTTGGCACAAATGCTGATTCCAAACAAGTGTCACTTGTCCTCCTGTGCTGAGGACTTGGTACTTACATTCTCATTAATACCTTACAACATTTATCTAAGGAGGGGAGTCACACTACAGACTCTGAGCTGTGGCTCGAGACCTCTGAAGCCAGTGGCAAAGCAAGAATCATAGTCCTGTGTGGTTCCTGGATAGCCCTTGCTTTTCCTCTGCTGACCCCACCCTTTGCTAAGTGGGCAGCTACAGCTGGCTTGAAAGCTCACTAGAGCCTACGAAGTGCTCAGGAGCTGTGGGTCAGACATTCGATGCTGCTATTATTAAGAATCAAATTATATGAAGTAAGTGACATAATGAAGTAAGTGACAGTGAAACTGAAGATCGTGATTGCCCTGGGCTCATCTCTCCTTAATGACTGTGTAGCACTGTCTCTGCCTGTGGCCCTGGTTGACCTGCCTGTGCTGTGAGTCTGGAATTGCTGTTACATGGCAGCGAGTTACTGGTATCTCCACCCACAGGGTGTTGTTGCTGTGTATTGGTGTGCTAGAGGCACTGGCCCCAGGGAAATAGGTAGGTGCTGTATACCACCCTTCCCCAGGCTGGTATTGCTTGTATAGTGAGTTGAGCAAGCACTCATTTGACACTGAGGAGACTTATGTTCCTTAGGCAGTGATTCCTGGCACGCTTTAGAAAGAGCCTGCATTGTCACATGACATTGTTACTTGTTCAGCTCCCTCAGAACCCCTGGTGCTGGCCCTTTCCCCATAGAGAGTGGCAGTATCCTGTTTCTGTGCCCCTGAGACTTTCCACTTTCTCAGAATAGTGTTTATCTGTGCCTTACAAATGACTGGGTGGCCTTACTCCCTTGTAAAAGAAATGCTTTTTAAAAAATATCATTCAAAGATTTCTAACAGCTTGTCACTAAAAATTATCCTCTTCCAATGAGCCCCTTTGAACTCCTCACCATACACGGTGGCTGGGGCAACCTTGGATGTGCTCTCATTGGGGCATTCAATCTGTCCCTTGTGCCAGCCTTGCAGACAGGTGGGTATAGCATGGAGTCACATGGTCTGAGCATAGCTCCTCACTGCCATGGGAGCTGACACAGGTTCCAGGTTAAGCTCTACAATAGGACAGCTGTAAGGAACCTGCCTTCTCATCAGCAAAGGAGGAAAAAACAAAGATCCCAAAGGAGGTCAGAATGTCCCATGATCCAGGCTTCCTCACTGTGATGCTTCAAGGTGGCTTTTAAGACCATTCCAGTATTCCAGAAGGGACTATCTTGGGGGGTTCTCAACCTTTTTAATGCTGCGACCCTAATACAGTTCCTCATGTTATGGTGACCCCCAACCATAAAATTGTTTTTGTTGTTAGTTTGTAACTGTAACTTTGCTATGGTTATGAATTGTAAACAACTGCTTTTTCTGATAGTGTTAGGCAACTCTTGAGAGAGGTTGCCTTGTGGGTATCACTTTTGATACCCAAAGGGGTTGAGACCAATAGTTTGAGAAACGCTGGACTATGGTCACTGGATGAAGGGGATGTAAGCTTTGGGTCTCTGCCTTTCAATACATTTGCCTGATCAGCTACAAGCCTGTGGAAATAGAGGGCAGAGACATGAACTCCAGGCCAGTCCCCCACCCCAGCTAAGCTTGGCAGATTTTTTTTTTTTTAAGATTTATTTTATTTTATGTACAGGAGTGATTTTGCCTACATTCATGAATGTGTACCTCATGTATGCATGGTACCCTCAGAGTACCATGTACCAGATCCCACAGAACTAGAGCTATAGATGGCTGTGAGCCATATGTAGGTGCTGGAAACCAAAACTGGGTCTTCTGGAAGAGCAGCCAGTGCTCTTAAGTACAAGGCATCTCTGCAGCTGGCAGACTTGTGATGTTCTCACCAGCTCCTCCACTTCCATTATCTTCAAGCAGAACTGGACTGTGGGGTGAGTTATCCACAGATGTTATTATGGTTATCTGCAAAGGAACAAGAAGGAAGCCCCTTCGTCATCGCACTTGAAAGACAGCACTGAGTCCTAGTGAACAGCAGCCATGACCCATGGCCTCATGGTTCCCTACAGGTCATGGTTAGAACTGATTGCTCTGCTAGTAGAAATTCAAATTTTTGTAACTTTGTTGGGACATTCTTGACAAATGATTCATCCATCTAGTTGGAATATTTAGTGAGGGGTCTGACATAGTTCTACACCATGAGTCCCTCAGCATGATCAAGATGTGACTGGGCATTCATTGCACATAAAAGCTCTAGGGCCTGTCATCCCTTCTGTCCTCTGCTGCCACCATGTAGCTGGCTTGCTTTATGATGAGCCAGTATTTGGGGTGTTTGTTTGTATAAACAGACTCAGGTAATGTATGTTCTTTTTCTTATGACTCTTGTTCTGTGGTCAGAGGACAGCTTCTGTGACTTCCATCTCTTAATATCTATTGAGATTTGGTTTATGGCCAGAAGAAGGCTTCTGTTGGAGAACACATCTAACAAGAGCTCACATCCTATAGACAGTGAGCATGTCATAGAATCTGTGATGTCATAGGTTTTGGCTTGCAGTTATGCTATCCTGTGTCTTTTATTTATTTATTTAGAAATCCGCCTGCCTCTGCCTCCCGAGTGCTGGGATTAAAGGCGTGCGCCACACCCCGCTGCTATCCTGTGTCTTGGTTGTGTTTGTATTCATGAGAGTATGTGCTTGTGTGAGTATGTGTACACGTGTGTACCATGACTGTGTCTGCACATGAGTGTATATGTTGCTTCGTCAGTGATTGTGGCTCTGTTTCTCTTTTTCTGTTATTTTTGCCCAGAGTGCTTCGTGTTGTTGCCCCTTCCCTCAGGTCATTTTTCTGTATTCCTCTCTGATGGTTTTGAGTTTCATCTTCTGAGGCCTTTTCTGGCATCAGTACTGACTCTGTCCCCATGAAGTGGGTCTTTCTTTGTATAACTGCTTCAGACCTGTGCAGTTATACCCCCTTCCACTGATTGTCCCGGCTGACTCCAGGGCCAGCTGATGAGCTGGTGAGCGTGGTGACTGTCTTAGTGGGTTTGGTTCTAGGGACGATCTCAAAGAACTGTTTCCTTTTACACAGCCACATCATCCAGAGCAGGTCTAGACTTGCCATTGTGAGCATCAGTGGGCTGGGTTGGGTCTGCCCTTCATGCTTGCTTGCTGTGTGCACACTCTGCTTTTTGTTCTTTGTTTCTCATTCCTATTTTGTTTTGGGTTTTGCATTCTGTTCTGATTTATGTTTTAGATGTTTGCCTTTTTACTGGCATTTTGAGTGGTTGCCCTAGTTTTGTGATACACAGTCATGTGTCAATTAACAGCAGGGACCCATTCTGAGAAGCATGTCATGAGATACTTTGGCTAGGCACGCATCCAGGGTGTACTCATATACTTCGATGGCCAAGGCAGGCATTCAGGGTAGCCCTTGGATGTAGTAAGGGGATTTGATGATTAGAGATGGAGGAGGCTGCTGCTGCGGCACTGTAGGCAGACCGTTTTAGAGAAGCCTTTTTTTAGGAAGGAGGAGTAGAGCACTCTATTTCTGAAGCTACAGCATACTGAATATGTAAACCATGAGCAGTCATCTGTGCAATAGTGGCTGTGTGCTGGCATCACCACAGACACAAACACCATGCCATCATGAGGTGATAGGGTTTCCAGTTACCTTACTGGAGACCACTGTCCCATATATGGCTTGTCATCGATGACAACATCAGATTGAGTACATGATGGTAGAGGTAAAAATGCTCCCCTATCTGTGTGGAAACCTTGAGGTTGTAAAGAGTTATATGTAGTATATAGTTGTACTTGTGGGTGCTGAAGAACCTAACAAGCACTATCGGTGATCAAACCTGGGATCCTCACCCTTATTAGCCAATTTGTTGGGGGTAAAGTGGGGCATGGCCTGTAGCTGGTTTTGTGTTCTCCCTGAAATGCTCAGCTGTTACACAGACACAAGTGGCTAGCAAGGCCTAAACAGATAGTCCCTACCTGGATCACCTAGATGTCTCAGAACACTGTTGGGACAGACATGCTACATTTTCTTATGAGAAGCTGGCTTGGCAGTACCCTCAGTGGATATAGTACTTTATCCCCTTGAGATGTTTCTGGAGGTGTGTCTATGGTTTCCTTCTTTGACGTTGCTTTTACAGAGTCCAGCCCCAGGCTGGGCCTTTGCTGTTACTGTTTGTAGGTCTTTTGCTCCTTTCGGGTGCTCTAGGAGCCTGTTCCTCGGCGAATTCAAATCTTGTTTCCTGTGATGATGGCCAGTGCTGCTCTGCTCTGTCCTGCTTCAGATCTGTATCCTCCTCCCCACTGGGCATCACTCCCTCCTCCTGCTTCCTTCCTGCCTGCTGGGACTTCTCACTTACACAGTGCTGAGGTTCCTTACTTGCTCTTTTCTGGTACCCATTGTGATTTGTTCTTTCTGCCATTACTCTATTCCTTGAGTACTGTGGTCCTCATCTCCTGTTTGGCTCTTCATTTCTTCTTGCGGTGGTTCTGGCTCTGTGGTCACAGTAAGCATAGCTTACTCTGTTGCGTGGTTATTCTGCAGAGGCTTCTCTGTATGCAGGACTTTTAACCCTCCGCAGCAAGCCTCCTGGAACTTGCTGTTCCCAACTGGGGTGGTAGTTTGTGAGATTCCTGGTGTGCTGGCGCCCTCTCCTGTCAGTTGCTGAGTCACGTACCTGGCTGGTTGTGGCTCCTTCTTGAACATCATGGTTCTTGACTTCTCAAACTCCTTTTTGGACATCTCCCCCGTTGTGTTTTACTCCCCTCTGACCCAGGGTGGCTTCCCCATGTTTTATTTTCTTCTCAGGAACCCTGTTGCAGATGATTCTCTTGTGTGCCGACCTACTTGAAGTTGTAGACCCCTGAGATCTCCTTAGATCTTGGGGACTCCATTTCCTGATCTAACTTTTTGCCTCTCCAGAAGCCCTGATCCAGGGTGTGTTATCATTGCCGCTATATCATCTTCAGTCACACTGAGGCTGAGATGTAGGTTGTTTTGCTTATGTATAAATACACATATCATGGTTTCTATGTTTTGTGTCCCTGTGTGTGTGTATGTGTACGCGTGTGTGTGTGCATGTGTAGCTTGTGTTTTATATATATATATGAATGAAATTTGGGAAAATTTGTGGATTTAGTTACCTTAGAAGCTGTGTATCTAAAACAGCAAGAAGCTATCTCTCTGTCTACCTAGACCTTCCTTCCATCCAGGAGGCCTTGAGGCCTCTTGCAAGCATCTGTCCCTGGTGCTGCTAAGGGCAGAGCAGGTCTGTGGAAGGGAGTTTTCTGAATTTTCTTCTTCTTTGAAAATGTACTTATTTTGTCTTCTTTCCTGATGGATGTGGCCTGTGTTCTTGTCAGCATGAGAATCTGTTCCCTGGATGACATCAGAGGAACTGGAGTATCTTCGCTAAGTCTGTTTTCCATTACTTTTCCAGTCTTTGGTTCTCACAGGTCTGGTGATATTTGGTTTTCTCTGGCTTAGCTTGCCAGGAATCCATTGACTTTCTAGAGACTGTACATCTCAGCAAACTAAGACAACTTTTAATTGTCATTGTTTAAAATAACTTTTTCTGCTCTGATTTCCCCTCCTCTTTTATATACATTCCAGTTACAACACTATGCCACGTGATGTTTTCATTAATCATCTATGCTTTCACCCAAGAGGAACTTATGCATCACATGGTGGATAGGTGTCATGCAACTAAAAAATTCCTCCAACCTGAGAAAGCTGTAGCTGAAGAAGTAAGAGAAGAGGACTTATAGAAGAGGGAGAGGGCCAGGGACATGCATCATGAAGGCCAAGCCAAAGTGGATTTCAGCTGACTTCACAGAGTTTGAAAACACCAGAGCCCCTGGAAGGGCTTTCTTAACAATGGTGTGTGGTATTGGCCTGCAGGAGAATCTATTATGAAAGTAAGCTTGCTGCTTATTCTTAAAACATGCTCCATAAAGAGAAAGGGTATGCCAGCAGGAAGGTCTGTGAGGAGATGGGGCATACCTACAAAACATTCCAGATATCAGTCCATGACGAGAATGGGTCAATGGAAGAGCACCAGGATAGAGTTCTGAATAAGATTCCTGTCTGAGTGCTAGTTAGACAGATCCTAGGCTGTGTGTTCCCATGAGAGAAGGATGCCCTGTTACTAGAGTAGCTCAGCTGGTACCAGTGTATGGAACCCACAAGGAATGACTACCCAGTGCATGCCCCTGGTGCTGCTGCTGTGGCCCAGTGGGATCCCAGCCTTGCCCTCTGAGGTGACCGCTCCTCGTATCCCAGTCACACATGCTGTTGGGATCTCAGGAGACAACAGTGCCCTTTGCTTCCTTGACTATGGCGGATGTGTTGTAATCATCATTGTGAGTTCCATATCCCCAAGTCCAACACAGATTGAGGCCTAAGTCAAGTGTGTCCAGGCATGAATGAAGCAAAGGAGTCCTGCCAAGTGGCAGTGACCCACAGCCCTTCCTCACACCAGCTCCTGGCTACTTCCTACCACCTGTGGGGGAAGCCTCATCTTTAATGTATAGAAGCAGCTTAGGCAGGACACAAACTGGCCCCAAGATACACAGTGGTAGTCATAAGGTGATCTCCAAACTACTAACCCAGTGTGGGGACCGACGTCAGTGGTGAAGAGTAGAATCCAGGGCAAGATGGAGTCACTGATGTGCAGGGACTTAGGCAAAGCTCTTGGTGATGTTCTTGGGTACAGTGTGCCACTCATTGGGTTCATGTTCCTAAAGTGGCAAATCAGTCCCAAGCCTGTGCCACACAGCCCACAACTGGCAGACATGAGGCTTGTGAACACACAGTGAGGTTAGGAGGTACGTCCTGAACAGCCTGGACAGGTCAGAACTTGTCAGTGCTGGCCTCATCTGACAGTCCTTACACACCTTCTCATCACCTCTCTGTTCCTTTAAAGTCTTCACTGGTACTATATAAGATACATACAAACATACTTTATTTTTAAAAATTTAATGTAACTGACAATGCGAAGCACCCTTTGACCCCTGCCAGCCAGCCAGCTACCCTTCTAGAGTTGTCCTTGTCACCCTTGTGAGGCCTCAGGTTCTCTGTTCAGGTTCAGGACCCTGCGACTTCCAAGGGTGTTTGGGTTTTGCTTTTCTGAGGCAGTCAGGGCAGGGCTAAGACCCTCTCTGGGTGAATCTGATGAGCTCTCTTCTATGCCTCCACTCTTAGATACACACAGTATGCTCCTGCCCTGCGCGCCTATGGGATGGGTGCAGAGAGTGCTCCCTCTGGTGCCGGTGCTGGCTATAACTTTGGCTTTTTACTGCTATGGTCCTGTGGCTGTGCTGACACCTGCTGTGGATGGTTTTCATCCTGTTTGCTGGCTTTCAATTCATAGCTTTCTGTCAGATGCCACTCTTTTCAACCAGGGACCTTCAGTGGAGCAGACTGGCCTGCTGGGTAGACGTGGCCCTTCAGAGTACCACCAACTCATTGTGTTCCTTCTCCTGGACCTTTCCCCCTGAGCCTACGACTCTTCCAGATGATATCTGCTTTAAACAGTTATGACCACGGCATAGTCTGATCTACCTTGTTCTCTGCCCTGGTGAGGTCATATCTCCTTCTGGAGTTTCTGGCCAAGTCTGACTTCAGAGAAGTGCCTGTGGTGTCTAGAGAGGGGTCAGTATGCCTGGTACCATGCCCTGCCTGACTGTTATGCTGGTGTTTTCTTGCTAGCCTGGAGCTCCTTCCTCCACTGCCCATAGCTGTTGATCTTAGATTCTTTTCTTTTGAAGATATGTAGGATCATAATTGACCCTTGAGTTCTAGTCATTCAAATATTGACCTTTGTACTATGAAAGGCTATTTATGAAACTCACTTAGAAAGGGAAAATGCTACTTGGAATTTAGATGAAGACCACCAGGTTTGAAGACCAGATTTGAAGAATGATTATGTAACTTGGTTCCTAAAATGAAAATTGTGACTCTTGGGGACTTTCCCCCAACCCCAGACTGGCTCTAGGTACACTAGCTTCCAGCCCTGCCTGTGGGTTTCCCTGCTACCACCTTGGCCCTGTGGTCATAGTAACCTCAACTTAGTATTTTCTTCTCCAATCCTGCCTTCTAGCCCTTCCCAGAAGTCCTTCTTTCCCCCGCCCCTGCCATGCCTCCCTGCCCCCCCCACCCCCATACTAGTTCTTCAATGTCTGCAGGGGCCCAGCCTCCCATCAGTGATCTGCCCTCCCTATACTCCAAGAGGGCAGAACCAAGTGCCTCACCACTTTACTGCCCAGGAGATGGTTGGTTTTCCTGCATTGTACTGCCCATGCCAAGCAAAGTTTGCTGGTAACTTCAGCAATGTTTTCAAAAAGTAGGAACCTTAATGGTTGGACAGAAGAAGGGTTGTGAGCTGTAGACAAGCTCAGGCTGTGCCACTCACTCAATGCCCAAGAGACCATGGGTATGTTTCTGTCATATGCCAGACTCCTGCTGCTATAAATTAGACAACAGGGTGACAGCTTCTAGGGCTATGGGGAACACAAGATGTACATATTTGGTGCTTCAGACAGCATGGGTACTGGAGTCAGCTTAGAAGCCAGCCTTGATCATCTTGAATTAAGAATGAACACATTCATGCATGCACACATGACAACACACAGACAGTGCTCTCACACTAACTTAAGCTGACACCCAATTCTGCATGCCTGCATGATGCACACACATAAGAACATGCCATCACACTATGACATGCACAGGAGCACATGCTATCACATATGTGGCTGCCTGGACTCAACTCTCGACAGGTATGCACAGCAGTGTTAATGATGTGCTGAGGTTGTGACATGGGTTGAGAACTTTCCTGATGTTTTCTTATCCATAGCGTAGTTCTGCTTTTTTTTTTTTTTTTTTTTTTGTAATTAGAGAAGAGTGCCTCTAGGTTATTGAGAAAGCCTCTTAGAAATTCTGAATCTTTGTGAAGGAAATAGGGAAGAGGCTAGAAATAAACAGTTGGCAGCATAAAGGTGGCAACTCATAGAATCTGTTAAGAACTTGACATAGCTGTGTGGCCTTTGGCCTGCTGTCTGTGGGGATGCCTGGCTGTTGAGGTGAGGCACGTGCTTCATTGCCCTGCTGTGGTTTGTGCCCTAACTCTATGCTTCCTTCCCAGGTCCTGCACACACATAAGCCTCACTTCATGGCCTTGCACTGCCAAGAATTTGGAGGGAAAAACTATGAGGCCTCCATGTCTCATGTGGACAAATTTGTCAAGTAAGTCTCAACTGGAGCCTGTGGACCGTGGGGAAGTCTTTGGATGGGATGTGGTCTTGAATACCACTCCTTGAAACTTGTCTGTGGATCACGTTGAGGGAGTTGCAATTTTCCCCAGAGAGGTGTGTGGCTCAGTGATCTGGCAGCTGCTCACCTCTAGAGAGTAAGCACCTGTGCTGCTAGGCTAGGGGGGGCAGGTCTTGGGGATTCCCCCATCAGAGTACCTGAGGTGGGTGAATGCTAGCCAAACTGCTGCAGTGGACAATGGATGATGGGCAGGACTGGGTTCTGCAGCAGCTTCTGATCTTCAAAGCCTGGGAGTTAACATGCCATCCAGGATACAGGCACTTTATGTATGGAGCCAATGCAAATTGTGCTCTGTGGCTCCTAAGAAGACAGGACCATCCGAGCTCAGGCCAGGAAGAAGGGGGAATGGGCTCTCTTGAGATGGCTCTGTGAATGGACACAGAGGAGCAAGCAGGTACCCAACCTGCTCTAGGTCTGGAATCAGGGCCCTTTCTTGCCTGTGCCTTTTAGAACCAGCCTAGAAACTCCTGTTTGCCCTTGGACCCCATTGTATCCATTCTACCTTTGACCAGAAAGGTGATTAGGGATGAAGAAGAAGAAAAGTCAGAATTTAGGGAATCCTGGATGTAGTTTTCAATGGGAAATGGTCTAAAGTTTTGAAAGGATTGCAGAACATCAGGGGTGCATTGGGCACATTTGTTGTTCCTGGTGTATGGCTTTGAAAGAAAGGCCACAGCTTTGACCACAGGGAATAGTGCAGAAGAAAATCCATGGGGTGTTCCTGGGACCTGTCCTCCATTGGAACAGCTTGGCATGGACATAGTTGGGTATTTAGCTAGTGGCTTTGCCTCTCAGTTCCTGGAGTGCACTGAAGGTACTACCTTCCCCATGGGCCTCTGGTGTTCCCTCCATCCCTGGTTCTGTTGCTGATTTTTAATGTGCGTGTGTGCATGTGTGCATGCATGCATGTGTGTAAGGGGTGTGTGCATATGCCACACAGCTCATGTAGAGGTCAGAGAACAACTTTTTGGAGTCACTTTTTCCCACTTTTGTGTGGGCTCCAGGGATCAAATTGAGGTTTCAGGCTTGCACAACAGATGACATTACCCACTAGGCCATCTCACTGGCCCTTGTTACCACTTTTTCTTGTCCCTTTACTTCTGTTTGCATCTGGCCTGAACTTGACTAGAAAAGAAGGAAGTACTCCTTCAGTGTTTACATGCCCGTGCAGGTGACAGCTAAGATCCTGAACATCCCTGTGTGTAGAGAGACTGAGCAAGCACCCTGTTCACAGCAGTTTCTTTCAAGCGACACATGCTGCATTCCCACCACTCAAGGTCTTGGAGCTTGATTGGGTGTCAAAAACTCTGTACATTGCTCCCAAGTAGTCTTCAAGACAGTTTGAAAGGAAGTGTTTCAAAGTGTACTCCCCAACACTCTATAAGTAAATACTGGCACGTGGAGGACAGCACGGAAACAGTCCAGAAGGAAATTGAGGTGGCGTTCTGCTGGCCAGAGCACTAGCTTCCATTGCTGCTGTGGAACAGCAAGGGTAGACAGAGATGTGCTGTACAGGATGTCTTCCTTGGTGCACGGCCAAGGAAGTGCCTCATAGAGATCCTGCATCACCATGTCCCAAGAGGTTACTCTACCCTGCCT
>NC_034590.1:108844781-108986529 GCF_900095145.1 Mus pahari
CTAGTTATACTCAAGTAAATGAATTCTAGTTATACTCAAGTAAATGAATTCTAGTTATACTCAAGCAAAATTTAAAGGTGGGGTTACAGAAGAGTATCTTTGTAGCTTTCAGGTAGGGAGGATTTCTTTCAGAATGTGCAAAACTTGCAGCTTAGAAAGATAAGATTGACACATTTGTCCTGTTAAAGAAAGCCATACTGTTACAGAAAGCTATTCTGGACAAAGGACGAGCTGAGCCACCTTCTGAAGAACATCTGCAGCACAGATCACTGACAGAAGTTAGTGTTTATGCCAAGAACTGCAAGTTGACAAAGGAGAGAGAAGCCTGTGGACTGGAGCAGCAGAGCATCTGAAGGGGGAAGGGGCCATGGGCACTGAGCCCTGGGTACCTGTAGGCCAGTGGCCCTCGGGAGGGAGATTCCACCACTACTGTCCCTTGGATGGGCTGTGTGTGGCAGTGCAGGCCTTGCTGTCCTGGCTTTGAAGAGCAGCTGACCTTGAGAAGGCCAGGGCTGTCAGGTACCATCAGGTACCCTTGTGTGGACTTCCCACACAGTGCTCTTTGCTTTTGGCTGGACTCGGCTTCTACCTGGACCATTTTCCTTAGCCATCTGTACTGTTTATTTCAGTACAAGTCAGCTGCTGCTGATTCTCTCAGCCTTTGTTTGTCTGAACAAGTTCGTTGTTCTCATTTTTGAAGGCTGCGTTTATTGGGGATGAATGGGAGCTTGTCAGTTCCCTCACTACTTCAAGGACACCATGTCATTGTCTTCTGTGTTTCATTGTTTCCAACCAGAGCCCAGCCCTTGTGTGCATCTTCATCTTCTTGTGGATAATGTGCTTTCCCGGCTGCTCGCTTTCATCTCCATCTACCTTGTTTGTAGCCCTCAGTTTGCTGTGTTCTGGTTTAATATTGTTTATTTTGACCTGTGCACCTACAGGTTTGACTAAGTTTGGAGAACATTAGTCCCCTCTGTCCACAGATGCTGCTTTTCTCCCAGCCCCTCCTCCCTTGCCCTGATTCAGTGTTGCCCAGAGAGGCTCAGCCATCCACATGGCGTGGGAGACCCTATTGCATTGCAGTGCTTTGCAGGGATGCCCGCTCTCAGTCTGTCCTGTGAGATCCTGATTCTTGTCTGTCAGCACCAGAAACTCCTTTCTTCTGTACATTCTTATTTTCCTTTAGGGCTCCTATTTATGTTTATCATTTTAGCATTCTTTCCCACTAATCCTATTACTTTTGTCCTTTCTGGGCCTGGATCTGCTGGTAGTTTGTTTTGAAAAAACCATGGCCCTGATGTTGATCCTTTCCATGTAAGGTAGCTTTTTACTCATTTGTCTGACTGATTTGTCTGGAGGAGGACAACATGTGCCAGTGTGCTGTGTGTGGGGGTCTGACAGCAACTTATAAGAGTTAGTTCCTTTCCGCTACCGAGTGTGTCTTGGGGATTGCGTTCAAGCCATCATCCCACATCAGACGTTTGACACCAGATGAGCTTGGTGCTCAGGGTTGGTACCCAGTCATCTCCATTCCTCACTCCTCAGGACCTCAATTCAATGCTCAGGGTTGGTGCCCAGGCATCTCTTTCTCCGTCTTTCATAACCCTGAACATGTTGAGATCTGTGACTGCTAGCCGCAGTACCTGGGGGGTCCACTGGAATCCATCCAGGCTCATCTGCTGCCTCTCTTTCCTCGACTTTAGGTTTCCCCTGGGGTCCTTCCCTAACATTTGTTCTTTGGGTCATATGCTGTGCCTGCTTCTCACCAGTAGCAGAGAAGGAATGGGCTTTGTCCCACATTCTGGGCTAGATGTGTGATAGGTACTTCTTCTCTAGCCAACCTAGAGATGATGATAGAATCAACCAATTGGACTTTGACCATAAAAAGGGATGGTGGGAGACACATTGAGGCTCTGTCACATTGGCTGATGAGCACAGGCTTCTGTCTCCTTTAAGGAAATGCTAGTCACTGTCACTGTCTGCACTGTGGGGCTGCCAATGAGAGCAGCAGACTCTGGAAGTCACCTACACATGGTGTGTGACCTAAGTGAGTCCCAGGTATTCCCATCAGCGTCTTTATCCCTGGGAGGCCTCATGGGGTAGGCATCTCACAGGCCTGAGTAAAGACCAGAGACTGCTATGTAGCAGCTCTCTGTGTGCCAAGGACACAAAGAGGACTTTAGTTTCCACTGTGGCTATCACTGATTTTCCCCTCTTTCCTCCTTCCCTCCCTCCTGCTTGGCCCATTTAGGGGCTCTGTATGTCTCCAGTGATGTGACAAACAGTTCTAACCATGGCCTGGTGGCTGGGAGCACATCTGTGGGAAGGAAGGCATGGCATCTGGGCCTTTGCTTATCGTGCTCACTTTCCCTCCCAGAGAACTACTATCCAGTGACGCAATGAAAGAATACAACAGGGCTCGTGTCTACCTGGATGAAAACTACAAGTCACAGGAACACTTCACGGTGAGTCATTTTTAAGCTATGGCATGAATCCCAGGCCAAGGGAACCTGAATCTTGGCTGTTCCCGAAGAGTACTAAGTTGGCATGCATGCCCTATCACAGCACATTGTGACTGTCCTATGAAAAGCTTTTCATGTTCTATTGACTGTTGGATGGTCGGAGTCCTCCCCCAACCCCCGGCCTGGCGGAGCTGGTGGCCGAGGCTTAAGTATGCATCTCATTGCTGGTACAGCGAGAGCATGGGCGGGAGCTGGAGTGGGGATGGCTAGTTCAGGGAGGTTGGCCTTGAGATGTATGACAGAGAGGAGGATCCAGGGTCCCCAGCGTGGCTTAGATGAGAAATTGAACTGGAGCCTGAGCTGCTCAGTTTCCCTGCTCCTGGGCTTGGCAATCACTTTGTAAGCCCTGAGCAGGCCTTCAGAGGTAAACCTGCTTCAGAACGGGTGTGCCTTACAGTGGTATAGGATAGAGCCTGCACCAACCTCATAGGAACTGTCCCTCTTCTAGAAGTATCCTGGGTCATAGCTGCTTTAGGAGATAGGAGGCACTGGGAAGGGCTAGGAAGTATCAAGAGATGTTTGAAAGCCTTTGTAACTGTTGGCTTGGAGAATGGCATCTCAAGCTCTGGGGTGCCTAGGCCTTCAGGGATTGAGTTAACTTTCTGCTCCAATGCCTTTTACTTTGCCCTCTGACATGTTGTCACATTCATAGGTGCTATGAATTCATAGGTGCTTCTCCACGAAATGAGATCTAGCAGTGACCCTTGTCTGTCAGCCCATCTTCTGCCATGGGCTACCCTGAGCAGCTACCTGGCTTGGTTTCTGTTGGAGTATATGGAGAGATATAGCAAGGGTGTATGTCATGATGGGCAGAACAGGGCATAGCTCCTGCCCTGCATCTTGTGTGTGTGTGTGTGTGTGTGTGTGTGTGTGTGTGTGTGTGTGTGTGTATGTTTGTGAGAGAGACAGAGACAGGGGGGTGGGCAGCTTTGGAGCTGTCCTTAGGCTAGAGAACCCCTGTCAACATGTCAAGGTTTCAGTCTCTGGGTTTGGAGCATCCAGTGCCAGGTATGTTCTTTCTTCTCAAAGACATTTTCTTCAGACTCACCTCCCACCCACCCACTTCAGAGGTGTCCTTCCTCTAGCCCTGTCCTGCTTAGAATACAGTCCTCCTGCTTCCCCCCATCTTCCCTTTGCTGCGTCTGCTACTGGCTTCTTCCTCTCAACTCTGTGCTTCTTTCCTTCTTGTAAAAGGTCCCTCCCTTTAGCCTTCTGGATTTCCTCTGCCAAGACCCAAATTTCTTATCTTCTTAAGTCAGGTTTACACAGATGAAAAAGACAAGAGGTAACAGTGAAGATAGACATCGGAATAGACACAACAGATGGAAAGGGAGTGAACTGAGGAAAAGCAGTGGAAATTGTTAGAAATGAAAACAGCCTAGAAAGGGTCACCCTGAGATGATGTCATGTGGCCTGGCACCATGTCTCTAGGGCCTTCCAGAGGGGAGAGGGAACAGAGATGCTTGGAAAAACAATGGGTTTCCACAACTTAACAAAACTTACCCACTCTTAGATCTGATTGTGGCAATGGGATTTCCAGTGGAAAATTCAGACAGAATATCAGTAAGGTACATCACCATCGGACCGGGAGCACCAGTGCTGCAGAAGGCTCAGCAGCAGCGGCATCTTTCCTCCACTGAGGCCTTGCTCCACTAGAGCATCATCTGTAGGAAGGTTCTTTTCTCCATAACTCCCCTTTTGACTATATAGACACAATGACCTAAAAGTACAGGGAAGGGAGGATAAATCCCACATGCACAAACAGGGCTGGTTTGACACTGCAAGAGCCTTCATAGCTGGGCTGACAGAGGAAGAAGGTCACTGTCTGAGGGTAGAGCATGGCATGTGGAAGATCTGCTTTGCTTTGTTCCCCTTTGCTTGTCAAGCAGTGATTATGCCTTGGCATTCCTGTTCTGGTACCCAGCTTCCCTTTCAACCACAGTGTGATATGCAGTGCCTTCATGTCTGATTGAATGGTGATGATCAAGGGCTCTCCATGTCTGTCTGGAGTCATTGTAGGTAGCAGAGAGTATAGAGGTCTCTTATCCCAGATTGTAACTACAGTGGCCCTGGGTCTTTGAGCACCATCCACTTCATAGCCCTTCACTGTGTTTCTTGGTGTGTTATGGCCTTTAGTGAGGGCCTTAGGATGTCCCGGTAGGAAGGACCTCCACCCTTGGGGTCCTGAACATAGCTGGCAGCATCCGACAGCAAGGTAACCATCCTCCTGCCTAGCCTGGTACCCTGTAGCTTCAGACAGAGAAATTTAATCTTTGTAAGATTGATGGTATCAGCTGAGTGTTTTTAGCTGAGTCTGGTTCAAATAATAGGCCATTAATTGAAAAAGGAAATTGAGATGAATTTATCTTATACATAAATGCTGTCATGGGCATTAATGGGGATCAGAAAATAGTGGCCTGTTTCCAGCAAGCTGCTGAACTGAATGAACTGCACCTGCTGTATGAGCTGACTGTGGGGTGGTCGTTGGGGTGGGGGTGGGAGCTCCTGGTGATGGGGTAGACTGCTAGCTTAAGATCTGCTGCCTCTGTTGCTGATGGTGCTCCAGGGGCTTAGAATCGGAGAATTGCAAATGGCCTTTGCTGCCAGGAGGTGGCACCAGTGCAGCACATGCAGCCACAATGCTCCCTGCAGGGATAGCTCAGAAGATTTTTATCCTGAAATGGGGACATTAAGTTCTCTCTGTGCTTACTGTGGCTAACATGTTTGTCTATTGATGTGAGATGGATGTCTGCTGTCTATGCTGTACAGAAACCATGAAAATGACCCTTCAATGCCGGGCCCCTGGCTTTGTCACTGCTCCTTGTGAGTTTTACATGGAAAGTTGTTAGACATCTGGGTCTTCAGATGTTCTGCCAGACTGGCATGTTAGTTAGGTTGCTACCACTGGAAAATCTGGGCCCCCATCCTGTTCCTTGTGTTTGAATGTTTCCACTGGAAGAGGATGTTGGCCTTGGGCCAACAGAATGGCTAATTGTGAATCACAGGGGAGGGCAGGAGTGAGCATACTGTGTCCTAGCACACTAGGAGTACCTGACTTTGCTTCCCTGGAGAGCTTACCTTGGTTGGCTTAGCTTGTGTCTGTTAGCTGTTTTCTCCCAGGATTGCCCATACAGGTCCCTGTCACGTGTTTAGAGTAACTGAATGAACTTGTCTCCTGGCAGACCACTGGAGTGCTAGGAGTGTGGGGGAAATGTGAATACCCACAATCCTTCTGGATGGGATGGGAGAAGGCAGTGGCACCTTGGAGAGAGGGTGACAGTCATGAACAGAAGAGAATCGGAGGCTGTTGGTGGGTGTGTTTAATTTCAGGGACTGGGTGAGTTCCTGGCCCAGATGCAAGGAGCTTGGATGCAAAGAGGTGAACTCAATGAGAAGTGAGGGAATCACAGGGACTGGAGGGCCAGAAGCCAAAGTTCAGCCAAGAAAGAGCTCCCTGAGGAGCAAGGAGGGAGGCAGAGGCTATGTTTCTGTCCATGCTGCACTTCCAGGCCAGTACTGAAAACATTGGGGAACAGCATCCAGGTAGGAAGACCCTGGGCTCTGTGCAGCATGTGGAAGCTGGCGCTGCTGAGATTGCAGCAGAGATGGCTCTGAGGCTTGTGGCATCCAGAGAATGGTTCGTGCTTTTGATGTGTTAATGCCCTGGTCAAGGTGCCACCAGTTTAAACATCAGTGAGGTAAGTGAAACACGTAGCTCTTCTGTTGAAGTGGTTGTGTGAATATAGAGTCGTAGCTCTATAGCTACCTGTAGAGGAACTAAAAGAGCAAATGATGTGCTTCCCAAGTGGTACCCAGTGTACCACACTGTGCTGTCCTTACTCTGGGGCCCAGCATTCTCATGAGCTCTTTGGATCAACTCCTTTTTACATATCCCCTGCCCACCACCTGGTGCAGGAATGGAAGTACAGGAACACGGAACATCCTCCTGAATCATTGGGCCCTAGAATGCCAGATGCCCATGGTGTGTTCCTGAAGGGACATCTGCATCCTTCTGTGGGCTGGGGCCGTCACTGCCACTCTCCAGGCCCTACTGTCAGCGTCCCTGTGGCTTCCTGTTACCCGACCTTTGCACTGGCTTGTCTGCTTGCTTCTTGCTTCCCTTCTCAAACTCTTGTGCCTTCTTCCTGAGGGATAGCTGGCTCCTAGAGTTCATGTTCATGTACTGGTGGTACCTTAGCTAGGGCCACTCCTCACTGCCAGAGACTGGCCCAGTGAGGACAGCTGCTCTACCAATTGGTGGAGAGGCACACCACATGTTGGTTGGGAGTTGGTAGGAATAGCCCCTGTGAGCCAGTCATGCTGGTAGAAGAGTCATGGGTCAAATCTGTTAAGTTTGGCATGTAACACGAGGCTGTACCCTCATAAGAATACTGATTTTTAACAAAATGAAGAACCCCCCTGACCTTTTCATAGTTGGAGCTACAGTGCAGTTGAGGATTTGTTGGATGGTACCAGGGCTGCTTATTCTTAGGGTAGTCCTCTTGGGCCTGCCAGATGAGATAGACCTAAGAGGCAGGGTCCTTGAAGTAGAGCCCTAGCTGGAAGCTGAACTCTGTGCTATGTGGATTAGAGGATAGAAAGATGACCTTGAGCTGGTGTGAATGGTAATCAGAGTTCAGAGGACCCACAATAAAGAAGGGGAGGGAGGGAGGGAGAGAGGGGGAATGAGCAAGCCCACCTGGCACTAGAACTACTTCCTGGGTTTATGCCTCTTGCCTCCAGTGTTGGAGATAGACTTTGAAGGCTCCTCTCCAGGGCTCTCGGCATCACAGTGTGGCACAGTTGAGTTTCACAGTAAGCCAGCCATGCAGATTGGACACTGAGGAACTACCTGGGTGAAGTTTTCCAAGTCTGCGAAGTGTGTATTGATCAGGCACTCTAGCAGCATGGAAAGCATGTGTCTGATTTAGCCAGCCACTCGGAGGAGCATAGAAAACACATCGCTTACCTCCCGACAAGCGGGCGCATCAATAAGAGTGCGTGCGATAACGGCTTCCTTGTACTCTTGCTTCAGAATGGCAAAGTAAGGAAGAGACTGAAAATTTATTTTCATATAATTCCACCGCTGTCTTGTTTTGTTGCTGAAGGGATGCCTTTCAGCATGGAGTGGTTACCAGGGCTTTGCTGGCTGCTCACCTGGTCTGGGAAGCCAGAGGCTGTGTTCTCTCTCTCTGTGGTGGGCTTCAGACATGGCTTGGTCCATGTCCTCAGCACATTCTCTCATCCCATTCTGGTGACCTGATATCTACAGTTCTGGTGCTTGAATAGGGGATCTGTACTAGCTGATTTTGTGTGTCAACTTGACACAGGCTGGAGTTATCACAGAGAAAGGAGCTTCAGTTGGGGAAGTGCCTCCATGAGATCTAGCTGTGGGGCATTTTCTTAGTTAGTGATCAAGGGTGGGAGGGCCTAGCCCATTGTAGGTGGTGCCACCCCTGGGCTGATAGTCCTGGGTTCTATAAGAAAGCAAGCTGAGCAAGCCAGGGGAAGCAAGCTAGTAAGGAACATCCATGGCTTCTGCAACAATTCCTGCTTCCTGACCTGCTTGAGTTCCAATTCCAACTTCCTTTGGTGATGAACAGCAATGTAGAAAGTGTAAGCTGAATAAACCCTTTCCTCCCCAACTTGCTTCTTGGTTATGATGTTTGTGCAGGAATAGAAACCCTGACTAAGACAGGATCCAAAGCCCAGGTCTAGGGCTATGGTTCCTTGTCTGGCTGTAGAGCCAACCCTGGGTGGCCTCTCGAAGCTGCAGCTAATTTAATGTCATTCCTGTTGGGAACTAGAAGGTAATAGGTTTCTTGGTTTTGCTTCTGCCTACACCCAGAGGAGAGGGCCCTGGGTGGAACCTTGAGAGCTGATATGACCTGGCCAAAGCTCTTGTTTCTAGAGTAAAGGGCTAGGGGACAGAAGGGACTACTCCCTTTCCATGGAAAGGAAATTCTTGACCAGCTAGGGGGAATTTGGAGAAGTCATATCTTACTAATGGCTTATTGTTGGAAAGCCTTTGTGCTATGGGTGGCATAACTCCTGAGAGGTCTGAGAAGGCTTAGTATGCTGCCGTAGGCCCTCAGGGAGAGAGCTGTGCCGTTGGGGCAGTTGACAAGAGGCAGCATCTGTAGGTTTCTCAGTACCATCTTGTCTCGACCTGGGCTTGCCCATACCTTGCCTCAGGCCAAGGAAGGAGACTGGATAGCTGGAGGTAGGACATTCCTGGAGGTGGCACATGCGTCTTAAGGTGCAGGTGCCTGGAGAAAAGCTTGCATGCTGTTCTGTTGGGGGCAGGCGTGGGTGTGGTGGTCTGGGTGGGTAATACCAGGAGTGTTTGGGGTGCCTCATCTGTTCCCCTAGGAATCTTATTCATAAGCCGCCTATGCAGTGGATTATGGTAGTTGAATGGGGTCCTGGGCAGGCCAGAAACTGAAGATTCCAGTGACCCATCTTATTCAGGGACAATAGCAGGCTAGGGGTGGCTCCAGAAGGCAAAGTCTACCTCTTAGTTTCAGGGACAGCTCTGCTGATGGAAACGTGCTGCCGTCTGCTTTTGCAAGGCTCTTGCTTGGCCAAAGGCCTCAGACCTGCCCGTCACGATCGCCTGGATACCTGGATGCTGCTCACATGTGGGCTGGTAGTTCTTTTTCTGCCCTTGTACAAGGTCAGGGTCTCTTTCTTTACTTTCTCCTCTGTGTAGCTGCCAGCCCTATTGGGAATAGGTGTTTCTCGGAGGTATAAGCCAGAGCACTTAGGCATAAGTTGTGTGACTCTGCTTTCGCCCGAGTGTCCTGGGTTTTCCTGGGCTCTGGGATTTGTTTGCAGAGTGTGAGGTGGACTGGGTTGGTGATAGTTAAATTAGGGTGAGGTGCTGAAGGGTGACAAGGGGCTGTCACACATCTTTCCTTCCTGGTGTGATGTCCACATTTGCCCCCATGCCCTGAGTGTACTCAGGAGGCTCCTGCCCTGTGTGGCCCGACTGCCCCAGAAGAAGCCCTGGTTCTGAGGGTGAGACTGAGGAGTGGAGGCTGCCCCTTCCCAGAAGCCCCCTTCCCACCACTGTGTGAGTGCTGCCTCCCTGCTTTCTCCTAAATAAGAGGTTGGGGGAAATTTGTGGGAAATTAATGGAGTTGGCTGATGTTCTTTGATCTGAGGAAGAGGAGGGAAAGGCAAATGTGTTTATGATGAGGGACTAATCTTGGCCAGTAGTGGCCCCCTCTGCACTGGGCCCTGCCCTCCTCCTCCTCACTCGAGGCCTGATGAAGTGAGAGGAGCAAGATTGGTTTTCTGAGGGCACTGGGCGCCCTGCACTCAGTTAAATCATGGCTGTCTGCACCCCTGTCGGGTGATGACCTGCCCTCCTGCCTTCGTACCATGGCCCTTCGGGATGTGATGATGTGCGGCCGCAGCAGCCGGGCCGCAGTGAAGGTGAAACTGTCGTATCGATCTTTTTAGCACTAAAATATGAGCCACTTTACGCTGCTCCCCGCTGCTGTGATGTGAAAAATAATAACTCGGATCCAAATTAAAAATATTGATCCCTGGAAGGTGTTGAAAGTAAATAAACACCTTCCGAAGTTTTCAGGTCAGCCGAGGAATGGTATTCAGCAATAAATGTGTCGGCACGTCACAGTCAGGGTTCTTGATCTGTTTTTCCTCTGAATTGATTTTTCATTATTTACTTCCTAAAAGTGTTGGAATTTGGTCCTCCACCGTTAAATCCCAGTGTTTGGGCAAATGATTTCTTTGGGGCTTATGAGGTGCTCCTAACCCACTCCCTCATTGATTGATTGATTTTTGACTCAATGAGCTTGCAGTCTACGCTTTATTTAGGACTTCCATCATAATTTTTTATACATTTAGGCTTGACTTTTTTATTTCGCTGTAACAGATGAGCTGACATTGGGCTATCAAAGTGGGGGAAACAATTGCCACGAGGTTAATTTTGTTACAGGCTCCATGCATCCTGAGGAGATGTGAAGCTTTTTCTGGCTACAGCCCAGGCCCTGAAGGGAGTCTGCCTAGCCCAGGACATATGTTTAGGACAGGCTAAGCCTCATGTCTCCAGCAGGGCTGGTGCCTGTAAGGACTCCAGGATTTGCAAGTGGCTGACACTGGTTCTTATGAGCTCAAG
Source organism: Mus pahari (assembly GCF_900095145.1). NCBI lineage: Eukaryota > Metazoa > Chordata > Mammalia > Rodentia > Muridae > Mus > Mus pahari. The sequence goes on from NC_034590.1 coordinate 108,855,450, forward strand.
GACAAGCTGAGATGTGTCTCTTAAGAAATTTCCCTTTCAGAAGGCCACTGAGACCCACTGCTAGCCATGTCCCCACCTGGCCTGGCAGAAAGCAGAGGGGCAGGTGCTAGGCACCACATGGGGGAACAGTGGGAGCCTCGTGTTGACCCATCCTCACCAGGTTCTCCTGGATGTGGGACATGGTTATGTGACTCATCCTGCTATCTTTATGAGTATGAGACCCTACTCTCTAACATCCAGAAGGGGATGCCCTGTCTGTCAGAGCTGTGCTGATTGGATACTAGAGAGCTGCCTGCAGAGAAGAGGTAACTTTACTCCCCAGCAGCTTCAGGAAAGGCCCAGTACTTTCTGCTCTGCCAACATCATGCTCCTTGTTCTTTATGTCGGGCAGGTTCAGTGCCCCTGCAGGCATTTGGGAGACTCAGCTGTGCCTCCGTGGACATTGGGAAGACCCATATTTACTTATTGGGCATCAAATAGATGCCCAACCTAATTCCTAGGTGTGCTCATGGGAGTATGCTCTAGATCCAGATATACCCTTGTGGTCATCTGGTAGATCTAGAAGTGCCCAGGTGAGCATGGGGCAAACCCAGATGTGCCTCAGTGGTTATCAGATAGATGCAGATGTGCCCTTGTGGGTGTCCACTAGATTCAGACGTGTCTTTTGGAGTACCAGACAGACTTCAAGGTGCCTCTGCAAATGTTGAGGACCCCCATATTTGCCCCGTGGGTATTGAGGACCCCATATTTGCCTCTCTGAGTATCATCAGATCTTGATGTATTCCCATGCATGTCAGGGGACCCGAATGTACCTTAGGAGTGTTAGACAGGCCAGAATGTGCTCTGTAGTCACTAGGCTACTCAGCTGTGGACCTGTACATAGGACTCCTTGTTAGCCAGGTGAAGCAGTTGCCTATGTTCCCCATGTGCTGTCTGCTTTCTGATAGAGGAGTTTGGGGCAGAGAGCCGTAGTAACATGGCACACATGCCAGAGTTTTCCTCTGCTTAGCCACAAGTGTCTGTGAGTCCCCATGGACTATGCCTATCCCTACCTCTCCATTGTCACTCATATTTAGACCCAAGGTAGTCAGGAACAAGAGGTTGGGATATCTGCTTATGGATGTGGGACAGGGACGGAATGTCACAAGCATTCTGGGAAGGCTTAGTACTGGAAGGAGGGATGGGGCCACCAGCTTGGTGAAACTATTCGATTGAATCTTGGTGAACTCTTTTTTTTTTTTTTTCCCCGAGACAGGGTTCCTCTGTGTAGCCTTGGCTGTCCTGGAACTCACTCTGTAGACCAGGCTGGCCTCGAACTCAGAAATCCGCCTGCCTCTGCCTCCCAAGTGCTGGGATTAAAGGCATTGGGCCTTGGTGAACTCTTTGATTGAATCTATGGCCTCTCACAAGGGTGATATAACTCTGACCAGCCATGTTGCCTACTTGCCATGGCCTTAAGGAAAGAATACTCTGTACTGGTTTAGGGAACATTGACTGAGGAGGAAGAGGTGGCAATGGCTGCCTGGCATGCAGGATGTTGGTATATGTCCTCAATACCTTCCCAACATCATTCCAGTGTTACTCTCCCCCAGGTGTGGAACTGTGGAGACACCACCAATCCACCAATACCAGGTTTGGAATAGGAGATGACCAGAGCCCAAGTCATCTTTGTATATACATGGTTGCTCCCCTGAGATAATGTGGTGACTTCCAGGTGGCACTCACCTCCTGAATGCCAGATCCCCATGACTAGATGAGAATGTTGCATTTTCTTGTGAGACTGTTCTTTGCTGGGAAAGTGGTGTTCAACTCACCTCTGGCAGTAGTCAGACAAAAGTCTTAGAGGGAGGTGCACATGCCCTGTGCCATAGGGAGGCTCATCAAATGACCACACAGAAGAATTCTGGAATAATATCACCCATACCCTTGTAGGACAGAGAGGACAGAGCTGTGGGTTTGCTTCTCAGCAACCAAAGTCTTCCAGGCTCAGCCAAGATCTTGGACCTGCTTCCCTGACCTAAGGATGAGGTATAGCCAGATTGTCAGCCCTGGAAAACCAGGGTGTGCTCCTGTGTGTTCAGCCTGCTGCTGGCCTAAGACACAAGGATGGCTACCCTGGCTTTCTGCCCTCAGGACCTGTGTTCTGGGCTGTTGAATATAGAGGGTGTGGTTGAGACCTTGGCCCAGGCTCTGGGAATACATTAGGATGAGGAGCTGCTGAAGAAGCATATTACAAAGAAAGACATGGGTGTATCAGTGTGGAGTGTTGTTTCCTTAGTTCACCTGGCTAATGAACCTCCCTGCCACCCCCCACACAAGGGGTTTTCTGTGCCAGATAGTTCAGTAAGGGTGGTGTGGAGCATAACCGAAGGCCCAAAGTCTCCACTGGCCTTGAAGCCCCAACACTTGCCTGTAGGCAGCTGCATCTATCAGTCCTACTGACCCAACCAGAGCTAGCTGGGTTCCTATGGTGTCATTTTGTGTGCTTTGCTGGGTTCAGTAACTGACATCCCAGGTTAACATCACTGTGCAAGCTCTAGTATGAGCTGGGCCACACTAGAAGATACCAGGCAGGCAGTACTCACACTCTGGCAGTTGCCAAGGAGCCCTAAGTGGCCAGCACTGCCTTAACTGGGTCCTTCCTGCTACTGAGCACTAGCCGATCCTTAGCACAAGTAGAGCCAAGGGAATTTAGTAACTCATGCAGCACAGCACAGTGGAAGCCTGTCCTTTCAGTTGGGCTCCAGAGCTAACTACATATGTACCATGTTACATACTACATGTAAGGGAACAGACACTTAAGCCAACACACGAGGACATGTAGGAAGCATCTGGCATTCAGGGAGTAGATGTTGCATCAGGCAGCTCAGGAAGGGGCTCCCATCACCGGCACATAGAATATAATATCTGACCATGATTGACAGGGAGAGAGGAAGTCAGAGTTTTGCCATGCTTAGAGCATCAAAGAAGGAAGTAGAGTGCGACCAGGGAGTTGGTGGGACAGCTGTAAGATTTGGGGAAATGGGAGGACATTCATCTGTGGACAGGTTGGTTGTTAGTATTTTGAAGACCTATCTGATCTAGCCTTAAATTCATAGTAAAGTGAATTTACAGAGTAGTCTAGCAATAGTGACCAAACCCAGTTTGTTGTTATTTTTCTTGACTTTGGTCTTCTACCTTTCACAAAAGAGATGCAAGGTCAGACCTAGGCGGGTGGAGACCAGTGGGAACTCCAGTGTTCTCGTGGGATGTGGCAACCGGATGGAGTGTGGCCAGTCCTATAAATGAAGCTGTTTTAGTCCTTTTGCACACGCCCTCTGCTCCTCCATCCAGCTCACTCCATGCCCCTATGGACACACTTGTACCTTTCAGGCTCTGGTTTGAGAACCAACCCAGAGACAAACCAACTGTTTGAGGTATAGGATCAAGTTCTTTAACCGAGTGTGTTGGAATAATGAGAGTGAGGTTCCTTCAGTGAGCCACCAGGGTGCAGTGCTCTCACAAGTGACCAGGACTGGGCTTGTTAACATGGAAGTACTTTGTTTAGGTTTTTGACATCTAGTTCATAGATTGCAATCTTGTAAATGATTCTCTTGGAAGCTGAAATTTAGAAAACATTACCCTTTATAATAGCACCAATGTATGAACTATTCAGAACTGTCTTAGGTCAGTGCTATCTAAGACCTGCATCCTGAGAGCCTTCACATGCAGCTTATGCCAATCAGTGAGACCTGAGTATGTAGAGCTGTGCCAGGCTCGGGGAATGCTCAGTGGTATTGATGCATCTGTTCTACCAAGATTGGCATGATGCTCCAGTGTGGTTCTAATCAATGTTGGAGCAGAGTTTCTATAGAAATCAAAAATGTGGATTTATGTTTTATATGGAAGTGTAAAGGACCTACAGTGGCCTCAACAACATTGACACAGGACAGTTGAGGGCTCATCCTGCCTGATCAAGACTTCCTATAAACCTGCAGTGGGTAAAACGATGGAGTATAAGTATAAACCCAGAAAAACAGGCCGAGGGCTAGAAAGGACCCTGCACATCAGCTGGGTTAGGCTGGCCTCAGGCTTCTGATCCTCTTGCCTCAACCTTCTGAGGGCTGGGATTACAGGGACATACCACCTTTGATTGTGACAGAGGTGTCCAGGCTGTTGAGCCATAGGGTATGATCTGCATAAGGGAAGAGTGGCCCTTAGCTGACCACTTGCTGTGAATAAAGCCCCGCTTTCACCAGAGACCATGGAAATTCATTTCCATGTGGTTACAACCCTGAGAGAGAAGTGATCACAGGAAGTATTAGAAGGCAGTAATCCTCAAATGAAATCTTTGTTTTGGTGCAAAAGTAGAGGTAGCTCACAGCCTATGAGACAACTTTTGCAAAACATCTGACTGAAATTACTTGAAGTTCTTTATGTAAATAACTGTTTCTGATCAATAAAAGTAGGGTGGAGGACCTGATTTTTAGCATGAGGTAGGGGAGATCTGAACAGACTTGTCAGTAAGACACAGATATGGCAGATGAGAGTAGAAGGTGCTCACCTGCTGGCCACAGGGCAGTGTCTTGCCCCTGAGTGTCCCTTCAAACCAATACCCTGGTTTCCAGTACCAAGTAACTTCCCTGCAGTGTACTGACAGTGTCTGGCTTACAAATGAGGAAACCTCCTCCCATCTGGACTCTGGGCTGCTTCTGGGGCCAGGCTCCAATTACAGGTGGACCCATATGTCACAGAAGGTGCAAAGCCTAAAATGAAGCTGCCTTGGGCTTCACACTTGCTCCTGTGTCTGGTACTAGAGGAGTGCTTTTCAACTTCCCCCATGCCGTGACCCTTTAATACAGTTCCTCACATCTTAGTGACCCTGAGCTATAAAATCAGTTGTGATGTTATTTCCTAACAGTAATGTTGCTCCTGTTGGGAATCATAATGTAGACATCTGTTTTCCAGTGGTCTTAGGTGATCCCTGTAGAAGAGTTATTTGACCCCCCTCCCTGAAAGGAGTCTGCAGCCACAGCTTGAGAACTGTTGTACTTCATTGTCTTCCAGGGGAGAGCACGTAGGATGAGGACCAGGAGGAAGCCTCATCTGAGGTCAGCGAGGAGCATGGGCCCTGTTGACCTCCAGCCACAGTCATGTGGCACCACTCATCTGCCCCAGCTAATTGTGACACCTGATTCCGTGACCCTGCTTGTCCCCCCTAGGTGTCTTCCACTTCCAAAACTATGGATACCATGCAGTAAGGCAGACTCTGTGGTCACTGTACCCAAAGCCTGCAGGGGCCTGTGTTTGCAATCATGGCTTCTAATCTGCCCTTGCCATCCCTCCTAATCCCATAGGTCACTTGCTGGTGGTGGCTGTGTCAGTCTAGAACCCTGGTTTCTATGGGCAGGAGGGCAGTGGGAATGGGGCTGTCGTGGACACAAGGGCAGTATGGGGTGGGATGATGCAGGCTTCGTGCTCCCAGCCTGCTGATCCAGGCTAACCTGATTATTTCCCACCAGATCCTATATCTCTACCTTTGTCCCGTGCTCTCTGGTGAGAAATCCCTAATAGGTCTTTGGTGAAGCTGAGCCAGGTGCCTAGTGGCGGCAGATCCATCAGGCTGTAGACAGGCATGATCGAGGGCCGTGTCACATGAGCCTAGGAAACAAATACACTGCAGGAAATGTATTGGTGAACAAACTGAAAGATTGTAAAGCTCTTAAGGACTTTGATGCTTGTTAGCATTTTTTGACAGAAAATCACTGAAGCAGTAGACATAAAAAAAAAATAGTCCTGGTGCTCACAGTGTAGCTGCTCATTCTATTTATTTAGCCTCAAGTGACGTCTCACTAGAGTCTCCTGTGAGCCTAGCTCTGCTTGTCTAGACTCTTACTGGGACTTGCAGCAAGCCTGACCTCTGCCTTATATATGCCTTGGTCTTCTTGAGATGTTTTTACACTGCTGATGGAGACCAAGCCATCTCACATAACAGCGGTAAATTTGACCTCAGATGCAGGATCCTGAGTTCTGGGTCCTTGTCCTCCAGGAGCCCAGTTTGCAGGACCTCTAGCATTCAGTGGAGAATGCTTTCAGGTCTTTTCTCCTGTGACATCAAAGGTTTTCATGTAGATGGTAGCTGTGCCTCCTGCAGTGGGCCCAGGGTCACAGTCTCTGAATGTATGGCTTCAGTGACTAGGTCTCTGCACTCTTCATCAAGTCCTCAACCACGTTCTTCTCTATAGCTCAGCACCTAGAATCTGGCCTGGCACTAGCCTGTATAATATGTTTCTTTAAAATCAGTCCCAGCCAGAGAGGGTCTGTGAGCAGGTGACCAAGATGCAGGGGTAGACACAAGTGATTGTTCTGTGTGTGCTCTAACCGTGTGAGTTGTACCCTGCTGACCCTTTAGCCATGAGGTGGTGGTCAGGGTCAGGTTTACTGAGCAGTATCTGGTTACTGGTTAGCCTCCAGGCCCCAGGTTTGTACATATTTGGGTGTAGGTCAGTGTGATGTCTGTAGGGGTTAAACATGGGTTCTCACCGTGCCTCCACTGGGTGATTAAAGTCTTTGGTCTTTACATGTAGTCCTCATCTGTTTTAGATTCATGCCCCTTAAACTGGCTACTTTTTGCTCTACAGTTTTTATACAGAGTCCTGTTTATAGAAAAAGGATGACCCAGGGCATGGGTCACAGCTTCTGTGCCTGAGTTCTCACTCTATAGTTGGTCCTGCCAAGGGACATTTTCATCTCGTTTGTGAGAGAACTTCTCAGTTTCCTTGAAGGGAGAAACTGTATGGTTAGAGGTTGTTTCTCCTTTTTAAAAACTGTGATAAGTGGGTGGCTGGGTGGGTACCCTAACTCCTCAAGAGTGAACATAACCTGTCTGGCACGGGCCCCACTTTAGAACCTCACATGGCTAGGCTCTACCTCTGCAGATGCTCCTTGTTCTTACAAAGGCGACAGAGGAATGCCCAGCCACTATCAGCAGAAAGCATCATCTCGGATGTCTCAGGGTCACACTGCAATGCCACCGGGACATGGGGAGCCGCTCCTGACAGCCATGAAAATATCCTTCCCAACGCAAAGCCAACTTCCCCACGTTCTTGTCTGTTGCATTTTGTAAGAAGACCTTAGTTTTTTTCTTTTTAAAAAATATTTGTCTCTCTGTGTGTGTCTGTCTGTGTGCAGGTGACTGAGTGCACGTGGAGCTTAGAAGACAACTCTCAGGAGCTAATTCTCTCCTGCCCAGGATCAAACACAGGTTATCAGTGCTGATAACCACTGAGCTTCTCGTTAGCCCAGTGTCTCATTTACACAAGGCAAAGTGGTGGTAAAATTTGAAGGAATTTTCTGTGTAACTCTTTCCCTTGATCCCACATTACATTTTTTAAAAACCAAATATCTGAAGGTCTGGCCCCCACTCAGCTGTCTCCGCAACATGCAATGGTCCCACAGATGACAACTTTTTCTGGAGTTCTTGCCTGTGGACTTGGGGAAGTCGTTATATGCAGCAGAAAAGGAGACCTAGCTGAATATACTCTGCATTTCTATTCAGTCTTAAAACTGATTTCTACTAGAGATTGTTGGAAGGGGACATGAACTTGTGGACCCCAAGGTTTTATATTCAGGGTTAAGAAAATGATATAGTCATTTGATGTAGGGGCATGTGAAAGCTAACTGCCTGTATCCTTTGTTGCAGAATGTTTGAAATTTAGATGGCTTCAGTATGTGCCCTTTCCACCCAACTCTATAGCGGATCAGGGCCTGCAGTTATCTGAGTAGGTCTGAAAGATTGGCCATTCAGTGTGCAAACATCTCTCAAACGGAAATTGTTACACTTTGCTCTTCATCTTGAAATGAATGTTTGGTTGTCAATTTTTATTGCTAATGTAATGAATAAAGCCCACTGACGGTCACTGTGCCTGAGGCAGCCCCAGCCCTCAGGCAGAAATAGTGCTGGTGTGGGGAGCTCTGGGCATCCCACTCCCGCTGTGCATTTGGCTCCTGAGAATAGGAGCAGAGTGGTGATTTTTTTTCCCTTTAATTTTCTTTGTATTAATGTCCCCATTGTCTACCCAGAAAGAAGATGCCTGGCTGCTAGTTCCTGAGCTGGAACTGAGCAGCAGGATTGAACAAGCAGTTCTGGTCCACGGCTGAAGAGTTTTATGTATCTCTTTATGAGTCCAGCAATGTAATGATAACACAGAGCTTGTCTCATAAATGCTGCTGTATAGTTTGGGACAGCAAGTGCTTGCATGTGACCCAGATTGTCTAAGCTGCAGCCCCTTTGGGTTGGAGCAAGTCTCTTTAATAAATGTTGGCTGTCCTTCCAACCATCATAATTATTTAAAGGGTTTTCAAAAGAGAGGGGACAAATCAAATCAGGCCATTGCTGCCGTATCCCATTGTGGAGGTAAGTGTATTTGTAAAACGTAGGCCTTGTTAGAGTCTCCTCCCAGTTTTCATCTATTATCACAATAATTGAGTTTGTAGCTGGAATTAAATTCATCAAATTGTGTTATCCTCTTTAGAAATTGGATAGGCACCCTGGCAGGGCGAGGCAGAAGTTAATCCGCTTTGCTAAAGCCTCCAGTGGCACCACGCAGCAGGGTGAGGAGGCTCAAGCGTCTTCCTGTCACCTCAGACATGGTGTGATTTCTCCTCGATCCCCAGTGCAAATAATGACATTTGAATCGAGCATTAACAGGCTTAATTACTTTAAAATTGTCATTTTAATTTACACTGATATAGTATTGATCATACAAGCAGAGATTAAGCTGTTCAGCGGAGCGGATGATGGGGAATTAAACATTAAAGGGTCCTCGAGGGGCTGTGCACACTGCCTGGCGTGCGCCGGAAGAGGGATGATAGTTCTTAGTAATGAACTGGCGGCATGCGAGGACATGAATCTTGGGCTCCTGGAAAAGGGGAAATAATGGGGTTTGGGACGCATTTGCAGGTTATTCATTCGCTGCCATGCGCCAGTTCTCCAGTGATTCATCCACCTCACCGGCGTTTATTTATCCAGCAGATTCCAGAGCTCTGACCTTTTGCTAAGTACACTGAGCATAAGTTAGAGTGGAGATTTTTCAGGTGCAACTTTTTATCAGTGTTTGTTATTTTTTCTTATTTCCAATTGGCATCCAACAGAGTGAATCCTGGCTTTCAAATGTTCTCACATCTTCAGGCGCTCGCAGGCAGTGCAGTGGTGAGGGCAAAGTATATGGAAGAATGTGGGGGAAGGGTGTCTCATGTACTACTGTTGACATCTCAAGGGTAGCCCAGACTTTAGTCTCACATCCCTGTGTTTAGATAGATAGCATGAGATATCATGCCTGTGCTATAGATGGTAGCCCTTTGCCCTGTATCCCAGTTTTTAAGTTTTCTTGGGCAGACTTGTTGCTGGAACTAGTTAGATGCTGCTAGGTAGGGACCACATACAAGAAGGAAGAAGACATTTCTGTCTCAGAAGCAGAAGCATCTCACAGATTTCTTCAGCTAAAATGAGACCCTACAAATCTTTTAACCTCAGGAAGGTCTACTTTTCTTAGGTTACATCATAAAAACTTAAGTGATTGATTTTTATGCTCACCAGGGAGTGATGAAATTCTTGGTCCCTATCCATAATGGCTTTATTTTAAACCGTGGACTGGAGATTTAATTAAAGTATAATCAGGGAACTGAAAGAGTGCTGATGCTCCTCCTTAAGGTAGGCACGAGTGTGCATGGGACGTTAGAAGGGCTCATTATTGCAAGCGTTTACCGGATGTTAGTGGGCCTCATCATTGTGAGTGTGCGCAGGTGCTGGGTCGCATGTTGTGAGTGTACAGGAGGTGCCAGAGGCCTCCTGACTGCTAGCATCCACGGGCACTAGGAGGCCTCCCCAGTGCTGCTGTACCAGAGTCTGGACAGTCTCATTGCATCACATATGTATATGGGGGCGTGCCCGAAGGGTTCCTCATTCCTGGAAACCTTCCCACTTCAGAAGTTAAGGGCCTGTCACACGACTTAGTGGTTGTACTCCCTTTTGCTTGCACTTATGGTTTGTTGGTTTCTATGGCCTTTCATGAGCACTTCTGTGAACCCACATGACTCCTGATAACCACTGAACACCGAGCACAACCCACCTGCTGAGTGTTGTTTTCAGCCCTTGGCCATTATCACCTAGGGCAAAACCGGGATGCTGGCATAAAGTAATATGTGGCACTGGCTAGCAGATTTCAGGCAAGTGGTCCACCGATAGTGTCGGTGTACTAGGCCCCACTGGGGCCCCTTTGAACTGGTATGTGGACTGCACTCACGTTCTTCTCTACTGTATAAGAATTATTAACTGTAACGGAGTGAGAGGGAGCTCCAAGACCCATTTTATAAACCAGAAGTAATAAGACTCAGAGGCCCTGAGGGACCGCAGCTAGATGTGAATGGGTTAACCTTTTCTCAGTTCTTTTCTTCTTCAGTTGATGGGTTATGAGCAATATCCCACATTGTAGAGTACTGTATACCAATAAGCGCAGACTGGTGAGACTCATAGAGCCATGTAGTGTGTGCTTCTCTACTCTGGCATCAGCGTCCTCCAAGCTGGAGGCCACTGTGGTTCATATAATGTGGTTGGGACCCAGAGCTTAATTCTAGAAGAGCTGGTTCTTTCATGTTCTCTCTACTCCTTTGTCTTCTTTGTGTTTGTACCCTAACTTTGTGTTAGATTGTAGAGACCCAGTATAGTTATTGAGGGGCAACTGTATGCTTCAGTTCCTAGCCTGGCAGAAACTCAGCCCACTCCACCTGGGAAGCTTCCATTCTATTCAGGGCTCTACCACATTCTGGTCTTTGTGTAGTGGCTCCATCTTGTTATCTACAGCTCTGGCTCTGTCATATGCTGTACTGCAAAGAGTCCCACTACATATCTCTGGTCCTGCATGTCTTGCCCTTCCTTAGCTCTTTTTCCTCTCCAATCTCAACTTCTTGCCCTGGTCATAACTCTCTTCCAGAAAAACCTCTTCCTTTCTGCTGCCACCAAAACCTAGATGTCCTTCAACCTTCTGAAATAAAATTTCCACGGTAACCTGGACACTCTTTGTCATCAGAATCCTGTATGTCACCTGCCATACTTCTCCCCCGGGCTTGTAATCACTCACCTGTAAGATGAGCAGTAAGAAAGGACTCGGCCTCCAATCCTGAGGCAAAGTCACAGTCAGGTGTTTGCCCTGACTCATCTGTGGCCAGGGCCATCCTCAGTGGCCCTGCAGTGGTGCATCCCTGGGGTTGCCCTTCTTCCTTGACCTGTACTCCTCTGCTTTTCCCCTGACATTCTGGCACCACTTCTTTCTTTAAATGAGAATGACAGACACGTGCGAGGTCAGGACAGTGGTGCTGAGTCTGGAAAGTGCCAATAGCAGACCCGCTTGATGGGTGTCACTTTTCCTTGGTCTTTCTCAGCAAGGTCTAATTTATAACAAGGCCATTAGTGAGAGATAGCTTGTTTTGGACATCTTTCCCGTAAGAGTTCTGCGTGATTTGCCTCAAAAAAGAGGTAAAGGTCTCCTTGTGGATGGTGAAAGCACCAGGTCCTTCTGCCTGCAGTACTAGACAAGGGACAAAGTATTTTAGGGCCCCTTTTCCTCTGGGGTGGCTTTGGTTCTTCCTTTCTGGATGGGGCAGAAGTCATGGTTTGGAGGCATGTGGTGGGGGGACTGAAAACACCAAGATTACATCCCTGCTAGGGAGCCCACTAGGCTAGCAGTTTTCCATGCTAGGCCTTTACCCATGGAAGGAGTTACAGAGACAAAGTTTGGAGATGAGACAGAAGGAACAACCATGCAGAGACTGCCCCATCCGGGGATCATTACCATAATCAGCCACCAAATGCAGACACAATTGCATATGCCAGCAAGATTTTGCCGACAGGACCCTGCTATAGCTGACTCTTATGAGGCTATGCCAGTGCCTGGCAAACACAGAAGTGGATGCTCACAGTCATCTATTGGATGGAACACACGGCCCCCAATGGAGGAGCTAGAGAAAGTACCCAAGGAGCTGAAGGGGTCTGCAACCCTATAGGAGGAACAGCAATATGAACTAACCAATACCCCCAGAGCTCGTGTCTCTAGCTGCATATGTAGCAGAAGATGGCCTAATTGGCCATCATTGGGAGGAGAGACCCTTGGTCTTGCAAAGATTATGTGCCCCAATACAGGGGAATACCGAGGCCAGGAAGCGGGAGTGGGTGGGTTGGAGAGCAGGGTGTGGGGAGGGTATAAGGGACTTTTGGGATAGCATTTGAATTGTAAATGAAGAAAATATCTAATAAAAAAAGAAAGAAAGAAACAGAAGAAGAGGTGACACTGCTGACAGGAGCGTTGGGCCCTATCGGCTCATGACACCAACCCATGGTGCTAGGTAAGCACGGGGATGTGAGGAATCAGATGCTGGTCTTACCTACCCTGTGTTGTAGAAAGGAAACACTCGGTTTCAATAGCTTGATGAGTCCCAAACCCAGAGGAGGCTGGCACAGGATTACACAGTGGGTCCTCTCACCGGGCCTGTGTTGTATGCTCAGAAACAGGATAGGATGGAGCAATTCCAGCCAATGAAACTGTCAGCTAGCGGGTGCCCTGTCACATATTTAGATCATCAGAGCTTGAGGACAGGCTCCTGTGGATGGAGACCTGCAGGCACCAGGAGCAGAGCCTTGTGTCACCATCTCGCTCACCTACCAGGCTTGCCACTCTGCTTCTGTCACCTCTGTCACTTTCCTGGGTGGACAGAGTGGGCTCAGTGAGTGGGAGCAACTCCAGATCTTTAAAGGGAGGTTTTGCACGTGCCTTGCATTTACTGGGAACTGCAGGGATGAAAACATCCACAGAGAAGTACAAATAGGACAGAAGGAAGCACCATGTGGAGTGTACCACATCCAGGGTGTGCACACCACGGAGTGTACACGGCCCAGAGTTGTCTGGTGTAAGAGGAGCCCAGGAGACCCTGATATTGCAGCATCTTATGAGGCTATGCCAGTGCCTGGCAAACACCGAAGTGGATGCTCACAGCCAGCTATTGGATGGAACACAGGGTCCCCAATGGAGGAGCTAGAGAAAGTATCCAAGGAGCTGAAGGGGGCTGCAACCCTGTAGGTGGAACAAAAATATGAACTAACCAGTACCCCCAGAGCTTGTGTCTCTAGCTGCATATGTAGCAGAAGATGGCCTAATCGGCCATCACTGGGAAGAGAGGCCCCTTGGTCTTGCAAACTTTATATGACCCAGCACAAGGGAAGGCCTGGGCCAAGTAGTGCGAGTGGGTGGGTAGGGAAGCAGGGGCGGGGGGGGGGGGTATAGGGAACTTTCAGGATAGCATTTGAAATGTAAATAAAGAAAATAAAAAAAAAAAGAATACTTAAAATTCCAAAACTATAAATTTAAAAAAAAAAAAAAAAAAGAGGAGCCCAGGAAACAAGCAGAGAGAGGATGCAGGGGCAGAGAGATCAGCTCTCTATCTATCTATCTATCTATCTATCTATCTATCTATCTATCTATTTATTTATTTATTTATTTTTACATGTATGTGTGTTTGACTTGCATGTATATGTGTATACCACATGTGTACCTGGTGCCTGAAGAACCAGAAGAAGTAGCTATAAGGAGCAGACAGAGCAAGCAGTGTTTTCTCATGGCCTCTGCATCAGCTCCTGCCTCCAGATCCCACCCTGGGAGTTCTTGTCCTGACTTCCTTCAGTAATGGACTGTGTTGTGCAAGTGGAAGAGAAACACTCTCCTCCCCAAGTTGCTTATGTTTTATCACAACAGAAACCCTTGGACTGTAGTGCAGGCCATAATCCAGGCCAGCCTGGGCTACACAGTGAGATTCTACCCCCAAAAATCAAAGAGAGGGGACAATTAAGGTGAGAAAGACATCTTACTCACATGAAATCAGAAAGGACTCGTGGCCAGCAGGCCCACAGAATAGATGATAAATGTTGAAGGTTGCTCTTGAGACAGCCACCCAAGTGAAGGAGGGAAGGAGAGGAGGGAGGGAGGGAGGGAGGGAGGAAGGGAGGGAGGGGGCTGAGATGGGAAATATGGGGCTGTTTAAGTGCATGTCAGGCATGTAAGACAGATCATCTATGAGAGAGAAGGTCCATCACAAAGGACAGGAGCAAGTGCGTCCTCACTTCGAGGCCTTGGAACCTGATAAGAGTGACAGCCAAGAAATGTCAGACCTGGAGTGTGGCCATCCGGACCCTGGATCACTCATGTATACCTTGGAAGAATCGCACCACAGTAGCATTTCCTCGGGCTTGGAACTAAGTTAAATGAGTTGAAGCAGAAGTAGAAGGCAGTTTTCCAATGTAATTGAAATTCAAAAATCAATTAAGGCCTTCCTGCAGTGTTTTCTGTGTCCTGCACTTCGCTAATGGCAGGAGGTATTTTGTAAACAAGTCTTGCTTGGTGCTGGCCTCTCTTAAAGTGCATTGTGCTTTAATTATCCTATATCCATAATGCACATAACTGGGATTGTAATTGAAAAGCTAATGATTTTTAGAAGCCAAAAGAGAAGTCAGGGCTCTAACAGTGATGTAAACTCATCATATAATTTAATTACCATGAAGGTTTATTGATTGACTTCTGAAACCATTCAGATATAGAAAAAGAATAACTTAATAAATTTAATAATTAAAACTAGATGTTATTTTAAGTTGATTTCTATATTATCAAAACTCAGTCTGCAAACTATATGTTATCCAGAAAAAAAAAAAAAAAAGAAGCATCTAGATTATGTAGGCTTTAAGTCTGAGAGGGTGGTACCTCAGGGATGCCAGTGAAGGTCTAGGGGCCTGCAAGGGAAGCCCCATCCTCACCTAGTGATATCTTTATTAACTGTGCAGAAAGTCTCAGGGTTGGCATCTTTTCTCATCACAGCAGAGGTGTGTGCTGGGCACAGCACGCTGCATGAATTCTGCAAGACTGCATTGCACTCTCCTGTCCATACACCTCTTTCCACAGTGAAACCAACAGCAGGACTTGCTTTTCCCATCCGTGGCTGTCAGCCACCCAGGATAACGTGAGATTGGGCCAAACAGCCATCTGCTGGTCGTGCAGTGTCTCAGACAGGCATCTGCTGGTCGTGCAGTGTCTCAGACAGGCATCTGCTGGCCGTGCAGTGTCTCAGACAGCCATCTGCTGGCCGTGCAGTGTCTCAGACAGGCATCTGCTGGCTGTGCAGTGTCTCAGACAGACATCTGGCCGTGCAGTGTCTCAGTTCTGCTGTGGTACTTTGTCTATTTTTAGTGCTCACTTGATGTCTTCGGTCAAGATTGAATGGCCTGTCCTGGGGAGCACTGTCCATGATCAGCTGCAGGACATAGTGGAGAATTCGTCCTCCCCGCTCTCTTTTACTATTCATTTTTCTGACTTCAGTTGTCCAGCCCCTCTGATATCTCAAAGGGAGTGTGAAGAGACAGTTAAGTCATGCATGGTCAAAATGACTCAGAATTCACACTGAGTGTGGATTTGGCTGCCTGCATCACTATTGGCTTCTATATAATGGAGGCTTATGCTTTGTCTCCAGTGCTCTTAGCATGGTGGTCACATTGTAAACCTGTGCTCACCCCTAGGTTGCAACTTGTCCTTGGCTTCTCCTCTGTGGCCACCCATTGTCCCCTCTGACCAGTCCTTGTCCCTGTTGTCTGCTTTGTGCTCCCTACTTATTATCCCTTACCCACCCTTTGTTCTCTGTCTAGCAGTTCTTCCTGCCTGACACTCATGGGACTGGGCCTTCATCCCCGCTCTCTCCTCCACCCCTAGTTCTTGTTAGTGGGTCCATCGTTTTAGGACAGCACTTCCCACATGCTCACACTCAGTGGCTACCCAGGCCTCTGATATGACCACTGTGCTGGATAGTTTTGTATACACTTGACACAAGCTAGAATCATCAGAGAGGAGAGAACCTCAGTTGAGGAAATGCCTCTATAAGATCCCGATATAGGGCATTTTCTGATGTGGGAAGAGGAACAGCTCATTATGGGTGGTGTCATCTCTGGGCTGGCGGTCCTGGATTCTATAAGAAAGCAGGCTGAACAAGCCTGTGAGCAGCACTCACCCATGGCTTCTGCATCATCTCCTGCCTCCAGATCCCTGTCCTGCTTGAGTTCCTGTGCTGACTTCCTTTGATGACAGTGATGTGGAAGCATAAGCTGAATAAACCCTTTCCTCTCCAAGTTGCTTTGTTGTATTTCATCATAGCAATAGTAACCCTATCAAGACAACCAGCTTAACTGTCTCTCTGTTCCAGGTTTGGTGGTGCCCACTGTGGCTGCCAGGCTTTCTAGCTCGCTCCTGGGCTCCTATTCATCTACCTTTCAAATACAGCTTAGGATCACATGCCTAGGGATGGCACTGTCCACAGTGGACTTGTGCCTCCTGCATCGATTAACAAGCAAGAAAGCGCTCCACAGACAGGCCTACAGGCCTGTCTCACTGAGACAGTTCTTCAGTTAAGGTTCCCTCTTCCTAGTTGGTTCTAGTTGCATCAAGTTGACAATAAAAACAAACCAGTACTCCTTACACACACACACACACACACACACACACACACACAGCCCAGGTGTCTCATCCTTAGGCTTACTTACCCTGCCCATCATTGTCCACACCCTCAGGGTATGTGCCCCTCCTACAGCCCGCCTTCAAGACTGTCTTGTGCTGTTTTGACTGCTCTACACTATGGTAATGTGAAATGTTAACAGGCCTACTAATCTGGTGGAAATTATTGTAGTCCAACATGAGATATTAAGTGGCTGTTGTGTGTAGTGTTTACCCTCACTGTCAGGATGACTTGTGCTTTGCCCTGGCAGACAGGGCCCTGCCCTTCCCAGGCTGCCTAATTGGAGATGCAACAACCAGGAGCTGTGACAGGGTTCAGCACCCCATGTACAACATGCCAGCTCCCATGGTGCATGCTTTATAAAATGCTCCTTAATTCAGGGACAGAATATCATTAACTTTGTAAGTGGATGAATACAGTGGACAACCAATTTAATTAACTTCTAATGCCGGCTGTTGGATGGGAGATGGAATGAAATTATGTGTGCATCGCTCGGGCCAGTGGCCAGCCTGGATGGGGCTTGGTGCTGGGGGTCAGGGGTGGGATGGGGGAGCGGCTTTCTGCCGTTATCTCCTGTCCAGCCCTAGAAGCCCGAATGTTTCAGCTCTCAGTTTGTGTAGGTTACAAAGGAGGACACCCTGTGACAGCGACATGCTAAATGCTGCCTTTCCCACGTGTCCCCGCGAAGTATGCTAGGGAGACAGGCAGTAATGCTGTCTCATCCAATTAGATTGGCTGCTCGTGAGTTTATTATACAAGGAAGGATCGATAAAGCTCTACATTGATTGAAACGAAAGCTTTGTTTCATTTATTATTGTTTATAATCTAATGAATGTTAAAATAACTTTGCCCTGATTTATTACTCAATCTGTTAAATTGTTTTAAAGCCAGTACACTCAGGGCTTACCTTTGGGGTATGGTCAAAAAAGTACTTTTTGTGAATACACTCAGCTCTTCAGAAGCTGTGCTTTAGGTCATCTTTGAGACTTCAGTAGACAGTTGAGTATACCAGGCAAGGCTATTCAGCCAGCGGGACCCCAAGGGCACTGTGCTGATGGACTTCCTCCAGGCACTAATCACATCCCTGCCCTCAATGAGCCTCCCTCTATAAGGAGATAGTCCGAAGATAGGCAGACAGTGGGGTATGCAGCATTTCGAAGGAATAGTGGGGTGCTGTGCTATGCTGCTTGGAGGAGATAGTGTTTCCATGGCGACGTGGAAAGCAGAGGCTCCTGTGAGAATCACCTGGAAGAGGAGAAACAAGGCATGTCATGACCCCAGTGGCAGAGACCTTGACTAGCCCATGCTTCCTGACCAGCAGTGCTGGAGCCCCGTGAGTGACAGGCATGCTGATTTGTGTGAGCACACAGGGCAGAGGGTATGTACTTAGAGGAGGCTGGCGGACTCCTGGCTGCAGAGGAACCTACAGGGGCAAACCCATTTGGAGCTGATGGCTTAGCATTGGCAGAAAAAGGAAATTAGAGATAGACAGTGGGTCTATGGTCCATCTGATTTGTAGATGAAGTAGAGATAGATGTTGACGAGACAAGTGGCAAAGTGGGGATGCTGGAGGAGTTAGGGAAGACCATACTTTCCAGGGCAGCAAGAGGAGAGGAGGGATAGCTACATCCAGAATTAGAGAGATTCCGGTTCTGGGAGACCAAAGGGGGATTGTGCAACCACCAGGGGATCTTTTAGAAAGGACCAGTGCATTGCATATGACCTTATCAACCAAAGATGGAGTGAAGGCCACCCTAGAAGGAGGAAGAGAAAGACAGAAATGAGGAAGAGGAGGAGGAGAAGGAGGAGGAGGAAACTCCTGAGAAGAGAGTGTGATACCTTAGAACTCAGCAATAAAAGTGCAAACCTATTGTCCCATCAGTAAGGAGGCTGATGCAGGAGACAAGCCTGGACCATAAGACCCCGTCTTTAAAAAGGAAGAGAAGCAGGAAGGGCGACAGGCCTGTGTCTGCATTGCTGAGGGAAATGCCTGTCTGATTTGCAATTTGAGCACCATTGAAGAGTTAGAACAGAGTGATATTTTGGAGGTGAAAACAGAAACACATTTGGAAGCAAACTTTGGTTTGTTGTTGTTGTTGTTGTTGTTTTTATTTTTTAAGCAAAAATACTAAACACAGTATTAGCAAGCAGTATTCCACAGGATAGGAAAACATGCTAAGATCAAGTTGGGTTATGCCCAGAATGCAAGACAGGCATATTCATACAGGAACCTCTATTGGGGGGTTGATCCTGAGAGATTGTGTACCCCTAATGGCTGCACAGTGGAGTGAGGCTACCTCCTCTCCCTGTGATGAGGCATCTGCCAGGTGTAGGGGAGGTATATGTGTTTAGTCTACTCCTAGGGAAGAGTGGGTGAGGTATGGGTGGTTGAACCTACTCAGGGTCTATTATTCTGTCAGTTCTAATCTGGAATACCTAAGATCTCTGGTTGTAGCCCTAAAGATTACTTATTGTTGTATCGTACAAAGCTTTTTTTCTGCTCATAGATTGATTTTATTTAAAAAAGTAAAAATGTGGAGCTGGAGACACTTTATCCATAGAAACAGTATGGTACAGTCTTAAGTGAGGCACTGCTTACCCAATTCTGTATTGCCTTTAATGAACACAGTTGGCCTATGCGGAGAAGACCCTGGTCTTTCTGCTATGGCCTCATGGTCCAATGCTCATCCATCCCAGCAGTGCTCACAGGCATGCTGGGTGCTTTCAGTACTGTGCCCACAGGGCTGTGGAAGCTGCCCATCATTGTTACAGGGCATCTGGCCACAGGTAAAGCAGGCTGTTCCCACCTTAGGATCACATGTAGGAGATGCTTGTGTGGTCTCCTCATTCATAGGATTTGCGAGGCAAATGGCACTGAGTATCTCTGTTGATGGATCCATATGACTTGAGTTTAGGACTAAGCTATTTCCTGGAAGAGTGAGCCGCACACAGGAGCCTAGGTTAGTAGTGTGTTCTTTGCTGCTGATATCTCAACAGAAATGATAGATTGCTCAAACCAATTTGTCACATTTGTTTGAGAATACACAGTGATAGAGGTGTTTCTAATTAATAGTTTAATGTCTCTTCTGTGTGGGCTCCTGCTCTAGACCATGAGACTCCCAGGCTTGTAGGTGGCCATAGCAGGAGTACAGCAAAGCACATTGCTTCTTCTCTCTGCGTTGAACTTGCAAACAGTAGTTGGCCACTGTTGTTCTGACTCTCCTGTGTATGCAAGCTGGGCATACCTTTGTTACATTCCACAAATGGAGATCTGTGGTTGGCTGCACTCTCCGAGTCTAGATTGTGTCTGTGAATTGCTATACTCCTCCTAAGGCTAGAGTGTATCTGGTTGGCTGCACTCCCCCTGAGGTTGTGTGTCTGTAGATGGCTATACTTCCATTGAAATTAAAGTGTATTTGACAACACTGCCAGTGTGGCTGATGGTGGCTGGCAAGCAGGTCCATTTGACTAACTAGATCTCCTGTGTACATTCCCTGTCATGCACCCACTTGGCTGGGAGTCTGGACTCTAGGCCAACCTTAGCATCACGACACTGAACGTGTTGGGAGTTCTGAGTTTGCCGCCCTGGCCTTCAGGGATAGCAGGGCTCTCGGCCAACACTTAGAGCAGTGGCAGAAACACAGTAGAGGGTGGCTGCTGCTGCTCATTAGCAGAAAATTAATAAGCACTGGTGACAGGTTTATAAATATGTAAAGTGTGTTTTAATTGTTTATAGCAGAAGATGCAAGGAGTCAATACTCCACAATGTGAAAGACATACTATCAACATGCTCTATGTTCGGGGGCCTTCTGGTGGCAGCCCACAGTACACCACCACACAGACCCTGTGTCCTGTGATGGATGGAGTCCTGGATGTATTGATACAGTGGCGAGAACCCTGGAAAGTTGGTTTGAACTTTAGCTTTGTATATTTACTAGAGCTAATAGTGGAGTTTCTGATTCTAAGAACTGCAGTTTTGATGTATTCATTGCAGTTTATTTCTATTTTATCATAAACTCACAATATCATGCCAGCCTTCTCATGTAGGAGGCAAGGCTTAGTGTTTAAAGTGGTCTTCATTACACTCTCTCATCTTTCTTCACCTGGGGCAGATAGAGAGGCATCCTACACAGGGCTGTGTATCATATGGGCCTGGAGCAGGTCTTAGGTTCATGCTGAACTCAGCCCTCCAATGTTCTCTTCTGGCCATAGAGGAGGCTCAGTCCCTGCATCTATTTGAACCATGGTCTTTTCTACTGATGCAACCTCAAGAAGGTTAACTGAAGGCTGGCTCCTTCCAGGTTTGTCTGCTGTGAAGGTGCCTTATTTACGCATGTCTGAGCAGAGGAACATGTAACTCAGTGGGTCTGGCTGGACCATCCACAGAGCAGAGGCATCTTCCTGCCACAGTACAAATGGGGACAGAGGATGTGAACCAGGAGAGCCCTGGAAACTTCTGGAGTCAAGGGTCAGTGTGATGAGCACAGCACCTTGTGAAGGGGTGTCTGGCAGGATGAAGGTAGACAGAAAGAGGAAAGGGAAGAACCCCCAGACTTCAGGGGACCCCAGATCCTGGGGTTGAAAGCATGGAGTGAGCTGTGAGGGAAAGCAGAGGGCTGGAGGATGATCAATAGGTCTCTGGGGATTGAGGAAGACAGAAGATGCCATAAAGAAAGAGTGGGATGAAGCCTTGCCCCACCCCACTCTTGAGGCCAGTATGATTTCAGGAAGCAGGTAGAATTCCACATACTCATACACCACATGGGGTCCAGTTTCATGAGGATGTCATATGAGCAAACCCATACACCAGGCAGCTCAAATACAAGGCTTAAGTGGAGTTTCCTGCATTGGTAATCAAGGTTTTGTTGAGTGTGGTAGCCAGGCGCAAAAGTCTACACCAAGTAGTATTACAAAAGAATTTGAGCTTTACCTTTGAAAGGCCAAAAAAGCCATCTGTGCTGCTAGCAGACATGGCCTTGGCCTCCTACTTTGCTGTCTTTGGGGTCCAGTGGCATGTGTAGACCAGGCTGTTCCTATGTGGATGTCAAGGAAGAACGACCGAACCCATCCTTGTGTGGGCATTGGGCTGGGCCACCAGATCTGTTCCTTGTAGACCCTGAGCTGGGGGACAGACCTTAGACTTTATGGACACTCTAGCCAGGGGGAAGCAGACTGTTCCTGTGTGAACACTGAGTTGCGGTCAGACCAGCTCTGTGTAGACATTGAGGTAGGGACCAGATCCATCTTTATGTGGACACTGAGTCAATGGACTAGATTGTTCCTGTGGGGACATTTGTGGTGGGAATTGACCAACTTCTATACATACTTTGGTTCATATTATTGAAGCCATTTCTTTTTGTACTCCGTTTCTCATAATAGTAAATCCCATCTGTGCCTGTGCTGTGGTCATAGCATAGATGGTAATGGGTGTTAAGCTGTGGGATCAGATGAATGAAGCCTGGGGAGATGAGCCTTGATCTCCTAGGATACCGTGAAAATGTATGCAGCCTGGAATGGTGCAGCTTGGGACAGCAGCCCTGTGAGGAGACTCAGAAGCTGTCTGCTTGGTGGTTGGATAGTACTGCCCGGAGCTGACTAGTTCACCTCTACACTGTGCTGGGTGCTGGTAGGTGCTGGCCTGCCTGAAGCCACTTCTGCCTCAGTGCTGAGACTGAGTGACAGTTTGTCTCCTTGCAGAAGCTTCTTTTGTGGCTGGGCGCCTCACATAGTAGACAGCCCATACTGCCCTGACTCTGTGTTTGTCTTTCCTCCTACAGGCACTAGGAAGCTTTTATTTTCTCCACGAATCCTTAAAAAACATCTACCAGTTTGACTTTAAAGGTAAGACTCTATGCCGGCTGCCACGATCTGTTTTTACAGCCCACCTGGGTCCCTCTAGCTCTGTTGTCATGATTAGGCCTGTATGGTCTGGGTTTGATGCCACTTGCACATCTTGAAAACCTGGTACCCTGGCCTCCCTGAGGAGAGGTGCTGCTGGCTTGCCCTGCCTGTCCTGGGTCACAGGCCAAAGCCCCTGCTCTTTCCTGCCCATCTCAGTGGGCTCCAGCTTCCTTAGAGTACTCAAAGGACCTAGTGGCCCTTTGAAATGTGAGAAAATGAATGGTGTAGGAGGATTGCATGTTTTAGAAACAGAGGTAGACATACTTGTGGAAATTTCTGGCTGTCATTTAGTAAGTGGTGCTGGCCCTGTACTGTTTGAATGAGCATCACTGCTAATGTTGCTCTTTCCACAGGTCATCTCTGTGGAGTCTTTCGGGATACATGTTACCTCAATGGAAGGGATTTCCCCAGGGCCCCATTTACCTATTTCATGTTATTGCTTCTAAGTGAACCTTCTTGGACTCCGTGCTGGACTGGGACCAGATCATGCCGCTTGGGAAACACACTGAGTTCATGACAATTGTGAGGGTAGCTAGTCTACAAAATGTTCTCATTCATTTAAGCGCTTGGTTCCTAGCTGGTGACTCAGTTTGGGGTAGGTAGTTGTAGAGCCTAGCTGGAGGGTAGTGGGTCACTGGGGCATAGCATTGGGGTTTATCCCAATTCTGCTTCCTGATCTCTAGGTGTGAGCAGTTTTGCCATCAAAGCCTCAAGCCACCCCTGATGCCACTCCTGCCAAGGCTTTCTACTGTGATGTATTGTACTTTCAAACCCCAAGCCAAAATATTGCTTTTTAAAGTTACTTCTTATCATGTATTTGTAACCAGTGGAATGACCACTGCCATCGGCTGCTTCAGATTCACTGTTGGTATTTACCCAGAAAGCTTCCCCTAGAAGACGGGGAACTGTCTTCCCTACATGGCTCTAGCACTCTGTCCTACCTTGTACTGAGCAGGATTCTTGCCAGCAGAGTGGTTGTCCCTTCTGCAGGTGCTTCTCAGTATAGCATTTGTCTTTCTCACCAAGCATGTGGCCAGGAGGAGGTGACCAAGGCTGCTTTCCCATGACTCTATGGACATGAGGTACCAGTGCATGTCCCCAGCAGTGACGTTTAGATGTGGACTATTCCCTTCAAATCTAGGGTAAGACACAGTACCCAGTCTCTGTGTTCGAGGCCAGCCTGGTCTACAAGGTGGTTTCAGAACAGCCAGGGCTACACAAAGAATCCCTGTCTCAGTGGGGAAACAAAAGAACATCAAACCCAAGAGATTCTGAATCCATAGAAACCATTTGCATATGTATTTAACTACTAAATGAAGTCAGTCATATTGTGCTTTGCTAACACACAGTTCACTCTGTCAGACTTTACCCAGGAGACTCTTGTTGCCAGTAGGGGCAAAAGCAGAACCAGTGTGGGCATGTGCTAAGCACGCTTCTATCCAGGGTAAGGCTTGACTCAGCAAATATAGTGGTCCGGCCTGGTGGCAGCTGGCACTCATGGAGCCTACAGGGTCATCTCAGGGTAAGGTAGGCACACAGTACTTACAGTCCTGGCTTGATGTGAGCTATTGCAAGAAGTCTAGACTTTGTAAACATCCTGAATAAAACTAAGAGTTAGTAACACAATTTGGAAAAGTGAGAACCTAGTCAGAATTTAAGGAGTCCCTGAAAGAGCAGCAGAGGATAGAGGGGACTTCTACTTTCTGGTCCAGTAGACAATGTTTGGAAGGCTCGGTGTCCATTCTCAAAGATGCAAGCAGAGCTGCTGGTTTTGGATCTAACAGGAAATAAGGACACAGGGCAAACCCATCCCCCAGCAGACATGTATGTGCAGGGGCATGCTCACCAGGAGCAGGCATGCTCTGGAACTGCAGCTGGTGGGCATGCATGTATAGCAGGAGTCAACTGGGGTCCTGAGGGCTGATGTGGATGAGCTTGGAGAGGAAGCAGCCTCATTCCCATGTGTTTGAATTTTAATTCTAAGAGCCCCAGAGAGATCTCATAGTCAAGGCCGGGTGCTCCCGTCCCCTTCACAGGGCCTGCCTGCAAGGAAAACAAGTCCCTAGCTAACTGGGCTATCATCAGAACCCATCTGGCCAAGAAAGTGACACTCAACTCCAACTTCTAGCCCTCTTGCCTTGTATGAAGTGGGGGCTGCTGAAAAGTGGAATCACCACAGCCTGGTGAAGACTTAGTCGAAGATCAGTGCTGTTCTGTCTCTGTGAGAAGATGCCTCCCTGGAAATCCTCAAGCAGCAGAGGATAGCAGGGGGATGGGAGATTGAGTGTCTGACACTATAGCCATAGGGCACATGGCCTCAGCCCCACAAATCTGTCTGCTTCTTTGATCCAGTGGCTCATGTTCTGTCTTCAGCAACATGCTAAAATCATAAAAATCAGGCTAACGAGACGAACCAAGTCTCTGACACAGACTCAAATATGACAGAGATCTGGAGCAATTGTACTGGGAATTAAAAACAAGTGTGGTCAGTGCACCCAGGACTGAGGTGCAGGAAAGTAGGAAACAAAATTCACCATAAGTGGGGAAAAAAGTAAAATTTGGAGGCAAATACAGGAAATCAGAGAGAATTGGTTCTTAGAGAAGATCTGTTAAAGTGATCAACTGTTAGCCTTATGAACCAAGAACCAAAAAGAAAGACACAGAGTATTGATAACAGAAATGAGTAAGAGACCACTGAGAAGTGAGTAAGGGACCACTACTGATAACATGGTAATATCAGAATGTTATAACAAGCCTGTGCCTATAAGCTGTGCTTATAAGTTTAGTAATATGGTGGAACAGCTGTAGGGGTATCACAGTCTGAATATTTGTACAAGGGCTTTGCAGCTGAAAATACCTACAACTATGAATGAAGTTAAGTCAGTGGTAAACCTTCTGAAAAAGCCTGCCAGGCCTGGGAGGGCTTACTGGTGAATCTACTGAGGGAAACTACAGTCTTCTCTACAAAGTTCCCAGGTCCAAGCCAAGTAGTACCTGGACCTGCCCTGGAAGGCCAACACTGCTTGAATCCCAAAACCAGACCAAGGCATTTGAAAAAGGGAGAATGGCATACTACTTCATGAAAATAAAATGTAGACGGTCTTAGGAAGACAATAGCAATGTGTAAGAAGAGGTATACACAATGATTGGGGTTTACATTGGCCAATAAAATTGCTGACACCATCTGTTAAAGACAGAAAACGTCATGACTGGGTCAATAGAAACAGAAAAAGCATATGGCAGGATTCAGCAACTACTCGCAGCAAACTAGGAATCTCTATCCTCCACTGGACAAGAGAATCGGCTACAAAGCCCTCCAGCATGCATCAGAGTCAATGAGAAACTAGAAAAATGAATGGTGTGTCATTATAGAGGAATGCTGGTCAGCCACCAAGAGAAGTAAGCAGGTGAACCATGCTGGTGTAGGAACTTTGCACTGCAGGAGTCCAGCTGTGACTATCTGGTAATGGCAGAACTCTAGAGACAGAGAGCATGGCTAGATGGAGTGAAGTGCTCTGTGAGGGTGCAGAGGACCTTTGTACAGAAAAACTGGTGCATGTGATTCTGTAGCAGTGGGTACATGACATTTGTCTGCATTTACCAAAACCCGTAACACAGCAGCACAAAAGCAAAGCCTGAATGAAGTACACTGGACTTCAGTGGGTATCACGGTCTATGCTGATGTGCACAAATGCACATGTGGGATCAAGCACATATTCACATATGGGAAGGGCACATGTGTAGTCTTTATTGGCTCTGAAATGACCTTTTAAAGATGTGCCTTCCCACCCCAGTTTCTTCCTCATCCTCAGGCAATATGACAGCTGCTGGATTCCTTCTGAGTGAGGGAGACACTGCCTATCCACCCCAGGTGCTGTGTTCTTGCTCTGCTATGGCCTTTTCTCTCCAAGTGAGGGAGACACCACTGTTCTTTGCAGTGAAGGTGGTGGTGGTAGCTTCAAAGCCCAGCATGCTCATGTCCTTTGTCTAGTATCTGCAGGAATCTGGGGAATAGAGTAGGAGGCCCATGATGCAGTCAGCTCAGAGTTGACCTAGGACAGCTCCTATGGGCTTTCAGATTCCTGTTCTATTAATCATGCACCGTCAGCACAACCCACCCAAGATCACAGACCTGAGTGGGAACCCCTGGCCCTAGCTATTTCCTTAGAATTGAAGCTTTGTTTTTGCCTGGGTTAAACGTCTACCTATTTATGTCTGGAACAACATCTCTCAGCCAGCTCTTGTGGTCCCACTCTTCTTGATAGTATGGACAGCACTCCAGACAATGAAAGTCCTGCTGCTCCTAGAATTTAAGGACATGTTAATGTCTGGGCAGCCGCCAGGCCAAGACTAGTGTCTGAGAACCTGTTTCACAACCCAAGAGCTTCTTTTTTAGCTTGAAATCTTGGGGTGCTTGGGCTGGTAACATAGGGAACAAGACTGTCTAGGCTATGACCTGACCTTGGAGGCCAAATGTTATCTGAACCTTCTGGCACCTTGCGGGCCAGCACTTCTCTTGTCCGGCCAGTGAAGGCTCTGAGAAATACATTCTCATGCTTCTCAGGTATCACTGAGGATGTGGGACACTTGTCCCTAGCAAGGACCTCCCTCAGTCCTGCCTGTTGAAGGACTCAGACTAGGACCTGCCACAGTTCTGTCAGTAAGGAGGGGTAGGGTAGCAGCTAGCAGGGCAGGTCTGAAGGATGCCTGCCCTGAGTCTCTGTCTATATCTCGTGTGAATACTGTTCCTTGGGATATGAGTGATGTTTTTTGTGTGTGAAGAGGAAATCAATGTTATTAAATAAATTCATGTGAAGGTCTGAGTGAATGGTAATTCCACAGCCCTCTTAAATATATTCACGGCTTTCAAAGAGGGTGCCAATTAGCCCCTGTAAATCTGCAGGCTGGGAGCTCTTAGGGGATAATGAAGTAGAGTGTCAGGTTCCAGGTCATGGAACAAGAATTTATGAGCCACAGGCACCTCTGGAGCAGCAGTTGGCCTCTTGCCTGCTTGGAGGCACTGTGTGACCCAGGGGCTGCTGTGGTAGGCTTGGCATCACCCAGTAGCATGAGGCTAGATGTTAGGGTGCACTGATGGTGTTAATTCACGCCCTTCTGTCTGTCTTTTCCAGCTAAGAAGTATAAAAAAGTCACTGGCAAGGAGATCTATTCGGACACTTTGGAAAGCACACCCATGCTGGAGAAGGAGAAGTTCCCGCAGGACTACTTTCCTGAGGTGTGTGAGGACTCGTGTCTCCTCAGCAGCACACTGATTATCAGAATGAGTGAGTCAGAGGCCGTGTAGGTTTGGACTGTCCTTCCACTCTCAGCAGTTACAGTTAGCTGTCACACTGCAGGGCTCTTTCCTTGGAGTTCGTGGTGATCTGAACTATCCCGAATAAGGGCACCGAGCACGTAAGAGCTCAAGTTCTGTTGTCACTATGCTAAAAATGTCACTTCGAGACAGAAGAGCCATTCTCCAAAGGGAAGGAAATGTCTTCGTTCTCTTGGGCTGACACAGTGGCTCGGAGTCACTGTGTGCCTTGATGTGCTGTTTCTTATGTGCTGTGATGTGCAGGTACTGTTCATCATAGGCTTTCACCTTCATGGGGTTGCTGGAGTGAGAGCCAAGTCCCAGCCAGTGAAGACACAGCAGCTAACAGAACGGGTGGCTTAATGCTACATCATTCTAGCAGTTGTACCTGCTTAATAAGAGTTTGGAAATTCAAAAGCCAAAAGCTACGTTTTTAACTCTACTCACTTGAGTAGCTTCCATCAGGCTTCATTTGGCCATTTTGCCCTGACCCGTGTGTTGAGGTACAGTAGGTGTCAGATGCCCTGGCTGGAAGTAGGAAGAACAAGAATTGGTCCCTGATGGCTACAGGCAGTCCACATGTGTCCCACCTTTGCTGTGGTGTTTGGGGCAGTCCAGCCAGTTCCAAGGACTGTTCTGTGGTTCCCTCTCATAGGTAACTGCTCTATGTAGGTAGTTCACTTGCTCAGAGCTAGGGCTGTTTGTTTGTCTGTTTGTTTGTTTGTTTGAATGCAAGATCCCAACTTCAGTAACTTGTATTATAATTGTGCCCTGAATGAAGGGATCATGGCTGCCTCTAACCAGCTTATGGCTTGGCTTCCCCATCCATTGTCCCCAGGCCAAGGATGGTTCAAACCTCTTTGCTCTTCTGGCTCAGGTCTACCCTGGCTCAGTTTGTTTGGCCCTTTTGCTTCGTGCCTCCTAAGGTTCTCCATGGCTGAGGCAGTAGAGCATATGCCCTGTGCTCTGGCTTGAGATGTTTCCTTGCAGGGCAGGATGAGTGCACTGAGAGTTGGGCATAGGCAAGCATGGTGCATGTGCCAACTCCCCGGTGAGTCGGTGTTTGAGGCAGCTCCCCACCATGCATCTCTTTACCCCCCATTAAATACTTCTTTAAACTATCTCAATACTGAGACAAGGAGACAGACATGTGGGCCCCATCGAATGTGAGTGAAGCAATGATTGTATACATTCCCTGGTCTCAGATGTGACTTTACTGACTGTATTCACTCCTGAGGACAGTGTCTGTCCCCTCTCTAAAAGCCCCAAATGTGCCTGGTACTATGATGAACCCTGCACTGTGCTCTGTGTTTTAGTTCCTGTGGGTATTGTTGCACTTTGCATCTTTCATACCTCTACCCATAGCAGCAGATGTGTGGTGCCCCCACAAGAACCCAGGGGTCAGCCTTCATCCCCCACAAACACGTGCAGCCTCCCTGTTATCTTATTCTCGCATCACCCATGAATTCCAGATCTGGAACCCCATCAACTGGCTGACAGAGCTCCTGAGCCTTCGAGGAGCATGAGTGCTCAACTGGGGGGTGTCTTGGCACTCCATGAACTTAACCTTAAGTCATGATCTGTGCCATGACACCACAGTAATTAACATCAACAAAAACTCACTTTAAAGCCACAAACCCCTACGTCCCCTGTCAGTTCTGTGGTGCTTCTTAATTCATAGAACCTCTCAGCATGCTGTGTTCCATTAAGGTAGGGCCTGGGGCTCCAGTACAGAAGTCACCAGCAACAGCTCTGTCCACAGCCTCAGTATCCCCGCCCGGGCTTGCCCCTTAATGCCTTCTGCCAGGCCGTCATTGCACCCAGCACATTTAGGGGAGAGAATTAGTTGAAGACTGATCTCTCTTTCTTTTATTGCCATCACTTAAGGATAATCTAAATGTAATTACTGTGATGGAGGCATAATGCAATTCCAAATAATGACGGCCCTCTGCTTCTAAAACTAACAAAACTTTCTCTGCTGATTTATGGGTGCTTCTGGCTCAGTATGAATTTCAAATGACGCCTCTGGGAGCAACACTCCAGATAACGTGAGGCCATTTTTAAAAAGCAGATTTGTGTAGTCGATCGGACCGAGTCATTTTTTTCCTCTTGGCCGTGGTGAGAAATTGGTTGTTACCATAGATCACAGGCCCTGCTGCATGTGCCCATGAAAGATGAATTAATTCCACTAATGCTCCAAGCAGGCCTTCCTCAGTGGGGCTGCTTGATGATAACCTCCCACAGCTTCTCTTTTCTCCGTTGCGATTTATGCTCTCTCAGTAGATGAAGCTGCCTGGATTCGCAATCCATCTGCTGGCTCAAGGAACCCTATTAACAGGGGACTGAGCAGAGGCCGCACGAGGTGAGCGCTGTGCTGCTTTCCTGGCCTGTGTGGGTTGCCTTTCTGTGGCCATGGCTCCTCTTAAGAGAGAGAAGCCCTGTGAGGGCATGGGCACTACCACCCAGGGATGTGAGATTCATGCCATTCCTATCAGCTCAGAGTTCGTAAGTAAAGGGTTCAGAAGGTGGTTAGGAAGAAATATGGCATGCTAGAAGTGACCTGTCTGAGTTGAGCCCCACCTCCCATCTGCAATGGCCAGGTGACAACTTTGTACATAGGTGCTTCTAGGCCTTCCAAGGCCTTTATTATGGGCTGGGCTCCTGCCCCTATGCCTGTCTGTGTGGACCTTCCTTTCCCTCACAACAAATAAAACTGTAAATAGAATTACTACTTACAACTGTAAGTAGTATTTCCCCTATACAACAAATATGAAGGTGCATATCTGTT
Organism: Mus pahari; assembly: GCF_900095145.1. Taxonomy (NCBI): domain Eukaryota; kingdom Metazoa; phylum Chordata; class Mammalia; order Rodentia; family Muridae; genus Mus; species Mus pahari. Next base: position 108,886,028 of record NC_034590.1, read on the forward strand.
TACATGTGCATGTGTTAGTTCCTTTACATGTATTTGTGTGTGCCATATGTAGAGGGTAGTCAGGGAGACCCCACTAAAGAGTCTCCTTGTTAGAAAGGCACCCAATGGTCTGCTGATAGGGGTGGGGCACATATGTTGGCTAGCCCCATGTAGCAACTACCCATGTTTATACTTGACCATAAAAAGGAATAAGTTGTCAGAAAGATGGAACGTTGGTCCAAGAGCAGGAACATGGATCCCAGTTCTCTTCCCTTCTCCGGGCTCCTGGCCGTCTGAGGATGTTTGGGGCTCTTTTCCTCTTAATTCCATTCTTTAAAGAAATTAAACACCACTCACAGCAGTTTAGCACCCTAGCTTATCCAAAATCCTTCTGTCTAGCCCATAGAAACCTTGTTGAATAATGGGTCAGTATTTTATTCTGCTCGAGGTAAGAGATGTTGGAGCAATAGTCTATGGGATGGAAACACTGGTTATATCCTGATGTGCAGTGTAGACCTCCTTTCAGGTCACTGAAGGGCGTATGGGATGCTGAAGGAGGACTGTCTTTTGAAGTAGCTAAGTAGGGCTTGCTGGCCCTTAGGATATGTCCCAATCTAGACCAAGGGTTATACACTGGGAGTGTCAGCTGTGGGAATGTAGCCCTGTAGCTACATCTTGCCATTCTGTCACAGTGTCGGAAATGAGGTCTCAGTGGTCATAGTTGTATTGATGAATGTGCCTCAGAAACAATACATTTTCTGTAAATATTTTACCAAACTGTTGGGTTATACAAATATTAACTGTTGTATTTCTTGAGATTCACCTGGAACTCAGGGAAAGTCTCACATCTAGCTAGACTCCTAATTGCAATTATTACCAACATTTGTTAGAAAATAAAATGCTCATTTTATTGTGTATTTAATTAGTAATTGAGGTTGAAATCAGTGCTCTCTTATGAAAATTTAATTTTAAAAACAATGTATGCATTTGTTTATTCAAGATGCACAGTGCACTGTGTACCCTAATTTACACAAATTTGAAAACTGAGGAGAAAATAATTTCTGGCCCTAAATTCACAAATGCCTTCCATTTGCAATGGCAGTGAAGCTATTGCCCACTGAGTAATTCTAGGCAAAGTGACTGCAGGTGGAATGGGCTTGCTGCCTCTCTGGAAGAACTTTTAGGAAGGGAGAGGGTGATCACAGGATAGGAAGGGAGAGGGTGATCACAGGATGACTGCTCCTCCCTGTGGAGCACATTACTCAGTGCTGCAGAGGACTCTGCATTCTGTGAGCCTGTGCATACTGGACCTTAAGACAAGTGTAGGCCTGCTCTCACATAGCCAAGCTTGCCTGTAGAAGGAGCCACACTATGCTCCATACATGAACTGTCAGGGTACTGGGGGTGCAGTGAGTATGGAACCACACAGGCTGATGCCTGTGCTTGGGAGAGGTAGCCCAGTACCTTTGTACTTCTGGATTCTATATTAGATGTGATGTTAACTATATTAGTCAAGGTTCTCTAGAGGAATAAAACTTACAGAATGAATATCTATCTATCTATCTGTCTGTCTGTCTGTATGTATGTATGTATGTATGTATCTATCTATCTATCTCTATGTATGTATGTATGTATGTATGTATCTATATGTATGTATGTCTGTATCTATCTCTCTCTCTGTCTGTATGTATGTATGTATCTATCTATATCTATGTATGTATGTATGTATGTATCTATCTATCTATCTATCTCTGTCTGTCTGTCTGTCTGTATGTATCTATCTATCTATCTCTATCTGTATGTATGTATGTATGTATGTATGTATGTATCTATCTATCTATCTATCTATCTATCTATCTATCTATAAAGGGAATTTATTAGAATGGTTTACAGGCTGTGGTCCATTTAGTCCAACAATGGCTGTCTACCAACAGAAGGCATAAGAATTCAGTAGTTGTTTAGTCCACAAGAGAAGTAAGCTCTAGTGCTAGTGAAGGAACGGACTTGCTAGTGAGAGTGAGAGCAAGCAGGCAAACAGATCGAGCTTTCTTCTTCCATGTCCTTTATATAGGCTGCAGCAGAGGGAGTGGTCCAGATTAAGGCTGGAGCTTCTCACTTCAGAAGATCTGGATTAGAAATGGGTCTCCCCAACAACCTTTGCCACCTAAGCAGCAGGAGAGCTGGCCCTGCCCCTCACCTGCTGCAGCACAGTAGAGATGGCCCTAGATATGGGGGTTATGGGTGAGCTGACTTGCAGACATTAGTGTGGGAGATCCAGCCTTGCCTCTTGTCTGCTGGGTGGTATGAATGGGGTAGGGATGCCCTCCTCCCCTTCCTGTATCCCTTGCCATCTGTGGTGGGTGGGAGAGCTAGCCCTTGGGTCATGAGAGTGAGAAAACTGTCCCTGCCCCTCACTGGCTGCAACACTTGGGAGAGCAGCCCTGCACCTGGGCATCAGGGTAGAGCTGGCCCTGGAAACTGGGCTTGCTGGTTAGCTGGCCAAGAGCATGAGAGAGGGAGAGCTGGTGGGCTGACCAACTCAGATACCTCTCAAGCTCAGATCCAGGCTTTGAATTGGCTCACCACAGCATTTACCCCATCAGTGAACTACTGGAGCACCCAAAGGGGCCAGTCCTACAGATCCAAAATGACAGGATCCCCATAACATAGGGCAACAACAGGATATCTGAGAGGACTCCCTGGGGAGCTCCGGTACTGATAGACTAGCAGAAGCCAGAAGCCTTGTACTAGAGCATCAAGTCATGACAGTGAACAAAGTGCAAGCAAAGAAGTGTGGACAAAGTACCAGACACTGTAGAGGGTCCCCACCCTGTGCAGCATTCTCTTTAGGGAGGTAAGACACTTGCTCCAGCCTCCCTTTTGTGAGCTGGGGATGTACAGGGCACTGCTCCTTGCCCATAGGACCCCTGCTCCCAATGCTGAGAGGCCAAGAAGTGGCTTTCTTCTGTGGAGCTGTATAAATTAAAATTAAAGTTCACATCTTTCATTCATATACCCTGAGCGCTAGGAAGGCCATTGTCCCATGGGCAGGACTAATGTCAGCAGACTGTTTCATGTGCCTAGCTCCCCTGTGTATGCGCATGAGCAGTCTTGGTTAGTGGTGCTGCAGCAACACTGGGACCAGAAGTTCGGGAGGCTCAGCAGTATGTGCAGTGTATCTGAAGCTGTTGTAGTCAAGAGCAAGGGCCAGCTTCTTCTCCACTCTTTTTCTGTCCCCTTCCCACCACTTTCTCTGCTTTTCTTACTTTTACATTATTTCAGGACCAAGCAGGGGCTTCCCAGACTCTGAATAGTGTTTGTTTGCTTGTTTGTTTGTTTGTTTGTGAGAACACAGGGTAGATGTGGCCATCCCCTCTCTAATCTAGCCTTCAGTTAGCAGTTCTAGCCTGAGAACTAGGTGGTTTGTCAATCACAAGAAGTTATTTTCCCAGTTTTGAATACCCGGTCAGTGCAAGATCCAGGAGCTAGCAGAGCATCTGGTGAGGACTGTATCTTCTTTCAAGGTAGTGCCTGGCTACCTGTCCTCCACAAGCCCAAATAAAGCTCCAGGGTGGCAGAAAGGAGGGAGAGATGAAAAGGCACAGACTCCCTTCATCAAGCCTCTTTGCAAGAAGGACAGGCCCTGATGACAGGATCTCCATTCAGAGCCCCTACATCTTAGCCCCATCATATTCGAGGTTGGCTGTCAACATCAGGATTTAGGGTACACTGAGTATATAGCACCTGCTCTGCCTAGTAGCTGTCCCACATGTGCATAAACACTGCATGCTATGCCACTGCTGAGAGTGGCATCTAGTGTTAGAATCATGAGTTCGAGGCCAGCCTGGATTGTGTAGCAAGGCATTGTCCCCAAAACAAGCAAACAAGCAAAGCAAGGAATGTCTCTTAGCTGTTGAATGAGCACAGATGAACCGTGTGGCTTCCCATTTCTCTGTGTTTCTCACACTGTAACCTTTACTTTTCAGTGCAAATGGTCAAGAAAAGGCTTTATCAGGACGCGGTGGTGCATTGCTGACTGGTATGTTACATGGCATCTGATTGACTTTCTCCACTCCATAATTTTGAGTGTGGCAAACATGCTACAGACTTGACTCACTTTGAACAGGAACATGGCTGCTCAAAATGCCCCATTACTCCTCTTTTGGCTGATGGACGATGCCATGGGGCACAGTGTTGTCTCCTGTTTTTTGTAAGTTAGATATTCAAGTATTTAGCGCAGAGGAAAGCATGGAGACCTCTTGTCCATCCTCAAGTGTAACCTGTGTGTTCCAGAGCCCACTGCACAATTGGACTGGTAGGAAGGCTTCCCATTAGGTCCCAGGCCACAAAGTTAAGCTCTGCAAAGTTGATGTTATTGGGTACAGGCATCCTAGCTCCATTCACTGGTCCCAGCCTATTCTTCCTTTGGATGAGCATTCTCCATAGTAATACCCACCTTGTCTACCTGAAAACTGCATAAACACTTTTCAGCTCCTGAAATAGAACTGACTAAGCTCTGGTCTCTGTAGTTCTGCTAAGGTACTGGCCCAGGCCCCTAGAGCTGTTCAGGACAATAATTAGAATGGACATGGAAGAGAAGAACAGAGGGTTCCTAAGATAGAGCTACAATCTCTCATAGCCCATTCCAGGAGGTGGCCATCCATCCATGCTGCTCTTTGTCCTTGGTCTCAGGAACCAACTTCTCCCAATGTAGTATGGGAGGGTCACTTAGGGCACAGAGCTAGTGGCTGGATTTTTGGGCTCTCCTTCACATTGCTGCTGAAGAGAAATGATGAGGTATAGTTCCAACACCCTTTAGAAGATGTGGCATGGCAGTGTGTGCCTTTGGGATGGTATGAAGCTGTCACTTGGCAAAGCAGATGGTACATGCTAGCTGGAGATAGCTAGGGTCTTCATAGTGCATGGGAAAGGCTGAAGCAGACCGCACACTAGCCTCTTCAAGTCTATCTGCATGAGGCCACTCAGGCTGCATGTTCAGAGGCAGTGAAAGGACTATGTTTCTACCTGTTTCATGACCCTTTCTTACATGGTTCCCAACAGTAGTTCATCTCCTGCAGTGTGGGCTCTTATGAACAGAGACTCAGAGAGAAGCCCTCCTCCTTGAAGCTGGGTCCACAGCTTACTGGAAGTTCTATAATACTATCTTTCTCTTTTAAGAAAAGCAGTTCTTGTTCACTTAGCCAGAGTACTTATCTTTGTGATGATTTATTGGTGCTATAACTGATGGTTTCATGCCTTCTGGGTTTGGGGAGGCAATGCTGTAGTTCATTCACTCTGAAGTGACTAAGGATAGGTGCTCAAGACTTTGATTCTAAACTGAGGAAGAGGGTAGGATAGAGAGAGGCATAGCTCTGTTCAGTGTAACCTGGAGTTGTAGCTCTTGGTTAACAGTTCCCTTTCTTTGCTCATTACAGTGCCTTCGACTTGGTGAACATTCATCTTTTTCATGATGCATCCAACTTAGTGGCCTGGGAGACAAGCCCCTCCGTGTACTCCGGTGTCAGGCACAAGGCTCTGGGCTATGTGCTGGACAGGTAGGTGTTATACCCTAGCTACTCCTAAGAATGACTATGGCTGTTCTGAGGCTCTTCGTGGTTTCAGTGGTCTTGGGAGTGTCAACTTGTAAAGGATGTAAAATCCCCAACAGCACCCACTGGATGAACAGCCCCTGGGTCAACAGCTTACAGGAAGTTCTATAATACTCTTTCTTTTAAGAAAAACAGTTCTTGCTCACTTAGGCAGAATACCTATCTTTGTGATGATTTATTGGAGCTATACCTGAAGGTCTCATGCCTTCTGGCTTGGGGAGACAATGCTGTAATTCACTCTATCACTCACTGAGGATAGGTGCTTCTCTTCCTTTCTGTGTTCTGTTGCTACGTGTGCAGAGCTATAGATCGACAGTATGGCATCATAGAATTGCCATGGCTGTGTTTAGTTGTGAACTCAAAAATGGATACCCCGGTACTCTGCTAGCCATGGGCAGCATCCTTCCTACAGATCTGTCCCTGTCCAGAGTGTCTGGGGTGTTGAGCTTGGATCAACTCAAGGAAGCTCTGCTGCCCAGATCATCATGTGTTGCCTTCTTCCTGCCTTTGTCTCTTTCCCATCCAGCTGGCCTGGGTGTACTTCATGGGCAAAGGATGATCCTTGGTGAAGGGATGGTGGCCTTAGTGGCTGTCAGGGCTGGAGACTGCCCACCTTCTGCTGGGGCTCCCACCTGCTCCTCTGTGTGTGATGACCTGCATGATCTTGGATGGGTCAGGACTAAATAGACTGTCATCCAGAGAAGATGGTAGCCCTGACTGATAGGATGAATCTGGACCTGGGTACCAGTGTTTATCTGACTTACAGACAGGCCTTCTCTGAAGCCAGACTTTGATCCTTCCTTGTAGTCTTCAAATTGATCTCTTGCCATGTGACAGGGAAGGATCAACTCTGGTTAACTACAGCCACTTGCCACAGACCTGGGCAAATGGTCTTGGTTCCTCCTGATCCTCACACTGTTCCCTAGAGGCCTTGTAACAAGCCAGAGCAGGGTAACATATTGAGCTCAGAGGAGAGAGAGTATGTGGAGTTATGTCTGGCTTGGCTTTAGTCTCCTTTCCTCAGCCCATCCTGACCTCTACTCAGATCTTAGCCTCCCTCCAGCCTATACCTAGCCTCTCCTTATGCTCTCCCCCCCCCCACTTTCCTAGAGCATGTCTTGTGTGTTCCCTTGAAGAAGTGGCCATCTATGAGTCTATGTGTTATGCTGAGCAGAGGATTCTGCAACCCCCAAATCATCAACTGCCCTTGGGACAGTCATATCATTGCTGTGTCACTGAAAGAGGAGACACTAGTTGGGATGTGCCAAGTCTTAACTCAGTCAGGAAGAAGAGTGGCAGGGAGCAGGGTGTTCTCTGAGCCTGTACATGCTTCTTGGAAGATGTTTTGCACCAGAAGGAAAGACAGTCTACCCACGGTACTCATGGAGCCACTTCTCAACATGTAGAATGTTGTTCTTGTACCGTCAAATTCCTGATGGCATAACTAGCAGAGTCTCATGAAAAGAGGTCCTAGGGAGTGTACCAGTTCTGCCCCAACATCACCAATAACCTAGGGAGGTGCCTTGAGGGTCCCTAACATCAAATGAGATACCAAAGGACAGCTGCTACACAAGCCTTGAGCATAAGGCCTATCTCCTCCTTGAGCCTTGTGAGGTAGGGGTGTGTGTGTAGGTGCGTGTGTGTGTATGTGTGTGTGTATGTGTGTGTGTGTGTTCAGTGTTTGGGTGAGTGTGAACATGTTTGTGCATGTGAATGCACACACGTGTTGTGGGGCTTGTACGGGACAAATTTGTACATGCTTGTCTGTGCCGTAGATCAGTGTGCCCCTAAAGTAAGGGGCAAAGCTGAGTCCTCTGGACCATGGTGCCACTGTAGGGTGGGGCTGGAACCACTGACTCCCCTACCATGTCTCCCTGAAATGGCAATTAGTAAGCTTGGTCCATGAGCTCCTCCTTAATGTGCCTATGAAGCTGTGCTCTATACAAGGAGTCAGAAGACAGTCTCACTCCTGTGCCATGATCAAACAAGCACCAGGCTGGTGACCTCTGGAGGCCATGCCATCGCACAGAGAGATCAGCCTAAGGTCCTTCCACTGGTTCCTTTCCTTTGTTGACTTCTCCCAGCCTCTAGTGTAAGAGAGGGTGTCATCTTGGTCCCTGAAGAAGAACCTTAGCTATGGGAAATGGGTCTGATGCTTCCCCTATTGTTACCCAAGTCTGGGGCTTGTCTTGCAAATCTATATGCAGTCATTCTCTTTCATCTGAGGTTAATGCCTGCACAGGTACTGTACCAAGCCTGAAAGCTCACTCAGCATCTACCATGGGATACAGCTCAGGCAATTAGAAATGGGTTCAGGTGCTTTGCCCCAACAAAATGTCCAATTCCTGTCCGTGCCTGTCTTCCCCGCAAGGTCTATGAACCCAGGTACCCTCATCCTTTGATATCCTCAAATCATTCTTCCTGACCCCTGACATTTGACCAGCCCTGCTTTCAAGTACCCTCTGCTCTGGGCCCTGCTTAGCTATGTTTTTGTGGAGTCACCATGGCAATGTTGCTCCCTAGCTCCGGGAATAGAAAAATGGCTGCTGCTGCCCCCATCAAGACCAGACCCCAAGGATAGCACTCAACTCTAATGTCTTCCCTCAGGATCATGTCTCAATTTCAAGGAGATTGCCAGAGTCTTGGGTAGGTGTCCTTGACAGGTACCCCTGTGGTTGTGGTGTGTTCCTCCATGGGGCCGCCTTCCTAAGCTAGTGAGTCAGCAGCCAGCAACAAGGGCCTTGTCTGTGTGGTGCTTCCTGCTGATTGCTCCATGGCCCCTTTTCTGGGACCTCCCAGGGAGCTGGGAGCCAAGAGAGAAACCAAATGTCTATCAGTCCTGGTGACCATGGTCAACTTGTCAGTGTGGTAAGGCATTAGAATATGTCATTGCCCTACACCACCATGCCTCCAGCCTCCAAAAAAGCCGCCTCTGGGTCTGGGGGCCACTTTTGTGCATCTTTGCATTCCAATGAATGGCTTCTGTGGCGAGCTCAGCCAGCCGCAGATCCGGACCTCCACAGTGTAGGGCTGGGCTGCTGGGCACAAAGGGGCACTCTGCAGGAGTGGTGAATAATGGCCCGCCCTTTCATCGGGAGGCTAACCTTTTGGCAGCCACCAGCAGACTGCATTCTACTGTGCTGATTGGGGAGGACAATGCTGTACTGGCCTTTGAATGGACACTGCCACCAACAGCGCTGTATTCACAGCAGTACTGGGAACCGTGTGAGCATTGTCTGCAGGCCCCACTGAGCTGCAGGAGACAGTGAGGAGGCTGGGATTGAGAGGCTGGCTGCTCCGTTTAATCTCCCTGTCCAGCCTGTAGGTCCCTGTCTTAGTCTGAGATGAGAAGTGGGGGCATTAGACCCAGGGATGAAGAGTTTTGCATCCCTGTCCACAAAAGAGAAAGAAAGATGGTATTAAAACCAAGAGGCACAAGTATGTCATAACTTTTCTCCAAATCTAAGATGATTTTAATAGAAGTTATAAAGAAACAAGTCCAAGGGTCAACTCTGACACAGCTCTCCAGAGCCTCAGCTGTGAGGTATGCCTGCCTGCCTGCCTGGTTGTACTACAGCTCTCACATGCAAAGACACCTGACACATCCTGGAGCCAGGGAGGGACGGAGACCTCACTGCAGGACTGCCTTGCTTCACATTCTTTCTTTTTCTTTGCAGGTTTGTTTTGTATTGTTTATCTTCTCTCTCTCTCTCTCTCTCTCTCTCTCTCTCTCTCTCTCTCTCTCTCTCTCCCTCCCTCTCTCTCTCCCTCTCTCCTTCCTTCCGTTCGTTCGTTTGTTCGTTCGTTCGTTTGTTGTTTTAGAAAGGAACTTACTCTGTAACCTAGGCTGGCCTGGTACTCACAGCAACTCCTGCCTCTGCTGCCTAAGCTCTTGTGAGCCACCATGCCTCGCCTGGCTAGCCAACACTAATTGTGTCAGATAGTAATGTTTTCTGTGTTTGTGTACTTTATAAGGTTTTAGCTTTAAATATCTAGTTATGAAAGACTTTTAAACTTTTAAGATTTATTTTATTATTTATGTGTATGAACACTTTGCCCAAATGTATATCACATATGTGCCTGATACTCATGGAGGCCAAAGAGAACATTGACTTTCCTGGGACTGCGAGCCACCATATGGATTCTGAAAATAAAACCCAGGTCCTTTATAAGAGCAAAACATATCCTTAACCACTGAGCCTACTCTTGCCTAAAGTCGAGTATGGCCACACATGTATGTATGTGTGTGGAGGGGTTATGTTGTCCTGAGGCAGCATCTTAGAGTGTTAGCCCTAGCAGTCTGAACTTGCTTTGTAGACCAGGCTAGCTTTGAAAATCTGAGTTCAAAGATCTGCCTGCTTCTGCCATTTGAGTGCTTAGATTAAAGACATGTACTACCATACACTATTAATGAAAGATTTTAAAAGAGAACCCATAGGTTGTAAAGAGTGTGCCAGGCTCTGAGAAATTCAGCCAGGTCCAGAGGACTAGGAAGTTGGAGGCATCTGTGCTAGGGCCTGGGGATGCTGAGAGGCCTCCACCCTCCCGTGGCTCTAGGAGGTGCCTGCACTGGTCACTGATGTGCTCTCTTCTTGACACAAGGTTAGCCCTTTGGGGGCACCTGGGGTGACTAAACCAGGACCCTGAGGCAGCAACTGTGAGCATGCCCTGAAGCCTTCCTGAGTGCTCGGCCCATGAGATGAGATTTTTTTTCTGCCAAGTGACAGGAGCCTTCAGTGTCCTCTTTGAAATGTGGCCTAGCTAGTTCAACAGAGACATTTTTACATTACAACTGTGAAGCCCTGGCATAAAGCACCCCTCTGTCCCCCCATTATTTTCTCACAAACACAGTCCATTGTCACAGTGCTGAAGTTAATTTGATCAACATTGGGACATTTAACTTTTATGTCCAGTGAAAAGAGTTGTTTCATGCTCATTTTGGGCATTCAAAGGAAATGATTGCCAGAAAAATAATGTTCCTCTGGACAATCCGGAGCAATTAGTTTCCCAGGGAGAGGCTATGTGACGCCGGCTGCCACACAGCCCCTCTTTGTCGCTTTATGGATGGTCATCCGTCAGCTGTCAGACTGCTCAAAGACCCCTCCAATCTAAATGTTTCTCTTTAGGCCGTTCCCAGAACTCGCCTTGCTGTTCAGTGAGCAGAAGAAAAGCACTGTGTCTCTAGGCAAAGGCGAGCTCCCTGCTAAAGATCTAGGTCACTCCAGAGTGCTCTGCTGTGGCCAGGCACAGAGCTGTTTCTTGCACCTCATTTATTGCCCACTGCCCTGGAGAAGGAGTGCAGGTGTCTCTGTGGACTGTGCCTACCGGAGGCCTCGGGGAACCCATTGTCTGGCACTCACCCTACACAGCAGAGTTCCCATAGTAAGTAAGGCTTGCTGTGTGAATCATTAGCCCGAAACCCCAAGGCCTGTGCCAGCATTGCCATGAGTTCGATCGGGAGCATGGTGGCTAGAACATGTCAAGGCCAGTTGCAGTTGAGTGAGCTGAGTCTGAGAGGCTAGTGTCTCAGGTGATTGATGAAGTTTGCAGTATGTCCTTCATTTTACAAAAATGGACCCAGGCACCCCAAAGCATGTAGAGCTACAATGGAAAAACGCTCAGCTCTATTCGGTGATTGGCATGGGCATTTTGCCCTCCTCTTCCCTCTTCTGAAACATAAAGCCAAGTAAGGGACCATTGGTGCCCTGTGTCTGTGTCCTGAGCCTCTGTGGCTGCACAGTGCCACCTGGATGCAGTGCCACCTGGATGCAGTGTCTGCATTCCATTGCATGCTTCACTGCTTATGTCTGACAAGAGCGCACCTCTTTTCATTTTCCATGCCTCAGGCTTAGGTTGTCACACATGGTAGTTTTGGTTTGTGTTCTGTGTATGCGAGTATCAGTAGCCATGCTTGAAGAATGCTGTGAAATGGCTTCCTGATCCTCAACTTCCATCTTCAGCATTGTGTCTGCTCTGGTGGCGTCCCATCAATTGCTTCTTGGTGGAGCCTCATTGTACTCTTGTTGAGCCTCCCTTTAGAGGGTCTCAGTATCTTATTAAAAGATGCCTTCCCCACTTACCCACTTCTGGCCAATCTTGGGGAGACAGCACAGTTTTTCTTTCCCTGCAGCTGGTGAAGCTGAGCATTGCTTTGAGTGCTCACGGGCGTCTGGCACTCAAAGGGCCTCAGTTTCTGGAGATCTCAGCTGTGGTTTTCCCTGCCAGATGATGCCTAAGAAATAAAGCATTGACAGGAGGCTAAGGTTCTTCCGTGTAGCCCTGTGGCTTCTGTGTAGCCAGTGGAGGTTTCTTGGTGTAGCAGAGGTGGATAGGTGAGAGAGTACATTCAGTATCTAGATCTTATGCTTAGAAAGCAAATAGGAATGGTGAGTCTAGAAAGAGAAGCCAGCCCTCTAGCCAGAGGTGCAAATGTGAGGTTTGTAATACTCATGCTACAGGTACACAGGACACAGAGTTCTCCCAGCAGCTGAGATACTATTTCCAAGTGGGACGTGCATCATCAGGGATCCTGGCTTTGGCAAGGTTGGGAAAAACTAATGTGGGTATGACCTAGGATGTCCCTAGCACACAGTGAATGTCCAGCACATTGCCAATCGGAGGGAAACCAAGCCCTATCCAAAGGAAAGAACCCAATCTCTCATAATTCCACCATTGATTTCAGTCTTTACTAGGACACTGGGAAAGTAGATGGATTCTAAGTTACAAGGAGCCTTGACCAGCAGCTTACAGAGTCTAGGTTATGTTCCATGTCTTCCCTGCCTGTCCTGTCCTTTTGTCCACAGCTAGTGCCCAAGGGATGGATACTGTCTCAGGGAGCTCTGGATGCTTCAGCAAAAGGCTTCAGACAAGGGACTCAACTGAGATTCATTCCCTGTGATTCTGGAGGTTGAAGTTCAAGCTGAGGGCAGCAGGCCAGGCCCTAAAGATGGCCTATGGACACTGTCCTTGCATGTCTTGTAGAGAGCCAACATCTCTGGGGCTTCTTCCTGTTATGTCACATCCCCTCTGGCCTTCTTAACCTCCATAGCCTTCTTAAAGGCCCCTTCTCCAATGCAGTGGCCCTGGGTCATTCTCTAGAAGGAATTCATGGACTAGAAGCCTGCTAAGACAGGGGCTGCTATTCAGGAGGGAATCAGTTTTCATAGGCCAGGGTTGGGATGGTAGCTCGTTCACCAGAACCACGTGGCCCAGATTCTCAGTGTTGTGCCCCATGAAACAGTCCCGTATGGTGTTATGGGGCAGGAGCCTCAGAATACCCTGGGTGTGATGGCAGTTGCTGGAGGAACGGGATGGAGTGGCAAGATAGAAAGGTGTCCATGTTGTGAGGTTGCTGTGCTTGGGAACCCAGTCAGTGAGGAGCGCTGTGGTCGTTAGGATCAGACCTGAGGGTGAGCTACCCCAAGCCATGCCAGGTGTTCTGAGGACCTACTACCACTGGGGTTTTGCCTCTCTGCCTCTGAAGTGTTCTCTCTCATATCCCAGTCAGACCCTCTGAATTGAGGGTCCCCAGGGTTTCAGGCCTCATGGGGATAAATGTTGTCCCCTAGGGGTTGGGTGAAACTTTGGAGTTTCAGGCTGGTCATGCCATTTATTTTTCTGGGTGAATTTACTTTTGTTCAGTGACTGAAGCACACCTGTGAGAAGCTGGTTATTAGATGACTTATGGAGAGGAGAAACTTAGGAAATTAAACCACCCTCAAATATTTTGGGTAATTTAGCCATTTTATATCATCAGTGATTTTGGCCACTTAAGATTATTTGATCAGCAAACATGATCTGTCCCATAGTTGAGGACAGAACCAACTTTGGTTGATCTCTAAGTTTATATGGACTCCATAGTTAAGTAAAAGTATAATGCCAAAAGACTTGTCGTCCCAGTGACTGGCTGAAGACTAAAAAGGGAAGGAAGCCAGTTTACCAGTGTGTTCTATGCACGTCAGTGACAGGACTGACAAGTCATGGCCAAATCCACCTTCCACACCTTTGCAGCTCCTTGGGATGAAAAAGCAAGCCAGCTGCATACAGGTTCCATCTCTTACACTGTAGGATGTTACAGTGGTGCTCTCTGTGGCTTCAGTGACCAGAGAGACCCTCAGAGGGTCCAAGGCACCTCTGCATGTAGATGCCATAGAAGTGACTACAGCTGAAAGGGTGGCTTTCACGGCGACTTTGCCCCAGAAATCCGCAGCCCACTGCATTATGGGAGGTGATATCCTCAAATGGGGAACAAGGCCCCTGGCCAGATAGAGAAAAGACACCCTTCCCCCTGTGGGGCTGTCATATCCTGGAATCACCTGTCAAACAAGGACACCATTTCCAGGCCTAAAAAATTGATTTTTATGGCTCTTCTTGTAATTCTCTTTCTGAATAAGGCACATGATATTGATGTGGACCTACTTTTTAATCATAATAGCTACTGACAAGGTAATTAATTTTAAAACAACTCTTTTTTTTCTGGTCCAAATGGCACTATGTAGAAATTAAAAGTGAGTGCTGTGAGGGCCGCTGGCCTGGCACTCAGGCGATTGCCTCAGCCCTGACAGCCCCTTTATCTTGCTGCTTCTGTGCGACCTTCAGAGATGGGTGTTGTTATTAATTGGCTTGGGCTATTATATCAAAAAGAGCAGGGCAGGAAAGCATGATAAAGTTTAGGTTTTTAATGATAGTCTTACAGGAATCAAGACATGCCAGTGAAATTGCCTTCCCGGGTCATCACAGGCCCAGCATGGGCCCAGCCAGGATCCATCAGCACCTCGCCTGTGAGGAATGGCCCCAGATGCAGCCTTCTCTCACTGCACACACAGGAATCTAAAGTTAGTGCACTCAGCCTAAATCTGAAATAGGCTTTTAAACTAATTTACCTTAACATGGATTCTGCCTTTTGATTAGCCAAGTATATGTGCACTTCTATAGTTGATGGTTTCTTTTCTTTCCTTTTCTCTCCCCCCCCCCCTTTTTTTCTTTGTTTTATTTTGTTTTGTGTTTTTGAAATAGGGTTTCTTTGTATGACCCTGGCTGTCCTAGATCTAGCCTGACCTCACAGAGAACCACCTGCTTGTGCCTCCTGAGTTCTGGGATTAAAGACGTAGTGAAACCCAGCCTAGTTAGCTGTTTCTAAGACCACGCCTTCATGCTGCTTCCTAGACCTTTGCTTTCACTACATCAAAACTTAGCACGGTCTATTGTGTTTGATGCTCATACTAGCTAATGAGACATAACAAGGCCCTGGCTCCTGTCCCACACATGAGCCTGTGGATCCACTTGTCCACATAGACTCGCCTGAGTGTCCTGTAAAGTCACTTCTCCCATGATGCTCTTACACTTGTTCCATACTCTCTGGCCTATGGGTGTCATTGGCCTCCCAAGGGGCCTCAGCATAACCTCTGCACAGCTTTGAATGCCTGCCTGCTGAGTGCTTTCTGACTACAGGGAAAGCCAACATGCCCCTTTTCAGCGCAGAGCTTGAAGTGGTTCGCGTACACCATAGTAGAAGAGACAGACAGAACCCTTGAGAGTGAAGATGCAGTGCACAGGTATTTGGCTCAAGAAGTCAATGCTGCTGAACACAAGATCATTTCACCAGCTCTGTTCTTGTGCTTTCTCTCATGGTAGATCTTCTGGATTACAAGATAAAATTATAGATCTTTAGACATATAAAGTGTTTCTGTCCAAATGTGGCCGTGTTCATTCTTGCACCTAGTACAGCCTAGAGCTTTGCTCTGCTTTGTTTGTCTTTTATGAGAAGAAGCACGGTGAAGTATTTATATATGGCACGGTGCCATGGGCACAGCATTGTGGGCACCAGAGCTGCTGGTAACCCCCAGCTCAGCCCCTACCATTGCATTTCCCTCCCCCGTGTTCTTTAGGATTCTCCAGTTCTCACTGTGCTCAGCCAGCCTGTGAACATAGAGGTCTGACTATTATCCGATCTGTAGAACATGCCCTGAGAAATGGAGCTGACTCTGCCATGGAACCTGGCTGCCCACTTACCTGCCCAACTCTGTCTCCATTGAGAGCCTCTGACCAGCTGCTTGGGAGGAGAGGCCCAGACCTATCTTCAGAGAGTCCACTATGTCCAAGCCATGGGAATCTCACAGCTGTAGCTGGTCCCAAACTGTCTGTCTCAAGTGTCTGGCCATCTCTCTCCCCCGTCCCCCAAGAGGAGAGCAAACTGGCCACAGTAAGGAAGGATAGTCTAGGACTCCAGAAATAAAATGGAGATGTTGAAAACAGGTTGAGCTGTCAACTACCAGTAGCCATATGGTAGCCACATGAATCAAAGGTATATAGAAGTAGGTGTTTATTTTAAAATCTACAGAGAACAGCCTCGTGCTGACCTATATTGTGTGATGTGAGGCAGCCCAGGTAGGAAGTACGTGGAATACTTAATGACAGACCAGTCAGCCCTGTAGGAAAGTCAGGCCAGAGACTGTCCCTCGCAGATTGTCCCACACAACACTGGGAAGAACATGAGTGGATGGAACAGAAGGAGCAGCAACAGGCCTCAGGAGGGAGCCCATGTCATGGCCAAGCACAGGGCCGGCAGGTCACAGATCATAGGATCAGAGTCCAGTTCCAGGAGAGAAGACTTCTTCCCAGCCTGGACCCTTGGGTAGAGTTCTCCGTCCCTCAGAAGCCCTGGCAGCACAGTACTTCCCTTCTTCACAGGCACCTGGCTCCCTCCCAGAGGCTTCATTCTGCCAACCCAGGGTCTGGACGCCTTCATGCTCTCACTGCAGACCAGTGGACAGTAAGCCACATGTGTTTCACACTGCAATGAGCCTCCCTAAAAGACAGGGCTTCAGTAACTGCTACTCTCCAGGGTTCCTGGCCTCTCGTACCCCTTGCAACTTGGGTTCAGCTCTAGGTACCTCTTTCCCCCAAGGCTGTACCCCTGTTGGTACTCATGCTGACAGTAACTCACCTGTAACAGAGTAGCAATAACCAAGCCACAGCAGGACACATCGGGCTTCCTGGTAGCCACTGGATACCTGAGTCAGTGTGATTGAGAAGGTCTGTCTGACTGACTGCTGCCTGGTAACCAACTCTCCCCTCCCTCCTCCCTTTTCTCCTCCTCCCTCTTTCCCGTTTCCTCCTCTTCCTCCCCTTCTCTCCATTCCTCCTCCTCCTCTGCTTCATGTGTGTGACACGTGTTTGTGTGGTACCTGGATGAATATGAGCACACAGGCAGAACAAGGTGTGGCCTGTCTTCCTCTGGGAGTCTCTACCTTGAAACAAAGTCATCACTGAACTGGAATTTGGCAGTTTCGGCTCCGCTGGTTGGCCAGGAAGCAGGCTTTCAGGTCTTCCTGTCTTTACTCCCCTCATCTCAACCTAGGCGCACACATAGCCACAGTGGCTTTTTAAGTAGATGCTGGTGATTCAAACTCATGATGATTCCAAATCATCAGGTCACCCAGTGAGCCACCTCCCCAGCCCATCAAATTTATTTTATTTTATTTTATTTATTTTATTTTAAACATGAACCTGTCTCCTGTTCTACCTTGGACTTCATCACAGCAGGTAACATGGCTAAGGCTGGGGTGGCCAGTGAATTCTGCAGTTACTACAGAATGTCCTCTGCTGCTAGACAGAACTCATGCTTTTGTTTTACTGGTGTCTGGTCAGTTAATCCTGTGCTGTAAGTGGTCCTTGTTTCACTTTCAAATCAGAAATCAGGACCACCTGCCCTGCCTCAGAAGCAGGAGAGCTGTTGATCAGTTGCCACCAGCTATGGCCGTTGAGAAACCTGAGCCTCTCTGTGAGGGAAGCTGTTATGTGTCCTTAAGCCAGATGTTTGTGTGTATGGATATATTGGTGGGGGAAACTCTTCATCAAGTGATTGTGATTGGAGAGAATCTGTGGAGAAGGTTTTCAGCAAAGCAACATGGGCTAGCCAATATACTATTCCAGGGATTCCCCACTGTGTGTGACTTGGAGGCATCAGGGCAGGATGTAGCTACTGCAGCAGTAAGAGAGCAGGCCCAGTTGGGCTGGTTGGCATGCAGCCCCAGTGACCACTGTCTCCATTTCTCCTCCCAGAATCATCGACCAGCGATTTGAGAAAGTTTCCTACTTTGTCTTCGGTGATTTCAACTTCCGCCTGGATTCCAAGTCTGTCGTAGAGGTAAGCATGGGTTTCCTCCTCAGCTCGGGCATTGAGTTTCCTTGAGGCAGAGCAAATTGTGGCAGAGAGATGTGATCTGTTTAGGCCACTTCCATGTCTCCATTCTCGCAGATGCTGATGTTTTAGGTAAAACATCTTCATGTAGAAGTATTTGTGCTGTGGTGAGAGTGGTGTGGTGTGGTGGTGTCTGCTCAGCCAGTTAGCCATTACTAGCCTTAAGAATGGGCATCTCTGTATACTGCAGGCTCAGTGTCCCTCACGGAAAATAGCCTGGGGAAGCCACTGTGTCCTGCCACTCTGACACCTGCAGAGCTGGGGAGTGTTGGGTTCTGGGCTGGGTCCCACCGGGATTTCCACTGCAGAGTCCTCATCAAACGCTAGGCAACTGGTGGTTCTACTTCATGGAATTAATTGAGACTCTCTTAGTTTGGGGAACTCCAAAGCTATTGACTATACTGTGGGAGGATCTCCAGGCTGGGTGCCAGGGTCCTGGAGTCCCTAGAGTGACTGCAGCTGGCAGACTTTGGCCCCAAGACAAGTGATGCAGCCTGAGGTTGGAAGAAGCCCATGCAGCTAGGGTACCCTGCCAAGGGAAGTGAGCCCTATGGTGGTAGTTTAAGGACTAGCTTTCTCTGTGTGAGGTCCATGTCTGTCACCAGATGAGTGCTGGCATCCGGAGCACTAAGATAGGTAACTGGGTGCCTGCTTTCTTGCAACTATATCCCACCTTTGAACTTTCATGTCCTCTCTGCCCAGGATCCTTAATGCATGTGGCAACACTAGGTAATCCATGTATAGGGGCCACATTAAGAACAGCATGAAGTCATGCAGTACTTCACATTACTGTCTTCTCATTAGTAGTCTCCATTCCAAATATTATCACACATTAATCTTCTATACTCAGTAGAAAATTACTTTTTAAAGACAGAGCTGAACAGATGTCTCCCTTTGGTTGATAGAAATGAGTGATGTGCCATTAAAATCCTTCTGTGTTTAATTAAGCTGAGGGTACCTCATCAGGGCAGGCCCATGGGGTACGTTTTGAACTTTGTAGTGCAAGAGGTCTGTTAGATGACCAGTGGGTTCAGGGAGCTTCCCTGAATATTCAATGGGTTCAATTCTTATCCCTGGATGCTTAGCGGGTAGTAATAAGGAGAGATCCTATTCAGTGGGTAGTGGAAAGTGAGGGATCCTGGGTGTTCAATAGCTCCTAGTAGCAGGACATTTTTTTTTAAACTCTTTGCTCATACTTTACATTCTGACCACAATTTCCCTTCCCACCCACCCACCTCTCCTCTCCACCAAGTCCACTCTTCCTCTGTTCCCTACCCCCTCAAAAAAAAAAAAAAAATCAGGTCTCCTAGGGATATCAACCAAACATGGCATAACAGTAAGACAAGGCACAAATGTTTATATCAAGGCTGGACAAGGCAACCCAGTAGGAGGAAAGGGGTCACAAGGGCAGGCAAAAGAGTCAGAGATAAACTGTGCTGCCATTCTTAGGATTCTCACAAAAACACCAAGCTAGCCAGCCATAAAGTATCTGCAGAGGACCTAGTTCAGACCCACACAGGCTCAGTGATTACCACTTCAGTCTCTACAAAATAGCAGTGCATCTTAACCCAGCCTTGGAGGAGGAAGGAACAGCTCCTCCTATGGCCTAGGCAGTTGCACCCTTCTGCTGGCTTGTAGCGTCTGTTCTCATTTTGATACCAGAGCCTGAAAAGAGTACTAGTAAGACCTGCCTGTGGACAGACATCTCTCTCACTGTGTCCAAAGCTGTTGAAAGTATACCAGGAGGCAAGATCTTCACTGAAGGTCCCCATTCCATCCACATAGCAACCAGAGGCTGGAAGACTCATTGCCCAGACCCCCACTCTCTTGTTCCTGAGTTCTGAGCTGAGTTGCCAGCTTGCTGCTGTTCTGTTGCATACAGTGCTTTCCCTACCTCTCCAGGAACACTTCTTGGGTAGAGAGGCTAGTATGGAATAAATGACTCATAGAAAACCAACACCAGTAGACCCAGAGCTGCTTGTGATTGGGAAAAGTTCAGAGAAACTTCTTCACAGTCGACTTTTCCTTCAGGGTGGAACACAGAGAGAAAACCAGTATGGACAGACTCAGAATAGCTAATGGGCACCTTCCAAATCTGTCCTTCAGGGTGTGTTTCTATGGGAGGCTGTCTGGGTAAGTGGACATGTGGATATTCCATATACTAAGTCTGTGTGTTCCAGGAAGGAACTCACCAGAGCCATTGGCTTCTCTGTCAGCCCTGTGTCTCCTTGTGGTGCCTGGACAGAGTTGCACAGCTTTG
Organism: Mus pahari; assembly: GCF_900095145.1. Classification (NCBI taxonomy): domain Eukaryota; kingdom Metazoa; phylum Chordata; class Mammalia; order Rodentia; family Muridae; genus Mus; species Mus pahari. The sequence goes on from NC_034590.1 coordinate 108,906,078, forward strand.
GTTATCATCAAAATGAAGCTAGTAAGTGCCCAGGAGGTCATCAGTCTGCCCTGTACCACATAGCTTTCTATTAGTGTCTAACCAGGGCTATGTTGGCTATTTTGATGAGCTGGAGGCAGGGAGACTGGGAAGCCAAGTGATGGGCTACAACAGGCACCCCTGCGCACCCCTGTGCACCCCTGTGTGGTGTGTGGGAGACACCCTATCTTCCAGCTGCCTCTCCTTTGCTATGGTTAGAGCATGATGGAGACTGGAGAATGATTTTTGAGGACTTAAAGAAAGCACCAGAAAATCTCCCTTTGCTGCACAGGCCACATATCTCAAAATATGGATGGATGGTTACCTTGTGAGCAGTCAGGGTTCTCAGAACCCATCACTCAGCATTGCCCTCTGCTCTGTCAGAGGACTGTTGGCCTGTATGGAGAGCTGCTGGGTGTTAGATATGTCTGGAGCTCTGACTGGGCTGCACTGGCCTCATGGAGGGCGAGTTTATGTCACCTGCTGGCAGATTGATGCATCTGCAACGTCACCCAAGTCACCTGCAGTCTTCTGATTCTAAAGAAGCAGTGTCCAAAGGAAAGTTTCCTGCCTGAGGCTCCTACTGCAGTGGCAGTCTCACTGAAGAGGCTGCTGGCCCCTTTCCTGAACATTGTCCCTACTCATGCCAAGCTGTCAGGTGGCGTTAACTACTGCAGTGACTCTGCTGTGCCATCCCTTCCAGGAAGCATGGCCCTGAGCATCCAGGCAGCTAAGGAGCCAAATTTCTAGTTTCATTTTTCCCAGGCTTTACAGAGCCAAGTGTCTGAACTAGCCTGTGGCAGGCCTGTGTGACGTTTTAGTACAGATGTAAGGACCTTTGTATTTGAGGAAATGCCCCCATTGCTATCATGTTGCACTTGGATTCAGCGTCTTCACCCAGGAAGAAAATGTCTTTATTCATTGTGGAAGCCCAGTTCTGGGGGGCCCACAGTGCAAGGTCTCCAGCCAGAGACCCAACTGGTCTTTGCAGTGCTCCACCTGTGGCACTGTCCCACTCAAGACAGGGGGCAGCACTGATCTGCTGTGCAGATTCCCACAGAAGGAGCAGGCAGTGTCTCCAGCGTGGGGAAAGGACCCAACAGTGCGGAGAAGTCTCTCCAGCCACAAGCAAGGTGCCCACGGTGTCCGGTCTCTTTGAAGCACCTGCTGTCTTTGTGCCAGTCACCTCCAGGTGTCAGATGACACATAGAACAGGAATATATGCTATGCTCACACTGGGCTCTGGGCCTTGCCTAAGGAGAGTCTGTTGCAGCCGTGTGTCTGTTGTGGGTGTTTTCCTTATGCTCACCCTTGGCCTGCATTTCCCACGAGGGCCGCTGGCATTGGTGTGAGTGATCATCATCAGGTTTGCTGGACTTTAATGAACAGCACCCTTTCCAGCTTCCTGCTCAAAGTCACTGAGATGGGACAGGATAGCCTTGGTGGCTGTAACACCCCCACAGAAACCTCCTCCTCAGGGAGGTACCCACCACAGGGCATTGAGGTCATTGGCACTGGGCACTTGCTGTCCTGGTACACCACCTGATGACTGGCTCTTCCCTCAATCACTGACCTTGGTGGTCATCTCTTCCCACTTTAGAAGCCTGGAGATCCTTCTCCCTACTATTAGTCTGAGACTTACAAAGGAGTGGGAGGGAAATCAGTAGTTCTTACACAGATTATTAGCTCAGTAAATGCATGAATATATTTTAGATCTGCATAATAATTCTTGGAGGGGTTTTGAAGCTCTTTAAAACTTATGGATAACTGCTTTTATCTAGCCAATAAAGCATATTATCACATTTTGAATATACTTTATTATGTAAGTAAGCAAACAGTAAAAAAATGTGGAAAACAATTTTTTAGTGTAGGTTGTTAAACTCATTAAAGCCCATTCAGTCGGGGATGTTACCAGCCGTGGCATGTGGTCCCACTGCCCACCTTGAGAGGCCTGTCCTTCCACACTCCCCAGATCCACTGTTCTGTCTACTGTCTTGCTCTACTACATGGACTCTTCTGCCTCCACCCCACCTAGGACCTCCTGAGGACCCACAGAAATTGTGCAGCCAGTCAGACCAGGCTTACTGGAGTATGGTCTATGGTGGTTTCAGTGGGTTTTTGACAGAAACCCCAGTCCACAGAGGTTTGTTTGTTTGTTTGTTTGTTTGGGGGGATGTCTATTTCATGCTCCTTAGGGCAGCCAATAGTCACACATGTAGGCATTCAAGTTTCATCCACAGGAAACAGGAGTGTGGGGACCCGTGATTGTGGCCTCTCTGTGGATTTGGAAGGACAACTTACTGGGAGCTCCCCAGTAGGTTGATGCTGGCTTCTGAAGTTCTACAGAAAAGCAGATCACGACACTGACCCTCCACCCTCCAACAGCTTGAGGCACAGCAGGGCAGATGTGACTCTGCCCTTCCCTCTGGAGAGTGGGTTTCAGTTTATGGACTGGTACTCAGAATACCGCTTATGGTGCAGCAGCAGAAATAGGCACCCCCCCCCCCCAGGAACATGAGTCCTGGAGTTCCCAGGGCCACCGCCATCATTCCAAGGACTAGTGGAGAGAAGTCATTCACCGGAGGGAAGTCCACGCCCAGAAGCATTGACCAGCAAAGGTAGTATTGGTCCCCGTAGCCAGGGCCCGTGGGAGCCCCGAAGTTTAGATTGAAAGCACAGAAGTTGTTCTGGGACCCAAAGAAGGCTTGAACAATTGGTGAATGAGGGAGAGAAGATGCCAAGGTGGAGCGAAGAGTGGAAGCCTGGCAGAGGACTGATTCTTGGGCTCGCTCCTCCTCAGAGAAAGCTACTGGTCGCCATTGCATGAAGCCAGATGAAGAAGAGCCCCATAAGAGCTGGTTCAGCTGGAAGACAGCAGGTGCATATTCATCATCGTTGGAGTTCCGTTCATTCACTGAGGGGCAGTCAGGGCCCTGTCCCAAGGTGGCTACCTCTAGACCAAATAGGGAATGGTTTCCATGAGGAGAAGCTCCAACCAGGGCCACTTCTAACTGGCAGACATCTGCTGTGTGCAGGAGGCGAGGGAGCTGAGCAGGTCGACCAGATCTAGAAAAGGCCTGGACCTTGAAGGTCAGGCTGCCATTGGCAAATGCTCCAGTAGGATCATCTACAGGGCGGCCTTGAAAAACGGTGCTCAGGGTAGCAAGATCCAATGAGTTGGTGATATTGTTCCAGGAGAGCTTGGCCAGGGGTATGGAGGGTATGGCCTTCCTGGAGGCTGTGCCCCCTCAGACTCATTGGTGCTGTCAAACTCAGGCAGCCTGGTGAAGACGAGAGGGGAAGAAAACTGGGTGCTATTCTTGGGGAGCACCATCAGGGCCCCAGCAGGGTCAGGAGACAGCAAGAGACTCCAGTTGACACTCAGGACACTCTGAGTGGTGTTGGTAGCCACCAGCACCACAGCTAGAGGCCCCAAGCTGCTCCACACATAGTGCAAGGTGGAGTTGCTGCCCACTGCCCAGATATGAAGCAGGTTCTGTGGATTTGGTCAGCCGGAGATAACCTCCATAGATACCTTGCGAGTCTCTTCTCCCAGCAGGCCAAATCCCCTTAAGAATTTCTGTACTCTTGTTTCTGCCAGGTCACCTCCAAGTGACTTTCATATTTCTGAAGAAAGAGTAAAGAATGGGAAGAGTAAGAAATCAGAACAGTCACAGACAGACTCACTCACAGGAGAAAGGTGTGCTGCTCAGAACACAGGATGCCCTGTAGAAAGGTGTCCTCTGGGAAAGCTGTCCCAGGCCTGTGGCTAGCTGGTGCATGAGATACCTAACACACTGGTATGTCATCCATTGGTGGCTTCCCCCCTAAAGTGAAAGTGGAGGTTGATTTTTCAGTGTCTGGCAAAGACTAGACGCTTTGCTTTATTTTCTTAGGACACTGGGTCCCCACCCAGAACAGAGCCCCCTCAGTACTCCTGTCATCCTGGACAGGCCAGGAGATCCCAGTGTTTCAGGGAATATGGCCCATTTGATAGCCCTGCCTCTTGGGGTCTCACGCCATCACACTCGCTGGCTAGATTCATCAGAGGTTAATTAAATCCATCTCCAAAACAATGAAAGGCCAATGAGCTAAGCCCAATCTCAGTAAATTAAACACATTAAATGCAGCCATTGTTCATCCTGCTGGGAGGGCGGGCTCAGGCTCTAGGGTGCCTCTGGGAAGAGACCAGCCTCTAGGCTCTGGAAGCTCTTGGAGCACAGTAGAGACCTGCTTGTCACTTGCAGTGAGGGAGGAGTGTGGGGATGGGATGGGAGGGAGGCCTGTGAAAGGGGCTCTGTGTGCAGGCACTGCCCCAGGAAGAGCAGCTTCTTATGTTTCAAATGCAAATTAATGCAAACATGCTTGCAGAGCAGAACTGAAAAGATGATACTGTGATCAAATTTGGCACCGCTTAAGCCATAATTAAAACATACACAAATTAAACACGATTATCCTGCCGTGTAACAGGACCACGCGCCATTACTCTTAATTAATAATGCAGCCTCCAGCATGGTCCTGCTGCTGGGATTGCTTGGAGGGTATGTTTTATGCCTTGCACAGTGGCAACTGGCAGCTGGGTTGTTCAGCTGGCCATGGTGACGCAAAGTGACAGCGGTGCCAGCCGCTCCTGTCTCTGCATGGTCTGGGCGCACCACACCTGCTGTCCATCACCTCCCTATCAGTGGTGATGATAGATGCATTTTTGGAAGCTCGTCTTTTTCAAAATCCTGTTGCCAGTTGTTGACAGCTACATGCTTAGGTGGCAGCTGTGCCTGTTTTCGAGCAAGGCCCAGTGAAGGCACCACTGTCTCAACAGATGCCTTCCAGAAGGACTCCTGGGACACAGGGCAGGGTAGCACTGAGGTGGCCGCAGTGTTGGCTGTGCCAGATATGAAGAATACTTCAAAGGTTCTCCAGTGTGACGAAGACCATTGCAACAGCAAGCTAACTCAGCTTGCCGATAACCAGGCACTACTGGTATCCAGGAGCTCTTATGATGTTAGCCAGCCAGGTAATGTTGCACCAGATTATTACTTTTGATGACTCTAAAGGACCCCATCTGAGAGTCCCAGATGCTCTTGCCTTTACCAGTGGACTGTTTTTGTGTGGAGGCCAGATGAAGTGCTGACTACCTATGGTCATTGGGTTCTTGTTAGAACACTCTGTGTGCCCTCGTGTGCACAGCCCACAAGTTCTGTGAACATGTTCTAGACCATACAAAGGGAAGGGGCTTGGGCCCAAATGTCCACCAGCATATCCTCAGGGTCTTAGTGAATAGCAGTGGCTATGGCAACCATGTCCACCCCGCTGTGTGTGTAGCTATGTAAACTGGTCAAAAGTAAGTCCTGTTCCTCGGCAGTTTCAGTGGTTAGCCTTGCTCTCACCCTCGCAAACCTTGGCAGCACTTTGTGATATGGGGCTTTGCCTGTATTGTAGAGAGTGATCCGTGGTCATTTAAAGCTTGGGCTTCATGTGAAGTGGGCACTGCTGTGTTAGAGCCCAGTAGAGTTTCCACAGGCTCTTCAGGACCTACTTTACCTGCTCAGCAGCCCTTAGAATTCTCTCCTAAGTCAGAGGACAGATAGATCTGCACCATGGCCCTCACCAGATCCTGTAAAACTCTGTACACTCAAGTTAGTCCCCTCCAGTGAGTCATAGTGGCAGCCCTTCTTCCTCTCTAGCTAGGGCTCCCTCGAGCCCAAGTGGGCATTTTGTTCCTCCTTTGCAGGCAGTAGACTGAACACTCAAGTGACAGTAGACTGAACACTCAAAGAGGGTACACACAAAGTACCAGCCAACTTGAGGGCTTTGAAAAATAATGGCAGCAACAGAACTCCTAATTCACACCATTAGATGTTTAATGACTTCAAATGGAGACCTCAGGTCGGACCATTCCTGAATAAGGTCAACAACATCAGCTGTATTGCAGCAAATCATAACAAGAGTTTAGATTTCATATTCAGAGTATTTACTTCTACAAAGATTACTTTGAATACTTTAATTAGCCACTGATCCTACTGTTTTACTATCTCAAGATTCTAGTAGAATAGCTAGATCTTTGGACTCACTGATCAAAATATTGTCTGGCTGCATACTCATGGTCTGCTGCAGCTCTGAAGGCCTGTGGGGACTTTGTTCTCTGCTTTCTCTATCCTTCCCAGCCGTGTGAGCCTGGGGCATCTGGAAGGAGTCCTGCTGCAGGTCTAGCCCCAGCCAGGACAGAGCGTAAGCCATGGGGGCAACACAATCTTGTGAGATACTTCTGGGCTGTGGGTGCTCACACAAATTGTGTGAACCTCAGCTTGTGCCTATACTCTTATAAAGTAGGTCCTGTCCTACCTGGGTGGGATAAACAAGTCACTCAGGCTTATTAGTGCCACTAATAACCTAGACACAAATACCAGCTGCTACAAGGCAAGCCATTTTTGGAGAAGAGATGACAAGGTGTTATGATGCTCTGTTTTGGATGAGCAGTTGCTGTTGTCCAGCAAGGAGAAGGAGAATGGATGGGCCTCTGTGGATACTGATAGCTTCCCAAACAGCATCCATTGCTGACGTATGTCTGTGCAGTGAACTATGCACAGTGGGCCTTTTGCCCAGCCCTGTGACCTACAGTAGGCCTCCTGTTTCAGGTAGAACCCCATTCTAAAAAGCTCAAGAAATCTTATAAAAGCCTGTCCCTGGTTTTGCTGAGTCAGCCTGAACTGCTGGCCTCGCTGAGAGTGGACTGATCAGCTGCCCACAGTCCTATAGCCACCAGTCCACTCCCTGTGCTAAGGGAGGCTGTCTACTGCTTTGTCCCCCCACCCCCACTCAGTGATGCACACTTGGACTGTTGAGAGCTATGGAACACTCAGGTGTGGGTTGGTGAGGGTGCTCTCTGGGCTGTGCTACACTAGGCACCTGAGAGGCTATAGATATGGCTTTGTGAGCCTGAGCTGCCGTAACTACAGCCGTGACTGCAATGCTGGCTGCAGATCTGGCCACAGAACAGCCTCCCTATGGGACAAGGCACCCAGTGACTCCTGTCTCGACTTCAAGGGAAATGGACATGTAGCAGGGCTAATATCGAGAAGGTGTGTGTGTGTGTGTGTGTGTGTGTGTGTGTGTGTGTGTCCAAGATAAGAAGGGTTGGCAGGGTGAATTCAGTACTGTCTATATTGCCATTTAGCCACAAGTATTTGTCAAACACAGTTAGACCTGGTGCAGATTTATCCTTGCCAGCTCTGGTGGCTTTTACCTCTATAAGGATGGCAATGTCTTCTCCATGTGGTGTCCTATGGATTTAGGACCCTGTTCTCTGCTACAGAGGGCATAGAGCAGCAGTCAAGATGAGCATCTCTTATATGTGTGCTGACTTCCAATTGGGGTGCAGTTCTTGTCAGAGATTTGTCAGGATATTATCTTCATGTGATAAATGCAAGTTTTAAAATCACCTGTTTCCATCTTGGAGCTATTAATTGAGTGACCTGCCAATAACCCTATTTTCTTCTCCATGATAAGATTTGAAACAATGCCCATAGACAATAGCTGTCAAGGAATGGTTAGACAATGCTTGCTTGTGCTTTTAAATCCAGGTGGCTAGCCCGGACTGTGGCAGACTATGAGGACTATGACAAGTTAACATTTAAATCCCTGGTGACTGTTTCACAGTGGGCTGCATCTAAACCTAGAGCTTTGTCCACTGTTTTTTTGGTGAGACAAGGGTGTTCTGGATCTGAGATACTTGGCTCGCAGGCTTACAGTATCTAAGCAGCCTGTGTCGGCAGCATCAGTGGGGGACCTTTTTGGTTAATATTGCCAAGGAAATACTCCAAGGAAAATCATTCTGTTAATTTAAGAGCATATTATATAGTAGAATCTGAATTTATATTAATGTAACCTACATAATAGTTATTCTCTGGGTCAATTCTGCATTTCAGAAACATTAAAACTTGAGCTTAGTGGCCGGGCGTGGTGGCGCACGCCTTTAATCCCCGCACTCTGGAGGCAGAGGCAGGTGGATTTCTGAGTTCGAGGCCAGCCTGGTCTACAAAGTGAGTTCCAGGACAGCCAGGGCTATACAGAGAAACCCTGTCTCGAAAAAACAAAAACAAAAAACAAAAAAAAAAAAAATTGAGCTTAGTGGTAAGGACTGACCTTTGATATGGTTCAAGTGACATCTGCATAGAGCTGTCAGTATGTCTAGGAACACTTGGTAGGAGTCCTTACCTCCTTCAGGAGAGCCTCAGGCTGGCTAGAAGCTGACCCATACTCTGTCTATTTTCCTGACTGAAACTGAACTAAAAGCCTGAGATGGAAAAAATATTGAACCAGGGTGGGTATCTTCTGCACTGTATGTGACCACCATTTCTGTGAGGAACGTGTCATAGGCTCACATGCTCTTGTATAGGTCCTGGCTATACCTATATACAAGGTGCTTCTTACCACACATCAGCTACTCTCTGGCTGGCTGCCTAGAGTGGTCCAGGCTCATCATATGGGCTTCAGTTGTTTAAGCCAGAAGGAAGTTTTCTTGTTCAGGGTTCTTCCAAACCCATCATACCTACAAGTCACCCACAGTGAAAGCAGAGCCTTCATTGTTAGTGACCTGTGCCCTGCAGGCCGTGCCTTCTGACCCTGCGGGCCCCCTGTGAAGAGGCTGTGTGGTCAGAGAGATTGATAGTCACCTGCAGAACAGGCAGAGGCTAGGAAGGCAAGTGATCAGCACAGCTCAGGTTTCATGAGGAAGCTTGTTCCCAGGTCAGCTGCATTGAGCACCTGCAGGTGCCCACCTGTCCGTGCCCCCAGCCCACAGTGACACTGACTGATTAGAGTTCAGATGAGATGGGATATAAGCGCCATTTTTGTAACTGAATCTGGATGCTGAAGGGAGTCTTGTGAATGACAGCATGTGTGGGCAGAGTCAGGGGAGCCTCACTCAACACAAGCAGTTCTGTGTCTCTGTGTCTTCTAGCCCTGATCTATGCCAGCAACATGGGGCTGGATCACTTTGCCCAGGAGTTCAAGCTTTCCTCAGAGATGCTGCCCCAGTCATAGCACAGTGGGAGGCAGCTGGTCAAGGTTCACTCCCTGCCCCGCCCCGCTTGATATGAAATGCTGCCCCTCAGTAGCTAAATGCGATATAATTGTTGCCTGAACCCAGCATTTCTATATGGTTTCCATGCTGTTAGTTACCACTGTTGGAAGTCTTGGAGATTGTGACTCAAATGTCAGTGAACTGTAGTACTGTGAAGCAAAATTCATCTAGGACATAGAGAACAGACTGGTGTGAAGCACAGAGTTCACATGGGTGTGAGGGCCCAGTACAGCTCATCACTAAAGCTTGTAATGCTGCTCTGGGCCTGGCCTTCCTCCTCACCGCTGAAGGCACTCTTTTAAGGCTCATTTCTTTTTAAAGCATTGCCTTTCAGACATTCCTAGGAACATCTGTGTGTGGCTGAAATTTGGCCAGCCACAGCCACAACCACCCCTCACCCCTTTGTCCCCAGGCCTTTGTCCCTGATTTCACGCTATCAGAGGGTCTGCATGTTTTCTTGCATGAAGTTGTCAGAGGAATAAAGGCTCGGGAACAGGGTCATGTTTAGAGGATGGGCATGAAAAATTGGTAAGATGTATCTTTAAGCCCACCCACCAGCTGTTGCCTGCAGTAAGCAAAGTCAGGCCCATGTGAGGGGCAAGCACCCACACTACCTGAGTGGGTCCAGCCTGAGCTCCACGCCCTCTTCCCAGCAAACCCACTTTCCTTCTTTCCCTCCTCATTCATAGGCACACGCAAAGCCTCTGAGTGCCAGGCAGCCCATGTGCCTGTGAGTCAAGCACCATTTCCAAGAGCAGGAGGCCACTAGCTGCTTTTTGTGTGCTGACAGACTTTTAGTTACGACACAGAACCAGTCATCCTCCTGTCTGACACCATCCATGGAGAAGGGAAGGAACTCGGTGAGGGGACAGAGATCCTAGTCCCCAGCCAGGGCTTAAGCCAACCAACTATAGGCCGGTCTGCATCGATACCTGCAGCCCCCCAGAATATGTGGGAGGGGGGCATAGCCAGCATGAGCTTGTCACTGGACTTGCTTGCCAGGGCACAACATCTCTCAGAATATGTCCCAGGAGAGACAAGGACAGATTGGTGGACAGCTCTGGACCTTGCAAAACCACCAGGCACTCCATTGTCCAGCATAGGACTGTGCTCTGGGAGGGGTTGACACCTCCATTGTCTAAGGTAGCCTGTCACTCACCAGTAGCTGCACAAAGCTATGGGGGCAAGGTTTAATCCTGACTTTAGTCAGCAGATGAAAACCAGAGGCCAGATGTCCTCTGACTGCTTAAAAACTCAGAGCCTCCTGGTCCAGCTTTTTTTTTTTTTTTTTTTTTTTTTTTTTTTTTTTAAAAAGATTTTAGATGTTTTTTGCGTTTTTTTTAAGGCTTTGGGTTTTTTTTTTTTTTTTTTTTTTTGTGCTTTTGCTTTAAGGGAGCTTGTGGGGTAGGGGGTCAAGAGTTAATCACAATGCAGTGCCCCCACCCCCAAACATCATGGGCAGCAAGACAGCCATTCTAGGGCAGAATTGGAGTTAAATCACCCCGAGAGGATTAGGCACCCCTCTCACACCAAGTAGAACCTGAAGAGAATCATGCCTGCAACTCCACTTGCAGGACCCAGGAGACCAGGGGCTTCAATGCATACTTCATGAGCAAGCAGAACCAGTTTCCAGGCTTCCTTGATGCAGATATTGGCTGCTCTGCCAAACCAGCAAAGCTGCCAAGCCAAGCGTAGAAAGACACCACTCAGACCTGACCAGACTGCTTCTTAGATTTGAGGGCCGCGCAGGGAACAAACAACTCCTCAAAAGTAAAAACAACTGAAAACTGAGATGTCAAAGTAAGCCTACTCCTGGAAGCTGTGACATGCCCTGATCTTTTACCTCACAGGACCCTGTGGGCATGCTCCTGAGGCAGCATCCCCAGCCTGCCCACGATGGCTAGGATGGAGCAGCGCAGGCAGGGTAGCTACGACTCCACCTGGGTGGAACCCATCTAGCCACGTGGGTGACCAGGACCTACAGCTTCTCCTATGCAAGCCTTGCTCACCACTTCTGCTGTATCTCCTATGGCACAGTCACAGTCTGTGCCACTAAAAACCAGGCAGCTCTGGTTCTCACAGTGGTGGGGATAACTATCTGTTGGCAGCCTCAGGCTAGCTTCCTGCCATCCTCATTAGAGGTGCTCTGACACGGTCATGCTGGCTATGCCCCCCCTCCCACATATTCTGGGGGGCCGCAGGTATCAATGCAGACCGGCCTGTAGTTGGTTGGCTTAAGCCCTGGCTGGGGACTAGGATCTCTGTCCCCTCACCGAGTTCCTTCCCTGCCCAGGCAGGGTCAGTCCTGGGATGTCTCGTCCCTCTACAGAGATGCCAGGGAACCCTGGATGCCACCAAGGGATAGGCATCCATCCTGAGAAGTTTATGCATCTTGCCACCAGCAGATATCTTGGTCTGAGTAACAAACAAACATACAGCCACAGTGGGCTGTGATGGCACACACCTTAAATCTCACCACTCCAGAGGCAGAGGCAGGTAGGTCTCTATGAGTTTGAAGCCAGCCTGGTCTACAGAGTGAGTTCTAGGACAGCCAGGGCTATGTAGAGAGACCCTGTCTCAAAACAAACAAACAAACAAACAAAAAACCTTTAATGGTTAGTATGCACAGAACCTGCACACTTTCAAGCCTGACAGGGTTCCGGCACTGAGATGGGGACGTGGACATGAGCTCCTTTCTTAACCAAGAAGCTCTCTCCAGTTAGCATACACGTTTGCAAAGGAAAAATTAGTTTTCTCCGATGGCATCTCACCGAGTGTACAAACCACACTTTAGGGTAGGCCCCATGCCCAGCAGTAGATAGCAACACAAAATAAACTCAGCAGTGTTTTTGTAGATTTTTTTTTGTCTCATATTGCTTTGTTTGATTATTTATCTTATTGATCTTTTGTTTGAATATTATAGTTTCTAATTTTGTCTTTTTATGGGTTTTGTTTTTGTGGGTGTGTTTGTGTTTCTTATCCTTTTTCATTTCTTATTCTGATTTGTTTGCTCTTTAACTTTCCCTGTTTGTTTTCTAAAGAGAGAGAGAAAAAGAAGGTGTAGAATTGGGTGGGTAAGGAGGCAGAAAGTATCCGCGAGGGTATGGGGGAGGGAAAACTATGGGCATATGGGCAGAATGTACCGTTATGTCATTATGTGAATTTTCTTTTTCTTTTTCTTTTTTTTTTTGTTTTTTTTTTGTTTTGTTTTGTTTTTTCGAGACAGGGTTTCTCTGTATAGCCCTGGCTGTCCTGGAACTCACTTTGTAGACCAGGCTGAACTCGAACTCAGAAATCCGCCTGCTTCTGCCTCCCGAGTGCTGGGATTAAAGGTGTGCGCCACCACGCCCGGCATGAATTTTCAATAAAAACATAATAAAGTTATCACCAGTTAAGAATCTGGTCAGAGCACATCACTGGGTAGAAATTGGTACTCCAGGGCCTGCTTTTTCTGGAGACCTTTGTGACCAGGACACCAGATCCTGCTTTGCCTCCCTTGTCTGGATTCTTCCTCCACATTAGTTAGGGGTCCCAGAGCTGGCTCCTCACCATGGGGATCTAACACAGTGTGATGTTAACTACTCCTGCCTTGGAGGTACCCTCAGGCCAGAAACCCAGGTTATCCCTGGAGCTGGGCACCCACAGGGTGGGGCTTGGTCCCAACTGCAGATGGAGGTTGAAGTTGAGTGTCTCAGGCCTTAGGGATGGGGCAGTGACAGCCCAAGTGCCTTGAGGAGTGGCTTTAACATAAATGCACTCACTGTGTACCTCCTTGATGAATGGAAGAGGCAAGTTGGAGGCACCTTTGAATTTTCTCTGCCTTTGAGGAGTGAGAAGGCCCCTGGGTCCTAGCCGCTGTGTGTACCCGTTTCTATTCTCTGCCTTTGAGGAGTGAGAAGGCCCCTGGGCCCCAGCCACTGTGTGTACCCCGTTTCTATTCTGGCCTCTCCTGAGCAGTGGAAGATAGGCCCCACATCCGTGCTTCATCCCATGATTGTACCCATCACCTCTCAGTTCAGTCCAGGTGCAGCTGCTTTCCATGCTAGCTCTCTGCCGTGCCTACCACCCTTCCCACATCAGTGTTCCCTTCCCTCAGTTCCATTGTCTCAGTCTACAGACAGGGCTCCCTTGGAACTCTCCCTGATTCCCAAAGGCTCCTGAAGTTCTGTCTTTGCACTCAAACTTCTGCAGAACGCCAGCCTACCTTTGTTCAGGCTGGGGTCCTCCCCCAACCCCTATCTGCTTTTCTCTAGCAGTCTCTTAATTCTCTAAGAAGTTCACTAGCTACCTGCCTGATAACTGGTCACTTTTAAAGTGCTGGGACCACCTTGCTTTCTGAAAAACCCACAGTGTGGCAAGGAGGCTTATGCCGCATGTCCAGGTAAACGATGGACACGGGGCTGCATGCCCACTCCAGCCCCAGCACCAGAGACCAATAGAGAGTGGTGCTGAAACTTGACCCAGGAGTCTCTGCCTAGCCCAGGGCTATCTAAACCTTTCAAAACCCAGCCTGGGAAGCTCACCATTTGCCATGGCAAGATATAGAGAGGAACCTGTCCAGTGAAGGCAGTTCCAGATGGAGGCTGGACTCTTAGCTGCTGCCAGCATGTGCTAATAAGCTTTGTAAAGAGTTCTGTTGGGTTTGGAGGCAGGTGTGTTAGATACTGCGCAGAAGCTGCAGTGGGGCTTGATTTGCTTTCTGTCACTTAGTAGCTAGGGCAGGGCTAGCGGACCGCCCACAGCCCGGTAGGATGCATTCACACTGAGCTTAGAGCCGCCTTATTTAGATTCCATTGCTGATAGAAAGTTTTAAAAATTTTCTTTATGTGTTTTCACAATGTCTCTCAAGCACCATTATCAAAATTATCTGGCATATGCAATAGTGTCTGCGTTTGGTGGCTGATTATGGTATGAATCTCTGGGTGGGGCCAAACACAGACACTATTGCATATGCCAGCAAGATTTTGCTGAAAGGACCCTGATATAGCTGTCTCTTGTGAGGCTATGCCAGTGCCTGGCAAATACAGAAGTGGATGCTCATTGTCATCTATTGGATGGAACTCAAGGCCCCAAGGGAGGAGCTAGAGAAAGTAACCAAGGATCTGAAGGGTCTGCAACCCTATAGGTGGAACAACAATATGAACTAACCAGCACCCCCAGAGCTCGTGTCTCTAGCTGCATATGTAGCAGAAGATGGCCTAGCTGGCCATCATTGGGAAGAGAGGCCCCTTGGTCTTGCAAACTTTATATGCCCCAGTACAGGGGAATGCCAGGGCCAAGAAGTGGGAGTGGGTGGGTAGGGGAGCAGGAAGGGGGGGAGGGTATAGGGAACTTTCGGGATAGCATTTGAAATGTAAGTGAAGAAAATATCTAATTTTTTAAAAAGTTAAAAAAAGATTACCAAAATTGCAAGCATGCTGAAAACCTCAGGTTACAAAAGCAGACTCTAAAGTGTCTAGAGGACATGGGAAGGTTGTCCTGGGCTTGAGAAGTCACCTCCTTATGAGATAGCTGCACCCTCCCCTGCCCTGTAAGGAAAAGGTGTGAAAAGGGCCTTGTTTGGGCTGGAATCTGATTATTCTGAGGTTGGAGACCAGCTGAGGTAGGCTGTCACTGTCTAGCCCTAGGTATACCTATGTGTCAAAAAGCACAGGTAAGGAGCAGTGAGATGGCTCAGTGGGAAAGGGGGCTTGGCCACTGTAGCTGATGACCTGAGTTCATCCCAGGGACACAAATGGTAGAACTGACTCCAAAAAGCTGGTCTTTGGTCTCCACATGCACACAGTGACACACATACCTACTCACATGTACACACACATAGTTGAGAAATGTAATTTTAAAAAGATCTTTGTTTGTTTGTTTTTGCAGAGGGAGGCAAAGGCAGGCAGTTCTTAGCGTTCAAGCCAGGTTTGGTCTATACATTAATATCCAGGACAGCCAGAGAGCTCTATAATAGAGAGACCTCCATCTCGATAGATAGATAGATAGATAGATAGATAGATAGATAGATAGATAGATAGATAGAAAATAGATGTCAAAGTTTTTAAAAGAAAGCATGGGTAATTTTTGCTTTTTCTAAACAGACTAACATTACATCTGAAAGACTTGGTCTGCTGTTAAGACCAACAGGCCATTTGCCCTTAATAGAGTTTTGATGTCTGTGAGAAGTGTTGGTGACAGCTGAGTGGAGGGGAGTGAACAGATTTAGTCTCTGAGATGAGTTGACCAATGCCTGCATACACATGAGGGCATCTGATTACTAGGTAGCTTTGTGCAAATCTAATGAGCTGTAAATCGTGTGGTTTGATAGCACAAAAAAACAGCTGTCTGCTGCTGTCATCAGTACCCCGGGTTTGGGGATGCCAGACTAGGCATCGTGCTTTGGTACCTGTCTAAGCAAGAAGAAACCAGAAATGGCAGGTGAACATCCTTGGCACATGGGTGATTCGAGCATATTCCAGGAGACAAAACAATCTTTGAGAGCTAAGCCACCTCTTCTTTTGCCATGTGATGCAGCCATTGGTAATAAAAATAGATCTTAGATGGCTTTTTAAAAATAGCATTTGGAGTATTTCTTCTCCTTTCAAAAGAGTAAAATCCCTTCCTTGGGTTGAGCCGGAAAGGCTGGGCCTGGCAGCTTTCTGCATGAGTGGTCACGACTTCCCGGGCTTGAAAGGCCAAGAGAAGGCCTCTTTGCCTGCTCATTCCTGATGGAGCCTTTACAACCTGTGAATGGGGAGGTTCCATGGGAAGGGATGTGGGAGAAAGGGGCGAAAGGGGCGGGGTGGCTGGCCCTTGCACAGCTCTGGGGGACCTTCAGATGTTGATCCTTTGGGAGCTGCCAGCTTGGTGAGATAAAGCAGGGTTTTTAACAGTTGAGGGCAGATGCCTTCAAGGAGACACAACTATGAATTTCCTGAACCGTCCTGCAGTGGCCACAATGGCCCTTTGCCTGCCCCCACCCAGAGCCTTTCCCCATTCATAGAAAGCAGCTTAAGCCACTTAAGCGCATTAGCATCAGGATGGGCCAGGACCTCCATGGGATGCAGGGGGCTGGGTGGCCTTGATGCCCCTGGTTGTTTGGGTACTTGTCCTAATCCCCCACAGTTCCAAGGCAGCCAGACTGATTTGTGACACAGAGTCCAAAAGCCACTTTGGGGGCTTGGCTGGGTTAGCTGATCTGTGCCCTGAATGTCAATGGCCTGGCCTGGAGTGTGTTTTGGGAGTGTCAGGTTTGGACTGAGTTTTGCCACTCATAGGGCTGACTCTTTTCACCCCTTATCCCCATCTACCTACAGGTTGGGTGCTGTGTTGGCACAGCTGCCTGGGAGCACCTAGGGGTTTGTGCCCAATGGTGTCTAATACCTCAGTGGGCCCCAGGCAGGAATGAGGCTCCAGAGTCCTGAGCTGAAGCAGTTCTCTGGGATACTTTCAGTATAGACCCCCAAGGGATCCTGCCGTACAGAGACCTTAAAAGGTCAGATACTTCCAGTAAACTGCTCTCCTTTTAACTAAAACTCATTCTTCTTATTTTTTAAAAAAATAAGTTTCTTTTATATATGACCCAGTTGTGGGCTGTCAGTGACCCCAGTTAGCGCTTTCTATAATCCCAGCCCAATGACAAGGTTCTTGCTTCCTGTTTGACTTGGTTGTTTAAATAGATTTTGTAAACCTGACCTGTTGGCCTGGAGAGTAGCCACTCCCTTCATCTTCACCATCAAGGCAGGAGGCAGTTACTCGAACCTTCATTGTCCACTAGGTTGCTCTGTCTCTAGGAGTCTTGTGCTGCTTTGTCATTTGTGTAAGTGCTTTCATCCCCCTCGTTAGCTCTAGGCCCCGGCACTCTGTGTATTGGGGTGGATGTATATGTGAGGATGTGGCTCCTGTGCCTGGTGGGATAGAGGGGCAGTCCCAAACTTTGTCCTGCTTTTGGGGAATGAACTTATTGACCCCTTCCTGCCTGTATGGAGATTAACTCAAAAAGAAGGAACTTAATTATCAAGCAGTGCTCTGGCTGGTTGCTTTTGGTCCAGGACCACCAAGGACAGACAGCAGAGCCAAGCGTGCAGCAAGGTTAGTGGTCACTCCATAACCACCCTTCCTTTGGTGGAGCAGGCTGGCTGAGCATCTGCAGACTTCATGTCTTGTCATGTCCTTGGTACACGCTACCCTCAGTTTTCCTGACTCCTGTCCAGAGCCTAGGACTTGTTATCAGAGTCTCCTGAGATTCTATTGACCTTTTGACCATCCACCCCTGGACCTACAGGCTTAGTGCCCCATGCCATGACGCATACTACAGCTTGATAGTCTTAGCCTGCCCCACTGAGCAGGGGGAGGCTCAGGGCAGCCAGCAACAGCAAGGAGCAGCCCTGCTGAAGGATTCAACTTGCTGCCTAGTGTGGGAACGGCTAACCAAGCCTTGCTTTTTGTGGAGGTGTGAGCATACTCCAGCTGTGCTGTACCATTAGCTACACTCAGCCAGGACCTTGTAGTCTGGTGGGTTGGCCTCCTGAGGAAGAGCTCACAAGGACTGTAAGCTAGACTCCTGGAATGGATGTGAATCCTCTGTGTCAGTCTACGCTGATCTCCTTCCCCTCCCATTGGTGACACTGGGCAACTATTGATTGTGGGCCCTGGGTAATGCCAACTGGGAAAATGGGTGGGCAGACTGGAACTGAGCATCCTTTCCTTTTCTGCAGACACTCTGCACAAAGGCCACAATGCAGACAGTCCGTGCTGCTGATACCAATGAAGTTGTAAAGTTGATATTTCGGGAGTCAGACAACGACCGGAAGGTAAGTGGACTAAGGGCGGACGCTGCTAACCACACCTGGCCTGCAGAGTCAGGTTGTACAGGGCACTAAGGCATCTCTGACCCCGCAGGTCGTGCTCCAGTTGGAAAAGAAGCTCTTCGACTACTTCAACCAGGATGTCTTCCGGGACAACAATGGCACTGCGGTAAGTTCTGTTTTAAGGCATATGTGCAGTCACCCTGGATTGACCCCTTGAGACAGTCCTTGCCCTGGAGTATCACCAGCACCCCTACACGTGTTCAGGCCACCCAGAGTTCAGCTTCCAAGCCCGGCTCTGGGGTGACTTAGTGGGAGTGACTTGTCCGGCTGGGGCTGGGTCAGGCTAAGCTAGGCTACTGGAATTATTAGGGGTCAGCAGGCAGCATAGAGTTCCTGTGACCCATGAGCACTGCAATCATCCTGCCTGCTACCATGTAAAAGGGGGAGTCCCTGGCCTCAGGTATGCAGCAGGGGCTGGGAACCTCATTTTAATTAGAGAGAAGCCACACATATGTGGTGGTAGGAGTGAGAAAGCTCTCATGTCCTTGTTGTAGGGTTGTATATTCCAGGTGTGTGTGTGTGTGTGTGTGTGTGTGTGTGTGTGTGTGTGTGTGTGTATACCTGAGTACATATGCCCATGTTCATGTGCATTGTGTTACCTATGTGTGTGCATATATACCTAACTGCATTTGTCTCACTTTTATGTGAATGCATTCATCATGCATAGACAACTGTGCTATATATGAGCACATGCATGAAAATTAACATGTGTGTTGAGAATGTCCCGTTCAAACCATCAAGACTAGGCCTGCTGGGAAGGCATCTCTAGGCTTGGGCCTCTGCACTGATGGAAGCCATATGCAGACTGGCACTGAGCATGGCCACTAATTAATAATTAATTAATTGGGGCATGTGATCAGGTACATGCATGGTGTGCATGTGAAGTGACCAGGCGCATGCTTGGTGTGCAGGTGAGCAGGCACATGCTATGATGTTCATGTAAAAACCCGAGAATGACTTTCAGGGGTGAGTTTATGCTTTCTACTAGGATTCAAATCAGGTTGTCAGGCTTAGACAGCAAGCGGTTTTACTCTCCGAGTCACCTAGCTGGTCTGTCTTTAATAATTTTGTCCTATTTCCTGGATTCCTGTTATGTGTATATCTCTATGTTCTGGTAAAATGTGGTGCTGTGCTGGGGTGTGGGAGCCATATTTATATGGTGATAATCTCTGTGGTATAAACTCTACCTTTGTGGACAATCCTAAACTTAAACTATACCATGACCACTGTATCCAACAGCCAGCTCCCAAGACTTCTAAAGTTGTCCATAACCAGTTGTGGCCCCCCACTGGGGGAAGCAGGTAGGAGATGAGCCACCTTGTCCTGAGGACGTTTCCCTCAGTGGTGGTCCAAGAGTACGAGCCTGTGCAGGTGCTGGGTACAGATCCAGGTACTTCAGGTCAGGTACTGTTGCAAGTAGGTACACATTTACTATCTCTGACTTGCCTTTAACTAGCTGGATGATACCTGCTTCCCTTCATAAGGTATGAAGGGATAGATACACAGTACTTAGAATGAAGCTGAGCACATCAAATGCAGATGAAGGAATGCAGGCCACTCACATCCCTCAGACACTTCAAAACCATCTAATGGTATGTTTGCCTCCTACATCTGGCAGACTCAGATAACAGGAACTTTAGGAATATTGATTGGCAGCTGGCTGTTAAACAGTGGGCCAATGTAATTTAGGGTTGTTCACAAAGGTAGAGTGTATACCACAAAAATTATCATGGCACAAGTTAAGCTCCCATCCATGGCCTAGCTCCACAGAACATAGTGATTGGCATGTCCCACCCTCCGTGTTGTTACCTCTCTTAAGAAGTTACACTTGTTTCTTGCTACCCATCCAGCCGAGGGTCCAGCAACTTCTGTGAGCTTGAATCCATCCTCACTGCTGTGGCAGGCCTGACCCACCTGCCTTAGGGCTGATTATTAACCTCATCCCTGCAGCATGCCCCGTTAACCTGGCAGATATCCCTAGTTATACTGCTGCTTGTCCGTAGGAGGGTTTCATACTGTTTCTCCCCACTGTGCCCTGCTGCTGTCTCTGATGGATTCCTTACCTTTGTCTGCTTCAGTGCCCTCTGGTCCCTTTCTGCATGCTCAGGCACTCAAAGACTGTGGCTACTGGTAGGTCTCAAGGGGCTTTCCTAGGGCAATGGTCCTGTTATTCTGCCAGACCTCTGCATGAACTTCCAGCTCACTACAAAAGACTAGAGCAACTTGGGTGTGGTGGCATAAGCCTTTAATTCCACACCCCCACCCCCACCCCCACCCCCGGCCGCACCTAGGAGGCAAAGTAGAACTCGATGAGTTCAAGGCCAAACTACATAGCGATGTCTCAGGAAAGAAAAAGAAAAAGCAAGAACCCATGTAAGCCTGAGCACCTAGGGGATGTACACTGGCCCTGATGCATGGCGTCCAAACCTAGAGAAAGCTAGGGATGGTACCTAGGAGCCAGAGGAGTAAGGTCACTTGGGTCTTTGTGCAAGGCAAGAAGCAAGTGGGGTTCCCTTAAGTGAAGGATGCAAGGGCCAAAAGGAGACTAAGATTTTAGAAGAATCAGAGAGACAGACAAGGAGACTCCAGCACTTAAGGAGAAGACATAGTTTGACCTTGGGCAGCACTGGGAGGGGGAATAGGAAAATTCGTCCTAGAAACATCCAGGAGCATGCCACTGGGCTCTAAGGACTCTGTATGGCTGTCTTTAGCATCTAGACAGAGAATGTGCTATGCCTTTGGAATGACCAGCTTTGTTCTCTGAAAGATAGATAATCTGCATTCAGCACACACCGTTCTGGCCTTTCTTTAAGGTGAAATTTAAGTGGTTATTCCTGTAGTTCCGTTACTGCAGAACTGTAGACAAGAGAGGAGAGAATTCAAGGGCATCCTCAGCTGCATAGACTTTGAAGCCAGCTTGGGTTACATGAGATTGTACCTTAAAGAAACAAACAAAAAGGAGTGATGGGGCTGAGGAAATGGGGGGTGGAGAGGTTGTTCAGTAGATAAAGTGCTTATCGTGCAAACAAGGAACTGAGTTCAGATCCCCAGGATCCTTGGGTGGGTTGTTTGTTTGTTTGTTTGTTTGTTTGTTTTTAAGACCAGGTGTGGCAGCGTGAATCTGTTATCTCAGCATTGAGAAAGTAGAAAGGGCCAGCAAGTCTAACTGAATCAATGAACTCCAGATTCAGTGACAAGTCCTGTTTCGAAATAAGATGGAGAAAGAAGACACTTCATATAGAGCTATGGCCTCCATGTATATGCACACAGCTGTGTCCAAGCACCCAGCACACACATATATAAACATGTACACACAGTATCTTTTAAGGAAGAGGAAAAGAATAAGGAGGAGGAAATATTGTACTAGGCATGTACAGCTGTACAGACACGGTACAAGTCTATCATCATGGACTTGGAAAGCTGGGGCAGGAAGATTGTAAGTTTGAGGTCACTGGGGGCTACCTAGTAAGAAAAGAAATGACCTCTTTTTTAAAAGTCTGAACATCCAGGAAACAATTTTTTTTTAAATTCGACTGTAAGTAATATAAAAGAATGCAGCTTTGGAGTGGGAGACAATTCCACATGGTGATTTCTTGGGACTCATGCCCTTCTGTGATGTCCAGAATCTTATCCAGGAAGTCAACAGGTTTGCCAGATGCCTGGAGCTCCAGGGACCCATGCTTGCACATGCTGCCACTTAGAACCTGAGACACATTTTCAGAAATGTCCTGGTTATGCTGCTGATGCCTGGCCTCTGCCCATGTCACACATATTCAGAGGAATCAACCTCCATCACTCAAGCCAGAATCTGGGCATCGAGTCCCCTCAGCCTAATGAGCACTGGAGATAATCTCATCCTCATGGCCTGGTTGAACACGCTGTGCCACAAGCACTACAAACAAACTACCGTCTGCAGGATGGATGTGCCCGTGCCGGACTCAGCCCCCAAAATCCATCGCATCCTTCATCAGCCACCGGTCTTGTACTTGTCTGACAGAAATTTAATTCAAGCTGGCTCCTGAAAATAATTATTGTATTTTAAGAGTAGTAATCATTGGCCGGGACATGATTGAATGTGTCCATGCGTATTGACTTTTTCTATGATTTATAGCTTTGTTTAGTCGATATTCCCATCGAAATTGTATAATTAATTATAAGTGTGGCTGTCAGGGCTGCAGGATGGAGTGCCCTGGTGAGGATTTGGAGAGATTAAATTTTCCTTGGCTGTCCCAGGGCAGGGCTTGGGAATTTTCTAGGTGATTGGCCTGTTGGATAGAGATGTTTTCTGTGTGTTTAGCAACCGCCTGGGCTCCGGGTGCATTGATTTTCCAAGCCCTTTTTTCTTTATCAGCTCAGTGTCCACGCAGCAACAGTGGAATTTGTGCAGCTGGGACGGCTCCTGACAGATGCATGAGGCTAGCGGCTGCTTTATCATTGTCCACACACATCGCTGCTGCTTTTCACTTTGTAATCAAGAAGAACGTTTAAGATACATGTGAAATTGGTTATCATGTTTGTGAAAAATCTCAAAGAGATACAAATTATCAATTCACCAACAGTGTGGTGCAATTTCCAATCAGTAACCCCTCACATTTGATGGTCTGGGTGGGTGGTGGCAGCAGCTTTAATCCCCATCATCCTGTCGACGTGGCAGGCCTGGAGCAGCAGGCATTCCACAAGCAGTCACACAGGATCAGGGTTTCACCAGCCTGTCAGAGCCAGCTGGTTGAGCAGGGGGCCAGTGGGTCCCGTGTGTACCCATCCTCAGCACAACAGAAGTACAGTGAACGTGCGATCAGAGAGCATGCACAGCTGAGGTCCAGAGCATCTCTATTGATAGGCAGCACCAGCTAGCAGGAGGATAGAGAGCAGGCTCCATATGTGTCTCCTCCAGCAAGAGGCTGGGGATGTGAGTTCGGTATGTAGAAGTAGTAGGTGACATGGACTAGGGCTCTAAATAATGACCAAAGACTTGGGAGTTCTTCACCTGTCATTCCTGAGCTCCCTTACCAGCTAAGCAGTTTAAAAACTGAAATTAATTCCAAATTCATTATTTTTCTTTAAATATTACAAAATTAAGGAAGGGTATTTTTTAGAACAGAGGCCATGATGTGACAGTGCCCTCAGTACATTGGTGGTCTAATACCCCAAAGAGGAAAGACCAAATCTCTACCAGCTGCTGATACCCCCCCCAGTACACACACACACACACACACACACACACACACACACACACACACCTCCACCTCCAGCCCAGGCTTTCTTCACACTGGTCTTCTCACAAACTTGTATATGGTTCTGTCTATTGGAGCATGTGCCTGTGTGTGCAATGGGCTGATACTTAGATCTGCCATTATTAGCTTGAACATTTCTAGCAAAACCTTGCAACAGCAGCTTTCCCCTACATGGGGATACATGATACCCACAGTGGTAACTTGCCATCCAGAAATAGGTGCTGACCCTGAAGAGGTCCCTAGGGAATCCTGGTACCGCTCTGCAGTGTCTTGAGAGGGTTTAAAACTGGAGAATGTTGAGTGGCAGTAACACTCACTCATGAGCCCACACATGTGCAGGTCAGAGACTCAGCATCCTCATACACACATGGACATACATGTGAATGGCAAGCATCACATTTCTTCACACTTCAGGGAGTGTCCAGAACTGGTCATGACCAGTGACCAGGTCAGCATTTAGTGGTTTGATGCAAAGGAAGAAGCAAAGAAGAACATATACAAGAAGTGTTCCATGTACTCCCTTAGCCACGCCCACAGGTTTGAAGCAAAGTGTATATGTGTGTGTATATATGCATGATATATATATTTATGTGCATGTATATATAAAGTTATATATATAACCACACATATTGTGTTGTGTGTGTATGTGTGCGTGCATGCACAAAATGCTTGTCAAAAAGCTTTAATTTTAATAGCATGGCTTGGATACCAGGGCCATGGCAGAGCTGAAGAACTGGAAAACTGGACTGTATGACTAGTGGGTGTGCATGGACCTTTGGTTAGCCCTGTTCATCTAGGCTTCTCATGCCCAGGGAGCTTCTGGCCTGTGGTGGGTGCAGAGAATGAGTCTACAAGACAGAGGAAGGTATGACCTAAAGATCCAAATGCTTCAGCTGCCCTTTCTATGCTCACAAACTCCTGTGGACCTTAGTAGCCAAAGGTAGTGTCCGCCTACATCTAAGCAACACTTAACCTGGCACAAAACCAGCACTTCATCCTCCAAGGCTATCATGTTGGCTCACATTCCATCTCTGCAGGGTCCCTGTCTATATGTGTTTCCAGAATTTGTATCCCTGCTGCTTCTAGAAGACTGGCCAGAGCCAGGGTAAAAGGCATAGCAGGCCTTGAACCCATAAAGGCAAGAAGACTCTACTCTGATGGCTTCTGTAGCCCAGGCAGGTGTCATATTAGGACTGTGGCCACCAGGTAGCCACAGGACAATGGATGCCCAACCCACAGCTTTCTTGTAAGGATTCAAGAATTTGTCTGCCATTTTCTGTGACTGGGTTAGAATATCCTGGAAGGTAGATTACATTCATTTTCTCAAGCATTGAACCATCAAAGATAAGCTCACAACCCTAATCTGCAGAGCATGGAGAAAAAAGCCACTCTCCTTTTGATCAAGAATCTGAGAACAATAGCCAAAGGCACAGAAGACCCATGAAAAGGCCAGACAGTTGAGGACATACAGAGCCTCTAAAATTATAGTTGCTGAAATTAACGTATGCATACCAAGGCTGAGTGAAGACGAAGTTTGCGAACTGGGGAATAGGAGGAGTGACCCAGAAGACGCACCGAAACTTAAGAGATGTAGCAGGTGATATGGGGCAGGGTGCGTGGACAGAGGGCCACGTCCCGCTGACCACACCTGCCTGTGTTTACACCTGTCTACATCACAGATCAGGAAGCAGTGAATCCTGAGCAGGAAGAATTGAAAATCCAGACACCAAGTGAAACAGCATTGTTTCAAATAGGAGGAGGGAATCCTACACTAGACTGAAGAAGCTGACATATAACTCATGGGGAGGCAGTAGGCTGTCCAGAACCGCAGCAAGCACAAGCAATTGGTCACTTTTGAAGAAAAGAGGTGCAGTTACCCCTCAAGAGGCCATTCAGAAGATCCCATAAGGTTACATGTCCTCCTTACAAGTCCACAGTAAACATGGAGAAAAGATATTTAGGAGAGTTGGGATGCTGTGCTCCACCCACACTTTCCTAAAACTGCAGTTAGCAGTTGCCTCTGGGCTTTGGTCCAGTGCGCCTGTTTCTTGCGGTACTTTCTAACTTTGAGCTGCCTCAGGCTTCTACCTAGACCTTTGGGGGACACTAGCTCCCGACTCACACAGGTGACGGCTCTAAGCAAACATGTATCTTCCTCTTTTGTTCATTTGGTCAAGACCAAAGTAGTGCCAGACAGAAGCCACTGTTGGAGCCACGCCAGCCAGGGTCTGAGGACCTCTGGCTTGAATCTGTGAATATCCAGTATGACACCACATGGCTCTGAGGTTATGACATAAAAGAAGGAGGCTGTCTGGAGTGATGGCTTACCCCTTTCTCCTCTCCCATAAACAGCATCACCTCAGAGGGGGATTTCAGCTGCCTTTGACCTGATCCTTAACCAATTCAAAGTCACTCTGGTTGATAGGAGTGGCGCCCAGCCTGGTGCTGATCTGATGAAGGCAGCTCTGAGAAGGGCACACAGGCAGGAGACCCACACCAGTAGGCAGGAAGCAGGCTGGCACACAAGTAATTACACTATACACATGCTGGTAATTGCACATTCAAGAATGATGGATGAGGAGGAAGGAAGAGATGAAGACACGGTGTGGTTTTAAGGGGAGCCCCAGTGCAATGCCACAGCTACACACAGCTGTGGGGTAGGACATGATTAATGGATAGTATCCCACAGGGTGTTCATGGTGACTGGACAGTCATGGCTGGTGGGACCTCTCCTTCCAGCAGGCACAGTACTCTGATGGAAGCCTCCTGAGGGAGCCCGGCTGTCTGCCACCTCCTATGTATGAGGAAATGAATGTTCCTCACAGCAGTGCAGACTCAGCTGCAGTTTGTGGTGTGCTGAGCTGCTCTTGCTCACTCTGAGGACCACTTTCAGCACTGGACATTTTTCCTCTCTATGGAAAGGACTGCTGAGCCCCATTCAGGGGATGCGTGCTTCTCGGGGAGTCTTCCCATGTCTCCTGTGAGCAGGCCCAGGCAGCTAAGCTCTGTCCATGCACTTCTCACAGCAGAGGCAACTGGGTGGTAAAGACAGGCTGGTGACCTGGTGACCTGAGTCTTGATGGAAATGGATCTTGGTCTCTGAGTAGGGTAAGATCACACTGGATGGGTGTCATACTGTTTTTTGGGAATTTGCGCACAACCCAGGTACACACAGACCCCCGTCTTCTAGTGAGGAAAACAAGTGATTCTGTTCTCTTCTTTCTTTCTCTTTAGCTCTTGGAATTTGACAAGGAGTTGTCTGTCTTTAAGGACAGACTGTATGAACTGGACATCTCATTCCCCCCCAGGTAAGGCCCTGCACTGCTGAGCACAGCCTTCCCAGCGGCCTCCTCAGGTGTGCCTGTGTGTCAGTGCTGGCGTGTGCATCCGCATGCATGTATGTACATGTGTATCTAAGAACATGAGAATGTACACACGTGTCTGCATGTATGTGCCCTGTGTACATAAGCACCTGTGTATGTCACCATGGCATCTTTGCATGTCTGTCTGTGTGCATATGTGCACTTGTATTCTGTGCATCTGTCTCCATGTATACACCCATGTGTATGAATTATTTCTCCCTGTACCATTTCCATGGCTTGAAGAAAAGAATTAACTATGAGTAATAAGTGATTCTATTTTTTTAAAGACCTCTTTTCAATGTGGGGGGGGGGGAACCAAACAAAGTCTTCAGAGTCCCCATCATGTGGCATCCCCGGGAGAGTTTTGAAGCAGTTCACTTTGGTGCTCCAGGAATCTTGATATCTGCAACAATAGCACTGGCTCCCTTCAGACATCCTGGGCCTCAGTGTGCTGTGGTGTAAAGGAAGGGCAAAGGCCTAACAAAAAGCAATGTGTGGTGTGTGGTGGACCACAAGATTTACCCACCATCCTTTGCAGCTGTGCTTTGCCTCATGGCCTTTGCATCTTCCTCGTAGCAGTGTACAGAAGGAAGCTCCTAAGGATAAAGGATTGTTGCAGGCATAAGCTTCAGTGGCTGTGGGTGTTCCTCCCTCCCGCCCTGTGGCTATGTCAGATCCCAAGTCTTATGACCTAGAGTGGTGAGGAGACTTTGCAACCAACTGAGCTATTCTGTTGACTTGGTCATGCTGCCAGTGCCCGTTTCACACCTGTCTGGTGGGAAATACCAGGGATCTTTTCCTCAGAATGAGAGTCCTACATCCAGTGTGTCTGACAGCTTTTATCCTCTCTGCTAGTGCCACCCCATCTCTGTGCCAACTGTATGTGCTCAAGCATGGACTCCTGCACAGCCCTAGGCTTCCTTTTTAGCTGCCAACCCATAACCCCCTGACCTAGGAGAGTAAGGTGAGGGAGCCAGATAGAGTTTCAGGAATGGAGAAACAGGAGCCACAGGACCTAGTAACTCCCAGACATCTGTTTGGTGCCCAGGCCAAGCTACTGGGCACTTGCATGCTGGCTCCAAGCAGTGGGACTCAAGGAGCTTACCTCATGAGACTCTGACTGGAGTACATGGCCCTGCAGCATAGTCCAGTGCTAACCAGCAGAAGCTTCTACCACAGTGAAGAGCAACAAAATGACTTCCTAAGTCCATCCTGTCAAACATTGAGGGACCTATGCTGATCCTCATGTGTCTCTTGGGCCCTCTGAATAGCACCAGTGAATCATGGGTATTAGTAGAAATAGGACCCATATGACCAAGAGTTAAGAGGCTCAGGGCCCACAGTGGGATGACGACATGCCTGCCCCTTCAAGATTTATGGACTGAAGTTAGCATTTGTCTTGAGATTTTTTTTTCTCTCATTGTTATAGCCTTGAAAGTCACCTGCACACCAAAGGTATAGAGCAGGACTCACTCAACTAGGCTGAAAATCCAGAGTAGTCTAAACCTGAGCGATGAAGAGAGAGCCCCTGAGCCACATGGCAGCCAAGGGACCTGCTTTCCCCACCTGACAGGAACAGGTGTCACCTCTCACCAGCCTGAACTCTCAGGCACACTAGCCTGCTTTAGTCAGTTGAACATTGTGTTATCAAGAAGCCCTGCATGATGACCCCAGCATCTGGGGCTTAGTATAAGCCTTCCAGGAAGGTGATCTTGAAGGCCTCCAAAGGTCCGTTCCCTCCAGCCTGCTTGTCAGGATAAGTCCGCCTGAGTAAGGAGCAGAGGCAGCAGTGGATTTTTAAGGCAGAATCTTTCACACAAACCGTTAAGAATATAAGAACCATCTGTGCATTCAGAGATGTCTCAGGAGGGGTGTGTGCAGCACAGTACCCAGGAGTAGCCTCTGGGGGAGGTTGGTTAGTACAGCAAAGAGTACCAGAGTGTGCCTGAGGTGACCATAGTCTTATTTCAGAACTGAGTTTGTTATGTGATTCACCATAAGGGATGTCCTAGGGAAAGTGGCCTTTAAAGAAGAGCATCCTGGATGTCAGGGCAGAGCTGGCAAATAATCAGAGCCCTCAAAAGCAGAGCTGGTTTAATGAGGGAGTCACATTCAAAGCTGAGAAGAGAATTCACATGCCATTCTGACCAAGAAGGTGACAATAGCCTCAACTAATAGTCATCCAATGCAAGGCCAATAATGGAGTGGGAGCCATCTGCCACCATCCTAGTGTGCACACTGCGCACATGGGAGGCATCTCCAGGCACATACATCTTACAGATATCCCCTTTATATAGAAACAGCATTCAGGTTCTCAAGATGGGGGAAAGAGGGGTCATCCAAACTGAACTGCTACATCCAGTGTATGGTCAGGTCCACTTTCTGAGATGTCTTTGGCCTCCTCTCCAGCTATAGCATGCATCTTTGTCATGGGCTTCAACAAAAGGCTCTTGAGGCCTTCCCTCACAACTCAGGATGCACACAGTGTCCTCCACTACCACCTCACCGCCTCCTGAGACACTGGTGATATCCCTCACTGCCCAGGAAGCACTGATGCTCCCCCTCCATTTGGCTCCACTGTGTTTTCAAACTGGCAAGCTGAGAGTGATGGCGCCTGACCGTAATCTCAGCTACTGAGGACAAGCAGGAGGTGGAGGCCATCCTGGAGTATACATGGAGACCCTGTCTCAAAGCACCTAAAACCACCAAACAATTCATAGTCCCTCTTATGTTGTCATGTGTGGTTTGGAGAGCCATTCCAGTGCAGAAGGAATAAGCAAGAGTGTAAGCTGGAAGGAGCTGGGGGTTGAAGTGGCGGTGTGTGACCTCGTAAGTACTGGATACACTCTTAGACTATAATAAATAGATAATCTTGGGCTGGTATGATGGTGCACACCATTAATCCCAGTAGTTGAGAAGCAGAGGAATGAGTTTGTGGCCAACTGGGTCTACACAGGGAACTCCAGACAGCCAATGCTACACAGTGACATAGTGAGACCCTGTCTCAAAATGAGAAAAAAAAAAGAAAAGAAAAAAGGAGAGAAAAGCTAGCTTTAGGCATACTGTATGCACAAAAATAGGGGTGGGTGTGTGTGTGTGTGTGTGTGTGCAGGCCAAATTCAGGCTACCAGTCTTGGTGGCAAATACATTTACATGCTGATCTCCCTGGTCCCTATTACTTTGTTTTAAAATAATAATAATAATAATAATATGATGATGATGATAATAATAAACAACTTATGTGTTAACTAAATAGCATTGTAATAAAAAAATATTTTCTAAACAAAACTAATGTAAAAGAGAACAGCAATCTCCCACATTTAAAATTGTACTTAGAAGTTTGACTGGACAAGTGGCAGGTGCATAGGGAGACGCCCCTCCCCCGGCGATGGGAACTTTGCTTTTCTCTCTGCGGACTTGCAGCTCCTCACCACAGTGCTGTATTGAGAATGGACTCTGGGCTCTGAGTGTGTGGTGGCAGCCTATTTTAGATGCTGGTATTAGACATTACTCCAGAACACGTGGTACTATCATCAGAACACACTGACCTCAGCAGACATGCCCTCATAGGGGAGGGCTGTCCAGCCCATTGGGCATGTGAATTTTGTGCTTGGCCACAAATATCATCACAACCAATCCAAGAAAGGCACCTCTTTTTGAGAAGACTTTGTCTGTCAGCCTACCTCAGGAGTGGCACTGCCCAAACACTGGCAGCTGCACAGTAGGACAGCTGTGCAGCAGTGACCTGAGATGCCCCCTGCCCAGCCTGGGGCACAAATTGCCTGGGTGCTCGTATCTCACACCTTGTATTCCCAGGAACCTTGTTTCCCAGGACTGGGGTTTGGGAGGATAAGTATTTACTGTGCACAGGTATCTCCCCTGCTATGAGTGTGCTGCCGAGGATGATGACACAAAGCAGCGCCTGGTTCTTCTCCAGGCACCTCTGCCTTTTCCATAGTAATCTTACCTCATCGGTGCATAATCAGCACCACAAAAACCATTGTCGTCTTGGCACTGTTATGAGTAGGTTTACCTCCTGGATCTTGGGAGGAGTGGAGCTTCCCCTCCAATAAGTGACCCCAAAGCAGCAGTAACCAAAATGCTATCAAGTCCTGGAGCGGACAGAGTACAAAAGCACAAGCATCTCCAGGCCCTGAGAACATATCCGCAATCAGAGTTTGTATAAGCCAGCCAACATAAAGTGGACTCCTCGAGGAGATACTGTGTGCACGCCACTACCAGCTAGACCTACTGAGGCACCAGCTTGCTATTTTCCACCTTCAGTGGGATCTTCTGATGAATTTCTGTCCCGTGTCCACTTTGCCCAAATCAAAGCTTAACTCACAAAGGGCAGTTCAAGTGCTATGCAGATCAGAGGCTTTCGGGGCCCTCACTCAGAGAGCACTGGGCAGGGAGAGCACTACTCTCGGTGAACAAATAGCATAAGATCAGTGTTTTTAAAGAACACGTAGGTTTATAACATGGTTGTTTCACCTCCAGTAAGTTCAACATTGCAAGTAGAATTGGTCACATTTGCCAAAAATCCAGAAACAGGACTCATATTTATGGCTTGGAACGCAGTCAGGGAGCAAGGAAGACATTGGGCTGGTTGGTCACTGGGTCCTGGTTGTACAGAGTCCATGCAGTGTGAGGACAAAGTGAGCCAATAGACAGAGAATCCATGCCTGAAAGCTGTGGTCCTCTACAACCATCATGAGTAAGCTGCCCCTAAAGCCATAGCAAAGGGAGCTGGGGCAGGCTCCAGTTTCAGACCTCCAGCCACCATGACATTCCTGGGCACCTCAGCTGCTAGGGTCTTCTACTTAAGCATCTCAGAATTGCCATGGTCCGAGACGCCCCGTTCATTTTCTTTGGCTGTGGTCTCACTCACCTTCTCTTTTCAGACATTTAATAGCAGCTGGTATCTTTGAAAACCCAGAATCTGTTCATTGTGTCTCCAGACCTCTGTACATGCAGATGTGTCCTCAGTGAGACTCCTGTGATACACGTGGGCCAGGGCTTAGTTGTCCTCGATGCTAATGCCTTTGCTGTGCTGTGTGTCCAACATTAAAAGCAGTACAGGGACTGAGAACAGGTGACCTGCTAGGTGGAAGTAGAGAGGCCCCTTGCCTGGCAAACGGGGGTTCAGCCCTCTCCTCTCCCTATTCTGAGGACCGCCTCAGTGCTACCTAAAGACTTTCTTTAGATTGTTTTCCTGTGGTCCAAGAAGAGCCAAGAATTGAAGCAAAGGTGTAAATCACACTGGCTTCCTCTGCCTACCACCCTAGGCCTGCACCCTAGGACTCTCAAACACAACAGGCTTTGTGCTTCCCACAGTGTGGTCATGGGGGCCATGGCAACACTATCCAAGCCTGGCCTGCCCAGATCTTGAGCCTAGCCTTGTTACATGAGCCAAGCTGCAAGCAAACAGCCAGCAAAGGGCCACTGCCCACATCCTGACAGTTTGAGGGGCAAATAGGAAGGGAGGCAGTGTGGAGGCAGCACAGGTGAGCAATTGTTAATTTTATCAGCACTGCGATTCATTATGACGAATATTCCGGGAGCTGTAGAGAGCTGAGATAGGGCTGGTTTGCCCAACCTCCCCCCCTTTTGGGTTTGCTTTCAGATAAGTCTGCATGCACAGCCCTGCCAGCATCAATCAGCCACGTGCAGGCCTTACATTCAGCTGAGAAGCCCCTGAGAAGGTGGAATGGCTTAAAAACCCCACGTTGGCCTCCCAGGCCTACCTGGATCAGAACATCTGCTTTTGTATTCTGTGTATTGGAGAGCACCTCAGGCTGTGGGGCTGAAGGTATTGCCCGTTGCAGCAGCTAGAGTATGCCTTGAGACCCATAGAAGCTAAGGGAACATGAAACCCCAGAGCTTGTTAAGTGTAGGCAGTATTAGGTGATGCACAATCTCTGTCTCTCCAGATTTTCTCTTCTATATCTCATGGAGGAGCCTAGTCTAGCCAGTGACTACAGGTCCCACCCCTGCTGACAGAAGGCTCTTCCTTGCTTCTTACTGGTCCTGGCTTCATAGGTCTACATAAGCTCTCCTCATATTCACTGTGCCTGGGTGACAGAAGTCCCACATCTACAGACTCACTGGGAAGTCACCTATAATCCCCAGACCCAGAGCTCAGTGTTTCTACTAGACTCTGCCTTGGCTAGCCGTAGAGCATCCAACAAGGTCTCCAGGACATCAGGGTGTCCAGGGACAGTGACCTGTGGTTGGGAACTGTGTCAGAGCTGTTGTCCAATATGAGATATGAGTGACTTGTAAGAGAACAAAGCATGCTGATGCACTCTTGCAGTCCCAACAGTTGGCAAGCAGAGGCAGGAGGATCAGGAGTCATCCTTGGTCCTCAGCGAGCCTCCTTCTGTGATACGCATTCTCCTGGGCTAAGTTGCCCTCGGTGCTAATGCCTTGGCTGAGCTGTGTCCAACGTTAAAAGCAGTGTGGGACTGAGAACAGGTGACCTTCTGCCAGAAGACCACGTGGTTCCATCTTGCCATTCGCAACACTGCTCAGAGTGGGCATGCCGGGGTGTGGGCTCACGGTGAGACGCTCCCTCTGACTCACAACCCAT
Organism: Mus pahari; assembly: GCF_900095145.1. NCBI lineage: Eukaryota > Metazoa > Chordata > Mammalia > Rodentia > Muridae > Mus > Mus pahari. The sequence continues at coordinate 108,939,218 of NC_034590.1, forward strand.
TGAGTAGACTGAGGAGCACTTGAGCAAGGTCACTGTCATTGTAGTGTACAGAAATGGGATTGGTCGATGGACATTTGCTTTTTCTGAAAAAGAAAGTCTGGGAGATTTTGTATTCTTTAAAGTGACAGTGTTACTTGAATGAATTACACAGACTGTTTTTTAGCCTAATTTGAGGTAACTTTAATCAAGTAAAGTGATAATCCTACAAGAAACATGGGTCACAAGCCAGGGTCTCTGTGAAGGACACACGCATCACATGGCATCTGGCAGCTTGAGATGGTTGAGGTTGGGAGAGGTCCTAGCGCCTCAGCTTTCTGAGGGCAGAGGGTGTGGGGCCAGGTCAGCAGAAGCAAATGAGCATGACACTCTCTGGAACTGACCTGAAGAAAACACAGTGCACTTTGAAAGAGGGTCCTATGGTCCAAAAAGCGTGTAGAGTGTGGCTGTGCTGGGAAAGGCCCTCTCCAAGCCAGGGCTACATGGGATTCGTTCTGCAGCACAGTCCAGCAAGTGTGCCGTTTACAGTAGGGTTTTACAGGGATGGTGAGTTGATAGGTCCTTGGGATGCAGGTACATGAGGCAGGTGGCCTCTCCACAAGCTCAGGCCTTGAGCACAGAGGCCTCCGTATATATTGCCTGACCCATGCAATATATAGGTACATGCTGGGAGAACTAATTTTGATGGGGACACTTAGGTTTCAGGTTTGGCTCTATATATTCTAGAAACCTCTCTGTGTGCATTATTTCCTGGATAGTAGCACACCCTTCCCTTCAGAACTCGGAGGATTGCTGGAGCCAGAGTCTAGTTAACACTTTGTTCCTGTGTCTCCACAGCTACCCGTACAGTGAGGACTCCAGCCAGGGAGAACAGTACATGAACACGAGATGCCCTGCTTGGTGTGATCGAATCCTCATGTCCCTGTCTGCCAAGGAGCTGGTTCTTAAGGTAGGAGGGAGCCATGGGCTAGCCAAGGACAGGGACCACCCATCCTGGGGATAATTTCATAGAGTGCTCGGATGGTTGTAAGATGTGTAGGAGAGAAGTGCTTAGTCACCTGTCAGCTAGCACTTAGGTACAGGCAGGTGCCACTGTAGAAGCACAGAGACCCTGGTCACAGCAAGGTCTAACTGTAATTTATTGTATGGTGGTCTGTGGAACTCCTGTGGGGGTTCATGGGAGTGCCTACAGGTTATGTGAAGCAAGAACAGTTGACAACTGCTCAGCAGGATCAAGATGAAGGAAGGGCTTTCAGATTTCCTACTTTTTCAGTTCCCAGATTTTATATGTAAATTGCATGTTTTGAAAAGTGTCATCATCTGAATTATCTCTCAGCCCCAGCCATGCAGATCTAACAGTGAAAAGGGCAGACTCATGCAGGAGCAGCGATTGGAACAGTGTATGTAGAGCCACGGTTAGGCTGGGGTGTGGGCCCTTGGTCAGGAGGTAGGGACTGGGCTATGTGTGTGCTCTGCTGCTCCATCCCTACTGCTGCAGCCTGTGCTGGGGAGGAGGGGCCCCTCACGGATTCCCACCTTCACTGTGCTCCTAAATTGCATCATAGTTTTCATGAGCTGCTGCAGGCTGTCCCTGTGTGAAACACATACATACACACACACACACACACACACACACACACACACACTTGCAGTCCTCAAGGCCCCTTTCCAGTTTGTGGCCTGCCATCCTCTACCTAAGGTTCTGCTGGTCTTCACTGTGTAGCCACTGTCCCCCCAGATGCTGGACTTTTCACAACTCCTGTGCTCCAGAGCATGCTGGGTACAGATGGCGTTCAGGTCTTGGCCATGGAGAGGGGTTTCCAGGCAGGAATGCAAGAGCCAAGGAAGGATGTTGGCCAGAAGCCGCAGTCTTGACACAGCTCTACGTCTAGCCTCATAAACGGGGCATGTGCCCCAGTTTGATGCTATCTCTGAGGACAGCCCACTCCAGAACCTGAAACTGTATTATCTGTGACCTGGGCCTACTCATTGGCTCCCTCGAGACAGAACTAAAAGAATTAGGCAGCCTCAGCCCCTCCATGGGACTGAAGTAGACAGAAGAAATGATGTCATCCACCAGTAAGATTATAAAAAGTGGAGCTGTGGTAAGGTCCCTAAGATAAGCGCACTTAAATTAGTGATCTTCAGGCTGCCAGGAGCCTGGGAGCCATGTGGAGCCTATCTACAGCTCCTGAAAGGAAGCATACCTATACATCAATGGGTCTCTAGACCCAGGATTCATACTTCAGAGCCACAGTAGCAGACCACCCCCTGCCCATTATCACTGAGAATAAAGCCTTTAGGGGTTTCTGCCTGTAGAGGCTGGATTCCTGTGGGCCCACAGTGAGCTACTTCCATAGCACCTCAGGTTGCCTCTAGTACCATCCATCATGCCATGCACCGGTGCCCTCATCATGTTCTGTTCTGCTTCCCGAATCCTAAAACACCAGGCGGCAGGGTGCCTGTGAGCTTCGGTGACGAATGCTCAGTGAGGTGTGCCTTCGTCCTGTCTGAGCCCCTCTGTCATTTGTTTATCTGTCCAAAGACTATACAGCTGAAAACCCACGAATTTATGCTGCCTTTGTAATTTACCATGCAGCGTTTGATGGATGCTTCCCCACTTCCGAGGAGTTGGCCACATGCTCCTGAAAGATGGGCGAGTGTTCATGCATGCGGTGCTGAAGGTTATGTTTCCATACTTCCTGCCAGGCAGCCGTGCCGAAAAGTAAATCTGACCTTAAGCTTCCCACTGCATTAAAGATAAGTCAGTTTTAACTTTATCGTCACAGATGTTTCAGCTGCAGGTATAAAACTCCAGCCTGGTGAGACTTGACTGACTGATTAGCATTGACAAAAGCCTCTGTCTTCAAACCCAAAGCCAGGGGTCTGGCAGGAAGTTCGTGGAACAGTTAATTAATATGCATACATGGCTTTACACAGCATGCTCTAGGTTAATAAAGCAGGCTTTCAGAAGCAAGTGTAAATAGGGGAAATGGGAAACAGATGAGCTACTCACATAAGGACATGCCCTTAAAAGGAAGGTCGGGGTGGCACTAATTGCAGGGCCTGGGGCTCTGTGCTGACTAGTGGACAGGCACAGGAGACTTGGGGGAGTCCTGACCCCCTAGGCTGACCTGCCCCTCTCTTCTCTAAAAGTAGGGTTCCTCTCAGCAGAAGAGCCAGCCACATGCTGAGATGTAGTGCGGCCCCCTTTAACCTCTCTGATCCCAGGGATACTCTGAGGCCCCTTCCTGTCCCTCCTGGCAGGGCCTCAGATTGCCTCAGCCTTCCCACACCCCCTCTCTCTGTTTCCTTTCAGTCAGAGAGCGAGGAGAAGGTTGCCACCTACGACCACATCGGGCCTAATGTCTGCATGGGAGACCACAAGGTGACTTGTACAGTGTTGCTGGAGCCCAAGGGCTGAACTCCTGTGGGTGGGAAGGGAGTGAGGGGCCTCTTCTTTAGACTGGCTTTACCAAGCAAGCAACGTTGGTCTGAGTTAATTTAGTTTTAATAACATACCAAAGGATGGGTGGGTGGATGGTAAGCAGGAGAAGTATCAGTCATAACAGAAGAGAAGCCTACTGTGTGTAAGACATCATGTCTTGGTTATGATCAGCTGCTTCTTCAGTATACACTGGGGCTGTGCTCTTGGCCTTCCTATGCTGAGCTCACACCTGTGAGAGTGTGCTAATGCATGTCTTACAGACCAGGTGTGCACTGACTGATTATACACAGACGACTGCCCCTGAACCCAGAGTGGCCCACAGTCTCCAGCGGCACTGAGGCCAGGTGACAGATCTTGGCCAAATTAGATAAGCCCACATCCTCCACATCTAAGGGCTCTGGGCTAGGGACGCTACATATGCTAGTCATGGGTGCATATGGCCCTTGGCGTTTGGTCCTTCTGTACTTCCTTACACTCCAGAGGGAAGTTCTATCTGGAACCTACCCTCCTTACATTTCAAAGAGGTTATGTGGGTCCTTTCGTGGCCCAGCTCCAGGCTCACTGTCTCAGTCTGTGCTTTGTACACATGACTGGCCTTTACTCCTCTGGACTCAGTTCTAGATACTCAGATGTCGGGGCCCAGAGTCTAGGAAGCAGCGGGCAGCAACCTGGGCATGCTGACCTTCCCCTTTTCTCCCACTGCAGCCGGTGTTCCTGGCCTTCCGAATCGCACCTGGGGCAGGTAAACCTCACGCCCATGTACACAAGTGTTGTGTCGTGCAGTGACGTGGTGGTAAATATGGCTCCTCCTTGCTCTCCTTTCTGCAGCTTTTCCTGGTGTGTTTGATCCTTTAACAAATGACTAATTCCACTCCAGGGAAGAGGTGCCAGCGCCGTGAGAGGATCCTCGAGAGGCCTCCCTGTAGCAGTGTATCGAACTCATCCTCCTAACAGCTGCATCGGAACCCACCCGAGCATCACCTGCTAGCCGGCCGGCCCCACACTTCGCTTCAGCCTCCGGACCTCCGGAAAGCCTCACATACCTCACTGTTGTGTCTGTCACGTGACATTGTAGACATATTGGGTTTAATCAAGCCACAGTCCTATTGCCAAAACTCTAACAGACAGCAGAGCGCCTGTATTTTAGACTTCACAGTTTTCCATTTCTAACGATTGTCTGTGGAGGAAGCTTCTCCATTTAGAGCCCCAGGTGTCCAGCGTCCCTCTCTGCCAGGAGGAGTGTGCCGGGCACTAGCCCAGGCAGCCAGGCTGCCACGTGTGCCCAAGCCCGAGGCCCGAGGTCTGACTCTACTGCCATGTTACGTGGCGTGAGAATCACACTGCAGCTGCTTTCCATTTTTATATATATAAATACATATAAGTATATACTTTTTAAAAATAATTTATAAATCTTACCAAAACTTATGCTGAATATACTTTCCAGTATGAGTGCACGAGTGTCCTGAGCAGGCAGAACCGCAGTCTAGATGAATTGCGAGTCCATCAGCAGTCGGCACCTGTTCCTGAGACAAGGCCTAGCAAGTGCCCAGGGCGAGGGGCCCTGTGGTATGCCTGTACTAGCAGCTTGTCACTCTTCTGCCTTTTTCTGTGTAATATTAAGAACTGAATGTGAAGTTTATAGCTAGCCTGGGTGTACCTTTTAAGAATTTTGTAAACCGTTTTGTCTGTCTTTTGTTACCGTTTTATGGTGCCAAGTAGCCTACATTAAAACCATAATCTTGTGGGAGAATTAGAAGTAGCCTCGTCCACTTCCCACAGATTGCTTCTAGCATGGGCTGTGTGTAAACCTGGCAGAAAAGCGACGGGTGATGCTGGGCACAGCCTGTTGCCTGGACTCGCACCCAGCACTGAGAACCACGGAAGGCGCCTGCAGAGCCTGCTGAGGAAACACAGCGTGCTTTTATTGATTTACTTCTGAACACTACAGTTCCTGGATGGGGCGGAGGCGCGAGTTAATGTCGGTTTCCCTAGAAATCACTCAAGGCCAGCCTGTGTCCTTGATGCCAGGGTCGGGTCTGTGACTGCCATGGTCGCTGCTTGCCAATGTGCCATGTCCGCAGCGGTTGTCCGTGGGTTCCAGCTGTGGGTCCTTCCCACGAAGGCCTCTGGAAGTGACTGCTCGGTTCCTAAGCAATAAAATTGATCATGGTGAAAACAGTTCCTGCTGCTTAGTCTCCATCCTTCCCTCTCCCTTGCCTTTGAAATGCTAAGTGCCAGGAGTGGCCTCCTTTGTGCCATTTGCTCCCGCCCATTCTGATTCTGGGAATTTCAGAGTTCCATTCTGCCACAGGGCACCAAGCCTCATGGACTTTTTTTATTACTGTAGTGGAAAAGGCTGGTCCCTCACTCTATTAGACAGAATTAAACAAAAGCTTTTCTTTGGCTTCGCCCAAAACCTTTATCAATATTTCTCTGCTCTGAACTTTGGCTGAAAAACCACACAGAAACAACACATTGCCCCATTTAAGAAGGGGGAAAAAAATCTTGCTTCCTTTTAAAGAAAGTCGGAGATTCAGAAGAAGCATTTGACTTTAGTGACGGAGCACAAAAGGCAAAACAGAGCATTGGGCTTTTCATGGTTCCAATGAAACATTTTTAATGCCTTACAGAGAGTAGTCTTGTCATGATTAGCTAATGTGGAAATTGCACACTTAACACCGACATTCACTGCATTAAGGTAGAGCTGTGGGATGGACTTGTATGGGGCGGAAGATGGGTTTTTGCTACAGGGAATTGTGGCCCTGAAAGGTCTGGGGTGGAGATAGCACCAGGCTGCCTGGGCATGAGCCACTGGTCTTACCTATGGACTTAGCTCTTTAGGTTGAAGAGACCCTGGCTGAGGGCCCTCCTGTCAGCCCTCTGAGAAGCCAGGGCTGCTGACAGGCTCAAGACTGTGAGGTGCCTGGGCAGGATTCACAGGATGTCTGCAGCCCTGCTTAAAACCACACTTTCTACCAATGAAAGTGGAAGACTGATAGCCAGGGGCCAGGGATGGTGCCGAGCCTCGGGTCTTATTACCCACTGCTGGAGTTTAGTAATTATATCCAAAATGTTTAGAATTCTGGCTAAACAGGATAATTATTACAAAATAACAGGGACAGAACGCTACCCATGGTAGGACAGTGCTGATTTGGCCTGAACCAGGACATGGGCGCATAGTAACAGGGCACACTCCCCCAGTTTGAGAAAAAGAAAATACATTAAAAAACAAAACAAAACAAAACAAAAAAAAAGTGTAGTGTGAGGTGCTAGCTGCTTTTAATGAACAAGCCTTGCAGAACTTTGGGTTTTCCTTCAAATGTGTTAAAAAGATCCGCACAGAAAACAGAAATCATACCTGTTTTGGGGTCTCTTCCACCGAGTTCCCTGCTGGCCCGGCTCCTCCAAGCACTGCGGGGCGGCGGTGTCCTTCCCTTCCCCGGCGGCTGAAGCTGCCTTCCCAGGGCCGGGGCATGCTCAGTCTCACAACCTCTGCGCTCCTGCAAGCTGCCACCACCGTGCGCTCTGGGATCATCACCAGGCGCTCAACCTCTGAACCAAACGCACACACGCGTTGGTCGTCATCAAGCACTGTCGCGCCCCCCTGCACCAGTGTCTGGCGCCCACAGAGAGAACAGGCTAGGTGGGGTCTGCAGGGTCCTGCCCGCCCGCTGGTGCCAGCTCCGTATGGAAGAAACACGATGTGCAGCCTTGGGAGCCACGGCTCCGACGAGGACGTGTTAAATAATTTATTGATTATACAAAGTGATCGGCCCAAACCCCGTACTCCGCGCCTCACGCCAAGGCCGCGCCAACGTCCGCTTTATAACTTATTCTGTAAAAATATATATACACACTGCGGCTGGGCGGCTGGCGTCGGGTTATGCCGCGAGTCCCGGTTCTCGGGTTCTCCGGCCTGGCCGCATCCTCACAAGGCGTCCCCCGCGCTGCCGCCACACGGGCTAACGAGCGCCAAGTTCGAGGGTTTGTGCTTTTTGAGAAGCCGCGTGATCTTCTCGTCATCGGAGTTGGGGTCCAGGGGCCGGTTGTACTCGTCATCGTCCTCCGCGTCTGAGCCACCCACCTTCAGCTTCTCAGCATCCGAGTCCTGCTTCTTTTTAGCCGACGCCATCTCTGCCGCGTGCCGCTTGCGCCACTTGGTCCGCCTATTCTGGAACCACACCTGGGGGGGGGGGAGGGATCATCAGACGGGCACCGAGGCTCCCCTCACCCGACCAGCACTCTGGACCCGCCTGACGCCAGCGCTTTCCGCGGTCCGGCCGTAGCGGAACCGCCGCTCGCCGGCCCTTCGCAGGACGCGGACTCCGGGCCCCGCGCCCCTCCTCAATACTGCTGGACCTCGGTCCATTTCGAGCTCACCTTCACCTGGCTCTCGGTCATGCCCAGAGAGTAGGCGAGCCGCGCGCGCTCTGGGCCTGCCAAGTACTTGGTCTGCTCGAAAGTCTTCTCCAGCGCGAAGATCTGCTGGCCTGAGAAAGTCGGCCGCGAGTGTTTCTTCTTGCCATCCTTATCCAGGACCCCGCCGGCTTGGGCTGCGAAGAAGAGCCAGTGAGCGCAGTCCGAGGCCCGCGCCCGGCCCCTCTCCTTACCGAATGAATCCCGCGCGGGCCACTTACCGGAGCCGGCCAGTCGCGGGTCCCTCCAGGGAGAGCCCTGCACCACACCAGGCCAGAAGATGGGCGGGCGCCCAGGCAGTTCCGCCAGAGGCTTGGGGTATCCCCGAGCCACCGCGGCTGCGGGCCCGAAGTAGACACCTGCAGACGAGGCGAGCCCGTTGAGACGGGGCAGACTTCCTAGGAGGCCGCCACCCGCTGCGCCCACTGGCCGTCCCAGGATGTCGCTGATGCCGTGCGGAGTGCCTAGAGGCAACTGCGCGCCAAGGCTGCCTAGGGCGGGTGTCTTGAAGCCCGCCGGGCCCTGCAGCGCGTAGGGGAATAGCGACGTCTTCATCTCAGCCATGTTGTGCAGCGCGGCTAAAGGCGCGCTGCTCAGCACAAACGCGCCCGGGCGGTTAGCGTCCATGGGCGCCGCCGCCTCCGACCCGGGCGCCCATCCGGGCCCCGCTTCCACCGCCCGCGCCCGCCGGCTCGGGAAGTTTGCGCGCGGCGCCGATGGGCGCCAGCTACGCTGGGACGGATGGACCGCGTTTCAGACGAACGCCGACGGCCCCTACGGGAAAGCGAGAGGACCGACGGCTGCTGCGCTGAATGGGCGGCGGTCCGAGAGAAGGCAGGGATACTAGGGGCGGCGGGAGCGGCGGTGGCGGCTCCGGGGCAGGTCGGAGCGGCGCCGCGCGGGATGGACGCACTGATAACCGCGGGGCCTGGGCGCGGCGCGCGCGCTGATTGGCTGAAGGTACTGGCGACCAGGCCATTGGCCAGCGTCCGGCCCGTCTGCGCGCGCCCCCGCCGGCCATGCACTCCATGAAGGGCCCATTAGCGAGGCAGGTGCCTCCGGGGCTGTAAATTTGCCCCCTGATTTATCTCCCTAGAGATGAAATAAATCCCGTTGGATGGGAGTTTAGTTAGGCAAAGGTTTTAATGGGAAAATCAGGAAAAAATACGAGAACATATTTTATCGACCGTAAGAATGTAGATTTCAAGATCCACTCCGAAAGCTCAAGCTCAGTATGCTTAGTTCAGGGAAGAGCCTGGGACGGCTGGACGCCACAGGTCAGGGGACTCCATCTTGGATCAGGGCCCAAGGCCTGTACTGGGGTTCCTTATCCTTTCCATCTCATGGTGGTGTGGGCTGTTGTGAACTTGTGGGTATAACTTTTCTGGGTGGATTTTGAACGAAAAAGGGTGGAGTCTAGGGATCAAATAGATTTGGCTCCCTCAGATCTGCCAAAATCTGCCAACTGAACTCACTGACTTCAGATGGCTCCAGGCAACATCAGGCAAGGCCGGTGACCTTACTACCACACACACAGTCCATGCTGTCCTCCCCTGTTCTGAACTCCTTGAAGTTGGGTTGGGATATCTGGGAGAGGCTAAGCTTTCCCCCTCGAATTTTGTGCTTATTAGGCATTCACCGAAGAGGTTACCCGTGTCCATACTTTGAGGCCCAGGACCAGAATTCGCCTGCTTATTGCTTTCTGGCAAGCTGGAGCTCAGGCCAGAATGCAGCGGTTGTGGAATTCAAGAACCGAGAGGAAAGGATCACCACACCCATTGGCTTCAGCTGGGTATGCGCTTGCAGTCTAGCGGACAGAGCACTGGCTATAGACCCGACCTGTAGACCCACTAGGTCTTAATTTCTTTTCTAGTACAGGGGTCTCTTACTCCATAGAATTGTTGGGCGGTTGCAGCCAGCTAGTGTGGCTGCGCACAGCAGGATCCGAGAAGGTAGCACGCTGGCGCTTATTTCTTTCCTCCTCTTGAGTAGTGCTTACTGTTAACCTCATAATACCTAGTACTGATTGTGATACAACCTGTGGAAATAGAATCTACTGTTTCCCCGTCCTGGCGATCTAAGCAGAGGCCCTGTGCAGTTTGTTAATAACGACTTTCCCCTTTTGCCCTGGCCTCCAAGGTTTCTGTCTTAAGGGCAAAAGTGATCTTTAAGGCTCCACATAGGGGCCTAATGTCCACTCCTGCTGGTCCTCTTAGAAGTTCAGTTTCGTTTTTTTAACAGTTAGTGTCGGGGTCTTTACGCCAGCCACGGGTCTCCATCAGGTCAAGGCTTGGAAAGCCACTTTATGGCGGGAACTGGAAATAAGTGCTGTGGTCCCGCTGACTTCTGCAGGACCTGAAATCTGAAAGACTTTGCACGTGTGATCCTTACCCATCCTCCCGTAGGCAGTGGCCCCTAGCGCCTAGAGGTTTCAGTGTACTGGCTTCCTAGTCTGAGTCTACACTCTCAGGATCGATTTGGGCGCGACCAGCGATCAGCAGCAACGGAGCTAGGATCAGTTCCCTCCAGCGCTGAGCACACCGCCCGCTGGAAAGTCTGGACTTCTGATGGTACCCTGGGATCTCTGGACTGCTTCCCTCGAGCCCTTAGACCAGCCCCTGGCCTCGCCTTCGCTCCACTTCGATTACGAGGATCTGAGCATTCGGAGTACAATCCCTGGTAGAGTACGGACTTTTCTGGGCTCGCGGGAGACCATGCTGGAGGCCAGGGGCTCCAGCTCTAGAGAAGAAGGACCCAGAGCTCTGAGCAGCATGGGGGTGGGGCGGGAAAATGCGAGGCGGACAGAGTGGGAAGTCCTGAAACCTCCCACCTCACGGTGCCAAGCCGACCCTGAACATCCGAATCAGCTAGGAAGAGCGCCGGTCCTCGGAATCAGTGTTCAGAGAGGCGAACTACGAGACAGGGTAGGTGTGCTCTGGCCTTTCGAAGGCTCACAGAGCCCCGGGCTGTGAGGCAGGAGTGCCGCAGTTCTGTGCTCAAACTCTGGATGTTGTCGCGGGCCTGTCCAGACTTCCTTAAATCTGAGCAATCGAAAGATCTTCCGTCGCTGTTCTTCTCCAGCGGCCCTGGATCTGTGTACACCTACGGGCTCACTCTGACTGCGAAACCCACAGAGTCGAGAGAGGGGTCGCGTTCTGTCTAGATACTCATTGCCCTGCTCTCCCTGGGATCAGAGACTCAGGGCGCGGTGAGACCAGTGTGCCGGATGAATGAAGGGGGAGTGCGGGCAGAAGGATGAAGTGAGTTGCGCTTTCTTCAGGCGTTCTGTCCTGCCTAGTGCGTCGGGGTCATTTCCTACCCCTAAAAAGGCTGGGCACTTAATCACCTTGCCCCAGCGCAGCCATCAAGAATAGAGAGGCTAAACTGCCACCTCCCCACTTGCAGGAGCTCCTCCTGCGTCCCCAGGCTCTGCCCTCTGGGTTGAGCCAAAGGTGATGCCCTCCTCGAGCGACCTTCCCCACCTCCAAGCTCCAACTAGTCAGAAGGGCACTAGATCCTCCAGCCCGCCTATGGAGATGCGATCCTGGTGGCTCCTCCCGTGTGACTGTGGAGAGGTTCGCCATCTCCTGGTCTTGAAGAAAATCTTTATTGAGGAGGACTGCTGGCCAACTTAGCTGGGGTCAGAAGACCATTTGTTCGCCATCCGGAACTTCACTTAGTCTGTGTATATTTATTGTGCACTATTGTGTGCCTAGTGGTGAGTGCCCTCAAGGTAGCTAACTAAGGCTTCCGGGTCTCCTATTCGCTATGGGAAGGGCGAATGGAAGGAACGTTGTTAGGGAGTAGCGCGCGGGAGGGGAGAATCGGCGTCCCACTTATAGTGAAAGGATGTCTCCCGGAAGCCGCCTTGTCAGAGGGTTCGTGGGAGGGGACAGGTTATCACAGTGACTTGCAACCTTGAGAGGCGCCCAGATACTATGGACACTAACTATGCCTTCACGCCGAGTGAGACCCGAATCCTCAAAGCTGTTGGCTAGCACTGCTCCAGCTGTTTAGCCACAGGTTCGTTTGTCTTGGAGGCCTATGAGTAGCTTTGTCCTTTGCACAGGTGTGAATGCTTCTCAAAATATCCGTGAGTGACTCAGTTCTAGACTTGGGGCGGGGATTGCTTTCACCGGCAGGCGGAGAAAGGGCAGAGGAAAACAATCACTGAGTCGGTACAGTTGTCAAACTCCCGGACAGCACTCATCTGGCTGCGGATAAAAGGGAAAAGATGGGGTACAAAGGCCCTGAGGTGAAGATCCTAAGCTGGCACCACGCCCTTCACAGTTTCTGGGACGTTTGAAGGGTGGGCTGGGTTGCTGAAAGCCAACAAATTGAGAAAATGGATGCTCCTTTCTCCAGCGCCCTCTAGTGTTCCCTAGTGTCGTACCCCCACCCGCAGCAGCAGAGGACTGCCTCAGGAGTACTGAGAGAAAGGGAACCTACTCAATTGCTGCCCTCTGCTTTGACTCCCTTTCCAGAAGAGGCCAGTGTAGGCCAGTCAAGGACCTATGCTGCCCACTCTAGGTCCCTTGTGGATACAGGACCCATGTTCTGAGTATTCTGTGAATGAAATGCTATTAAATAAACAAAACCTATGGCAGAGCAGTGAGTTCCAAAGGGCTCCAGGGGTTGGGTGCTAGCTTACACTTTAATCTCAGCAACCAGGAGGCAGAGGCAAGTGGATCATTGTGAGTTCAAGGCCAGCCTGGTCTATATAGCAAATACTAGGCTGGCCAGAGCTAGGGCTACAAACAAGGCACGGTCTCACAGCAAAAACCAAAACAGTATATGGAGGCTCTACTTGAGACCTTGGTCTTACCTACCAACCCAACCATTGTTAAAAGGGAAGTAAGGAGGAGAAGGAGGAGGAGGAGGAGGAGGAGGAGGAGGAGGAGGTGGTGGTGGCTCTGGGAAGAACAGGGAGGCAGTACTCCCCAGCAAGGGGTCCTGGTATTCAACTGAGCCAGGGAGGGAAGCACCAAGGGAGGCCCCTGGGACAGCTGCTATGGGAACAACAGGAAGCTGGAGGTGGGCTAGAGAGAGGGCCAGAGGCAGGATGGAAGTCAGATTCTTGTCAGGAAGCCACCTGGGCAGCAGGAAGGGCTGGGGTGACCCAGGTGTCAGGGGAGGGTGAGACCTCTGAGTTAGGCTGTGGAGGTCAGGGTTCCCTGTCCTTTCTCCAACCAGGCTGGCTTTGCGGAACTTGGCCAGGCAGCTTCTGCCCTGCGCTTGTGCTCGCTCCATCCACTTCAGTTACCCCAGTTCTCTTCCTCACGAGCCTTCTGCTTTGATGTAGGCAGCAGCTTCAGGGAAACATAATGAACTGAAGATTTTGTCATCCAGTTTCTTTCATGATTCGGCAAAACTGACTACCCCTTCTCCAGAGAAAGCAGCGCTACCAGAAGCCGCCAGGAGCCTGTCCTACAGCAACTGGGGCCTGGGGTACATTCTTCCAGCCACATGAGCTGTGAGAGCTGCTGGTCTCTATCACAAGCCTGTCTTCCTGTAGCTTTCTGGGTATGAAGGTCAATCCTGGCTGTCAGGAGCAGCCTTTCCAGAAGGGGGCAGGGGGCCGACCTTGGACTGGAATGTTCTTTATCATGTTTTCACTGAGACCCTGGGAGAGGACACTGACCTTGAACTTAAACATGCTGAAAAGCCTCTGGGGGCTGGCATAGGGAGTACAAGGCAGAAGAGTCTGCTCCCCAGAGGATTCATTCCCAGGTGCCTGCTTGCCGGTGCATGGGGGTGGCCTCAAAGACGGTAACCGATGTGCTCGGGAGTTAGCTTTGCCCTGCCAGAGATCTCAGGACTACCTCACTGAGATGCCTAGGATGCTAGAGTGGTGCCAGGCCATGGCCTGAACAAGGACCGAGGGACCAGATGGTCCAACAGGCACAGCGAATAGGAGTGTCCTCACAAGGATGTGTGGCACCTCTCTCCAGCACACAGCCTTTGTGTGCCTCCACATACCCAGGTGCCATCCAGGAACCAGGAGGTTCCTATCAGTGTGCAAAGAAGAGGCTGGCCAGGACTCTTCAGCTGTCTTCTGCTGACCCTGACCCAGCTGACGGTTAGGGCAGGTATGAGGATGCAGTGGCTTCGTAGGAGCCTGAGTTCTGGCCCAGAAGTCTCAAAAGGCTCCGCTTCAGCTCTGCTACGAGAAACTCAAGAGTGATGCTGGGCGTTCACCATCCACACTGTGTAGCTGACTCAGCACTGGGAACGCTAACCTTCAGGTCCCTGTGGCTGCTACAAAGGTGCCTAGACAAAGGTGTCACTCACTCCCAACGGATGCCCTTCTATAGGAGGGTGGGAATCTTTGGTGCTTCTTCCAACCCTCCTGGGATGCTTGCTGTTCGGACTTTGGCTCTCTTCAATTGATTCTTTGGTCCCAGACCAGTCCTGACACCACCAGGTACCAAGCTTCAAAGAGCTTGGATGAACCAATGGACTAACGACCCTGCTAAGGTAGCAGCTGAATGCTCAGGAATGCATGGTGAGATGACACAAAACAGCCCTGACCTCATCTTGTGGGCCAGCCCTCTCTCCTTGGGCTTTGGGTATCCAGTGCTGTGATTTGTTGAAAGTTCCTGGTTCTTCTCATTTGGAGAGTTCTGTATCTAACTCCTCCATAGTTGTATCCAGGCACACTCGGCAGCTGGGCTCCCCACCCTCTGCTATGTGTTGGAAGCCCAAGTGAGAAGCAAGGTGGGAGCCAGGGAGCAGAATCACCTAAGTCACAAGAGGGCCTACCCCAGAAGCAAGTGGATTTGCTGTGGGACTGCAAAGGCCAGGAGGTGGAGAGGGCTAAGGCTTTCTAGGAGACAGTCACATGCCACCCAAGGTGCACTCTTCTGGGGGGGGGGGGGCGGTGTCCAAGAATCTTGTCTCCTTCAGGGAAGGACAAAGAGAAGAGGCTGTAAATCACAGTGCAGAGCTAATTCCCCAGGGCCTCTCAGGCACAGATGTGCAATCGCGTGTAATGAGCTCTCTCTGGGGGCCTCCAGGGGGTCTGACCACGTGCCACATGAGCTAATTGACTGCTGAGCCTGGTAAAAGATTTGTGTTAAGGCTAATGCTCTGGCCATCACTGCTGTGATACAGGGATGGGGTTGGACCAGCTGGGGGAAATGGCAAAGTGTGTGTGTGTGTGTGTGTGTGTGTGTGTGTGTGTGTGTGTGTGTGTTATTCCAGAGGAGCTCTTGGCATACTTCACAGTCAGGAGCTGTGCCTTCTTGGAGGGCTTTCTGGTGGAGGGTGGAGGTGACTTTCTGCTGGTGAGAGGTTCCGTTGCTGCCAAAGTCAGTGAGGTAGGCAAACTCTAAGGGTCTTGAGGAGGTCTCTTCTGGGCATCCTTGTGCTAAGCCCTGGCCAGGGACTCCCTGCAGCTCCAGCTGTCCATGCCTGTGATGGGGAGGACCAATGGCAATCATTCTGATTGGTCTGAGTATTCTAGCTTGTAATTACTCTTTCCATCATCCCCAGGCTTTTGTCCACTTTCCTATCTGGCTAGGGGTGGGGGATGGGGGCCTTGCTGGGTGCTTCCTTGTGATGGGAGATGGGCACTAAGCAAAGGAGTGCGTTGGAGGCTGAGTACCATGTACCTTAGAATTACACCAAGAGGATAGTGTTCTGTGATGAAGGACGCTGGCGGGGGGTGGTGCCATTTGTTCTGAGTGTGGCAACATAACATTAAGGGTAGAAATTGACAAGGAAGTAAGCAAGAAACCCTGTGGTCACCAACTGTCACTGCCCTGCCCTTCCTTGGGTGCTCTGATCAACTGGTAAAGATGGTGGAGTGTCTTTCCTGGGACACTGTGAACGCATGACAATGACTAGAGCAGAGCACACCTTATCCTTAAGGAAGACACCCCAGCTAACCCAAAGTGGACACACTTGTTCATATTCAGAGGCTATCACCAATTGCCCACCATCACAGGACAGCTCCAAGTGTGAATAGGAAGTGCCCAGAAACGTACCAAATTGGGGAGAGCAGAACTGCATGTCTGATGAGCCATTTCTAAAACTATGCTCAATGCTCCCTTGATTGGGCTTATGCATTTCATTGTGAAATAAGGAGCATTTACTCTGATGAGGTCTCAAAGCCCCCCCCCCCCGAGAGCACCACACGCTTCAGGCAGGTATCCTGCAGGACTGGTGGGCTGACAGCCCTGAGCTGCCTCGGCTGCTCAGCACGGGGCTTTCTTGTTGGTAACATGCATCACTTCTATTAATAAGAAATAATAAGAGTCCTGCCAGGTCTTCAGAAATGAGTGCAAGACGTGACGGATCAGGCCCTGTCTGAGTGTTCCTGGAAGCGCTGCGTTTGTTTAAGCTCAAAGACTGATTTGAGTGAGGTGAGGTTCAGACAGAACCAATTGCTGGAGCCATAGATTTCTCGGTGTGTGTGTGTGTGTGTGTGTGTGTGTGTGTGTGTGTGTGTGTGTGTGTATAGATAAGGAAATGACACACACGAAATGAGGAACACACAGAATATTCCTGGCCTGTGAGTAAGAGCATAATCAGAAGGTGGAAGAGTGAGTTATGAGGGGAGGGATGAACTATACAGATTCAGGCTTAAGAAGCTGAGAGTGGAATGAGGTTAGCCTGGGGAAACCCTTTATACCTCTAACCCTAGCCTGTGACAGGTCAACTTCAAGGCATCCCTGGCATGCATCCATATAGCCCTGATGAACCTGACCAGGCTGCAGAGCTGCAGTTTCACCCTGCAGAGGTAACTTTGCTCGTGACATTATTTTGACCATAATCTTTTCAATTCATTGAGTCATGGGGAAGGGAATGAATACAGCTGTTCTCTGACAACTCTGTCTTTCCCCAATAGAGTTAACCAGGGACTTCACCCAGATTGTCACCTGTGGGGACATGTGGGGAGCACTCCTGATGCCTGGGTCTGTAGTGAGTTGGGATTTTGGGTGTGAGTGAGCTTCACTGGGTGGGCTTATACTCTTGAGTATTCACTCCAGGAGCACCATGGGACTCACCTCAGGAGCACCATGGGACCCACCCCAGGGGCACCATGGGACTCACCCCAGGGGCACCATGGGACTCACCCAGGAGCACCATGGGACTCACCTCAGGAGCACTATGGGACTCACCCCAGGGGTACCATGGGACTCACCCAGGAGCATCATAGTACCCACCCTAGGAGTCCCATATTTGGTGCTCACTCTGAGAGCCCTGTACTGTGTTGCTCTAGGAGAGCCCTGAGACCTTTCTCAAAGGCCCCTGAGCTACCAGCCAGCATTGCTTATAGCCAGTGGGGGTGGTGATGGCTTGGGAGAAGCTCTTCTGGGCCTATGAGCCTCAAATTGAGCAACTATATGTACATTCGACCAAACAGCAGCAGATATCCAAAGTTCTCCTCTGGATTTCAGGGAAAGGGAGCTGCCAGGAGGTGGTGAGGCATGGAAGATGGTACTGAAATGAGCAGTCTGGGTAGAAAGGATCCATCAGGACAGGTTTGAGCCAGCCATGCTTGGCCCCTTAACTTGAGCCCCACTGAAACCGCTAATTGCAAATCAAAGCTAGGTCCAGAGGCCACTAACCAAGTAGATTACTTTATAGACATCACAGCAGTCAGTGGGCAGAGTCAAGAGGCTATGTGTTGGGGAATGTTGGGACACTGGGCCCTTCCAGAGCTGCTGCCCTAGGGGAAGCTTTGAGGCTGTTTTGCTGTTCACAGTGCCCAGGTCTGATGGCCACTAGCTGGTGTCAGCTGACTCTGTCTATACTTTTTGGTTAGGTGGTGAGGCTTCTGCACTCAGCAACCACTGACCTTGGAGGAAAGTGATAGCCAGGCCCTGAGCAGAGCTCCCGGAAGGAGGCAGTCTGATCTAGGGGACCCTGATGTACTGGCCCAGTGGCTGGCAGCACCTCTTGTTACATTGCTTCTCTGGTCAGGCCTGTCCAAACTTCCCACAGGCTTTGAGCCTATCAGCATCAGCATCCCTTGCTGAGATCCAGGTTTCACAGCACAGCCTCAGCCTGACCCACCACAGTAGTGAGGCCAGAAGCCATTCCAAATGTAGCCTCCAGGTGGCAGTGAAAAGCTAGCCCGACAATATCTCTTCACACAGGAAATGCACTAAAGAGTAAGAAACTGAGCTTCCTTAAGTTAGGAAGCTTTGACTCTTTTTTAGGAAGCCAGGCACTAGGGCAGCACTTTTCCTCCCTGGACTGCTCAGTAGTCATTGACACTGTCTGGTGCCTGGCTTTCTAAAAAAGGTGCTATGTACACAGATGTCAGTGTGGTCCTGAAACTTCATGTATGAGAAAGACCACAGGACACTGGTCGGCTTGCTGGATAAGAGATTTCCCCTCAGGAGGAGAGGCAGACGACCCTGCTCTAGTACTGTTCCTACCCTTAGCTGCATTTGTGTTAGTAAGAGTTAAGCTACACCCACCGCCACTTCATCCCCCTCCACAGTAACCCCAGAGCAGGCCGGTCACCACCCTACTTTAATGCTTCGTTGAGTAGCATGCTGTCGATCCCCATAGCTCAGAGAGACAAACTTCTGCATCAGAGACCATTTTTTTCTTTTGTAGGCTGTGCAAGCAGAAAACAAACAAAACAATAACAAAACCTGTAGATGTTGGTAAAGTCTTGGCGTACTTAGGGTAAACCCACAAATGAAATCTAATACAACTGGGAAATGGAGAGGAATGTTCCCAGTGTCTAAGATGAAAACAAATGCTCAAATTACATACAAGATAACAACAGGGTCTAGTAACCAGATCTAAAAGCAAATTAAAAGGCCACAATGATTAAAACCCAAACTGTGGGATCAGCATGGTAGTATAATTGTGGGATCAAATAATTGCAATTGTTGCACGCAAGAGGTAGAGGCAGAAGGACTGAGGATTTCAAGCTAGCTTGAGCTACATAGCAGAACCTCTATCAAGAAATTATGTAGCACAGTGATAGGACACTTTATCATGTGCAAATTTGATTTGATCTCTGGGATGACAAAACCAAACCACACCCACTTGAAACAAAGGGAAACAAAAAGCCAAGCAGAAGGATGGGTCTAGCCCTGGGTCAAATGCTAACAAAAGGGCTCTGGGGGAGGGGTGTTAGCAGCAAGAGGGACAGGCAGACAGTTTGGTCTGCAGTGCTGTAAACACTGTCCTGAAGTGTGAGACAGGTCTGTGTCTTTACATATCAACACTAACTTCTCCATGGGCCATCTTACAGATATGCCCAGTGTTGTAGTTTGAACTAATGAGAAGTCCCCATAGTCTTGGGCATTTGAACACCTAGTCCCCATTGCTGCTGTTTGAAAAGTTCAGGAGGTGTGGCCTTACTGGAGGAAGTAGATCTGTCACTGGGAGGGGGATTTGAGGTTTCAAAGCTTTGTGACATTCCCTGTGTATCTATCATCTTTGCTTTCTGCTTGTGGTTCAAGATGTGAGCTCTCAGCTTCTGCCTCATGATTGCTGCCTGCTTCCATGCTTCCTCACTATGACAGCTTCTCATTCCGCTGGGACCATACGCCAAATGAATCCTTCTTTACGAGTTGTCCTGATCATGGTGTTCTAGCACGGCTTTAATAAAGCAGTAACCAATACACTCTACCTACACACTCCTATGTTCCCCAGCGCTGGCCTTGACCCCTGCTTTCTACTACCCCTTTTATTCATTAAAGACCTTTCCTTTGGGTGGTCTCCCTGGCCAAACTGGGATAGGTTCCTGACACTGCCCATGATGATCAATCTCTCGCTTCCTCTCTGTGTCTGGCACGATTCTTCCCTGTGCTCTGTAGGAGATAGAAACAATTCCTGACGCTGGGTGGTTTCTGCTTTAGGGGGCCGATTATGGTTGTCAACAGAGTGCTTCTGATTTGGAGGCAAATTTGTGGGGTCTTCGAGCCAAAGGTTGAACACTGAAAGCCAGCACACAGACCTACTGCTGCCTCTCCAGTTCAGACTCCTTCCAACGCTCAAGTTTCCCCACGGTCTCTTAGTGCAAACACAGAGTTGACACAGACTGAATGCACACCACGGGGTCTTTCATTCCTGTATTGCCCATCTGGAACATTTTCTAAACTTTCAGTAAAGACCTTATGTGCTCATGAGGTTTTTTTTTGTTTTTTTTGTTTTTTTTGGTTTTTCGAGACAGGGTTTTTCTGTATAGCCCTGGCTGTCCTGGAACTCACTTGGTAGACCAGGCTGGCCTTGAACTCAGAAATCCGCCTGCCTCTGCCTCCCTAGTGCTGGGATTAAAGGTGTGCGCCACCACGCCCGGCTGCTCATGAGTTTTTAATTTCTTGGTTTTTGTTGTTGTTGTTGTTTGTTTCTTTGTTTTCAAGACAGGGTTTCTCTGAATAGGCCTGGCTGTCCTGGAAGTCTGAAGACCAGGCTGGCTGGCCTTGAACCCAGAGATCCACCTGCCTCTGTCTCCTACATGCTGGGATTAAAGGCATGTGGTATGCTACTACCACCTGGCTATGCTTGTTAGGTTTTCCTTTTGTTGTTGTTGTTGTTGTTGTTGCTGTTATTGTTATTGTTGTTGTTGCTGCTGCTGTTGCTGTTGCTGCTGCTGCTGTTGTTGTTATTGTTGCTGCTGCTGTTGTTATTGTTGCTGCTACTGTTGTTATTGTTGCTGCTGCTGCTGCTGTTGCCGTTGTTGTTATTGTTGCTGTTTTTACTGTTGTTATTGTTACTGTTGTTGTTGTTGATTTGATTTGTTGTCACTTTGGCATAAGCTAAGGAAGACAGAACCTCTATTGAGAAATGACTCCATCAGATTGGCCACTGGGCGTGTCTATAGAACATTTTCTTTTTTCTTTTTTTTAAACAATTGTTTAATTAGATATTTGCTTCATTTACATTTCAAATGCTACCCCAAAAGTCCCCTATACCCTCCCCCCCCCTGCCCTGCTCCCCTACCCACTCACTCCTGCTTCCTGGCCCTGGCATTCCCCTGTACTGGGGCATGTAATCTTTGCAAGACCAAGGGGCCTCTCCTCCCAATGATGGCTGACTAAGCCATCTTCTGCTACATATGCAGCTAGAGACATGAGCTCAGGGGGTACTGGTTAGTTCATATTGTTGTTCCTCCTATAGGGTTACAGACCCCTTCAGCTCCTTGGGTACTTTCTCTAGCTCTTCCATTGGTGGCCCTGTGTTCCATCCAATAGATGACTGTGAGCATCACTTCTATATTTGCCAGGCACTGGCATAGCCTCACAAGAGACTATATCAGGGTCCTGTCAGCAAAATCTTGCTGGCATATGCAATAGTGTCTGCTTTTGGTGGCTGATTATGGTATGGATCCCTGGGTGGGTCAGTCTCTGGATAGTCCTTCCTTCCGTCTCAGCTCCAAACTTTGCCTCGAACATTTTCTTGACTAATGACTGATGTAGGTGGGCCCAGCCTACTGTGGGTGGTACCAGCATGTATAGGAAAGCAGGCTGAGCAAGCCACAAGGAGCAAGCCAGCAAACAGTCTTCCCTCATGGCCTCTGCTTCGTTTCTACCTTCAGATTCCCTCCCTGAACTCCTGCCCTGATTCCTCTCAGGGATGGAGTGTGGCTTGAGAGATGTAAGATGAAGTAAACTTGTTTCTTCCTCAAGTTGCTTTTGGTCATGACGTTTATAGCAGCAACAGAAAGCAAACCAGTATACTTTTCAAAGCCGAACGCTTGGAGAGTCAGTCTTGCCCTCCACCTTGGCCACCCCAACAGAAAACAGGCTCCCAGGGTCCACTGGGGTCCCGTTGTGTGAATCTAGTGACTATTCCCTGTGTTGTGGGAGGTACCTTGCTGTCCAGCCTCAGCCCTTCTTGGTGATACAGGGTATTGTGGGACAGGATCTCCTTGACTCATTCAGAAGCCAAGAATCACCAGGCCTGGGGACAAAAAAGGGGGAAGGACCCTAGTTGACCCCTGAAGGCAAAAGGCCTAGATGTGAAGTAGGGGGCGCTCTGGGGTTCCTGGTGGCTTCCGTCAGGACTCCTCCGGACTTGAGGACATTTCTTCCTGTCTGCTGTCATGCTCAGCATCTCTCCTGGTTTTCCACTCTAGGGAGGGTGGGGAGGCAGGGAGTTGAACAACTGCTAGAACCGAACACCAGAACAATGGAGCAGAGACCTGGACTTCTCTGGCTTGGGCCTTCTCCATAGCCCAGCTAACTCTGACATATCCCATCCACTTCTCTCTGTTCTCATCTGGGTAGAATCCTTGGCTGAAGATACATAGCCCGTTCTCAAGTGACTTTGGAACCAGACAAACACAGAAAGGAAGGCAAAGCCTTGCCTTTGGACCTGGGCTGTCTTCAGGGTTCTAGTTAGTGATGCAATGACGTAGAGTACTATCCTCCTACCAGCCTTAGTGAAATGCTCAGGGTGAAGCCTCAGGTAACCAGGTTCCTCACTGCGACTCCATCATCCCCCACATGTAAGTTCTCTCTCATTGCACGAAGTAGCTACCAAGCTCCAGCCATTAGGTTCCATTTCAGCCTGTAGAAAGGGGCACACTTCTGCAGGGAACTTGGTAGAATGGCCACCGTTGTTGTCAGACATATTAGGAAGTGTGGATATGCATTCTCTAAGCATGAGGGGCCCTGCTACTGAGGAGTCTTCTGCATCCCATTGTTTCTACAATCCTCAGAGCAAGATTGTAGCCCAGGGACCCTGAGCCCCTCTGCTCTGTCCCTGCCACAGCAAGCACACTGAGGACCCAGCTTCCCAGAAATGCTAGAAAGATAGCGGAAGAGGAACATTCAGGTGCTAGGGTTAAGCTGTCTCTCCGCACACTGCCCATTGGTTAAGATTTAGGGCCTGGGATCTCCAAGCTCACCAAAATGGGCAGGACATTCAGGGATTGAGCTGCGCAGGAAACGTCTTAAACTGAAGCTCTTAAAAAAAAAAAAAAAAAAAAAGCCCACATAAACCCACCTGCCCTGTGCAACCTTCTGCTGGGTCAGACTTGCCGGCAGCTGCAACAGGCTTCATCTGGGGCTCCAGCTGTAGAACCCAGGCATGGTTGGTCATCCCTGGCCTCTGCCTAGCTGCCCAGATCACCAGTCTTTCCATCCCCCTCACCAGACCTGGTTCATAGCAAAGACAGTGGGGGTGGGACACCAGGCAGAGGGCGACAGCTTCCTCCATGTCATGGCAACACTATGTCTCACCTCTTGTCACAAAGATTAAAATCTATAATAAGGACATTTAAGAACTCCCTGTAATTTGGTCATCAGCTCTATCTCGGCCATTAGCCGATGGCATCGGGATATTAATCTAGTCGTACCTCGGGCCCCTGTGATTTGTGATAAAAATGTCAGATGATTAGACTACACCGGCCACAGCACTGTGGTGATTGAATAGCAAGGCAGGGAGCATCACTTGATTGCCCTGACCGAGGAAGGCAGGCTCTGTGTGGCAGTAAACCTCCACGGGACCTTGGGAGGGACCTGAGAAGCAAGGGGTAGCTGTCCATCCCAGAGAGTGAATGAGTGAGGCTGTCCTTTGGATGTCCCATGGCCCTGGGCTCCCTCAGATTCCTACTGTGGAGGCTATCAGGCCCTGGGCTTGTACAGGTGGAAGAAAGCCAGAAAACCTGGGGGTAGCATGCAGTGGAGAGGCTGCCAACCTTGACCACAGAGAAGGGTGTCTCTAAGGTCACAGAAGAGGGTAACCTTGGGCCTGCTTTTCTCTGCCCCACTGGGGTCGGCTCCCTGTGTCTGTGGCCCCATGGACCCTGTTATCACGCTTGCAGCAGCCACCCGCAGGCACCTTCCCGCTCTGCCCTTCCCAGGGACTGGGCAGCCTTCATTGTAAGGGGTGAAGACGTCCTGAAATTGATTTCTCTGTTGGAAATGGGATAATTAAACCGGTTGTTTCTCTCTTCATCATCGTCATAATAAAACGAGAGTACAGAGGGGTTATGTGTGGCATAGAGTAATATTGTGCTGCCTTAATATGAAGGAGCGTTAATTGAATACAAATGGCCTTTCTGGGTGTTGCTGAGTTATATTTCAGAGATATGGGATAATGATGCTATTTAATCATTTTTACAAGATATAAAATTACTGGCTGCTCTAGGGAGATCATTAAGGAAAACAATTGTTCACAGCAATTGAAAATAGGGTTTTAATTATTTAATACAGAAATTAAACTATTACAGGACCAGTGCTGGAAGAGGCAACTTAATAGAAATTTATATACAAGCTTCTGTGAACATTTTAGTTTTATTAACCTGCCTAATTCCTTAATCTAGACCAGCTGGAGGCTACCTTAGCTGCGGCCATAACTTCACTGCTGGGATTGTCTGGGCAGGAGGAGGCAAGCTACTGGGAAGATGGGCAGTCTGACCAACAGGGAAATCGGAGAATTTGGCTTTGGAATTCCAGGGACCACTGAGAGAACCCCCAAAATTCTGGCAGTGGCTGTGTGTTACATGCAATGGCCCCGGGAGAACCAGATCTAGGCAGAAGAGGCTGTGTGGCAGACGGTAGCTTGAGGCTGGAGAGGCAATGAGAACAGGGGGCCAGGGACACCATCTGCGTGCTACCCTAAGCAGAGTAACCTCCTGGGAATGTTGTTCTGGAGAGCTTCATGAGAAATGCTGAGAAGTGAT
Organism: Mus pahari; assembly: GCF_900095145.1. Classification (NCBI taxonomy): domain Eukaryota; kingdom Metazoa; phylum Chordata; class Mammalia; order Rodentia; family Muridae; genus Mus; species Mus pahari. The sequence goes on from NC_034590.1 coordinate 108,963,685, forward strand.
GATGCAGTATGTGGACCCCAGCTTTGGTGAGTCCCCTCCAGAAACTGGGTGTGACCCGAGTGAATAAGGGCAGAACAGGGACTGATGGCCAAAGGCCTTGCTCCAGAGCTCCTTAAAACACCTCAGGGGAAGGTTTCCAGCTTTTCCTTTCAAACTTTCTTGGGTGGAGGCAGAAGACAAGGAGTATAAGCAAGGACACCAGGCACAAGGGAGGTGGCTGCTGAGATGGGAGACTGAGTGTCAGGAATCCAGGCTGTGTCTATCTGTGCTTCTGCCCGGGGCTCCAGCACAGCTGACTGTAGTCTCCACAATCCCTCATGTGCCCCTGCCCCTGCCACTGCCCCTGCCCCTGCTGTAGGTGGTCCACCAGACAGCTCCAGGCTCGGTGTCTAGAGAGCCCTAGGTACTGGAATCTAGTCCTTAGGAGGTAAGGGCTGCAGAATCAACAGAGGAGCTTTGCCAGGGACCTCTGGCCTATTCCCAGCTTTGGCTGCCACCAATTGGAAGGAAAGGATGTTTTAAATGGGATTTTTGTTTAAAATTATCAGATGCAATGTATTTCACCTCCTGATGTGACGAGTTTGGGAAAACGAGATGATGATGGGAGGAACACACCCACCAAGCCCTGGTGCAGCTTTGTTAAGGACTTTTTTTATGTTCCAATTTTAAAAATAAACAGTTAACAAAAAAATCTTTATTTTAAAAATTGGAAAAATTCACCACTTGAAGAGAATAGACTTTATCTTTAAGAAGCTAACTGACCAGCTATGGTGGGGCTGGCCGGCCTGATATAGACACTTACAGAGCATCGCTGGTAGGTCATGGGCTGTGTGACAACATGCTTTGCCATTTTCAAGGGCCTAGATGGCATCAGACCTTTGGTCCCTCTTCTCTGGACCTTAGACAGGTAAGTCCTGGCTCCTGTTACCCTGGGCATTTCCCAGAGAAGGTGAGGCTGTTAAATGACACGCTCAAGGTCAAGGTGAAGACCGCCCAATGTGACTCCACCTCCACCTTACCCACCTGTGCAGGGTCACCTGACATTAGGGAAGTCCAGGCTTGATATGACAGCAGCCATCACCCTTGTGCCTGATGCCCCTGCCTCCCCTCGTATCTGTCGCCTCCAGGCGAGGCATCTTCAGAGGCAGGGCTAGGTGCTTTACCCAGAGGCCATCCGCCACTGGAATTACATCCTGTCTCCCATTATGACCAATAAATCCCAGGCAATCTTTTTTCTCCTCATAGTTTTTAGGGTTACATAAATTTCACCTATGCAATTTTTTCATGCTTGAATATATTACAGAATGCCACTTCTGCCGCTGGAGCTAATTGATAATGTGATTTGTTATGTTGCCGGGACATAATTCAGAAAGTTATTTTAACGCCTTTGATACATGGAATAGCACTCACTGTTTAATATTTCTCACATGAGCAGACACGGTGTGAGGTGAAGGATGTGATGTTGCAGATGAAATATTTCCAGAAGCTTTTATTCTTGTTGTTTGGGTGAGTGCCAACATCGTTGTAGAAGAAAGCTCATATTTCCAGCACCGCTCCGATTTGAGTGTATCCCTTGGTTATTAGTTAGTTTTGTGTATTTTTTAAATTCTGGAATAAGTATGCGTATATGTTTTTAAAGGGAAACAAACAAACACAACATCGGCGCGTCACACACGAGTCTCCGAACGCCATCAAGGATGTTTATTTGACAGACTTCTGTTTCAGGTTAAGTTTAGATTCTCTGAAGTCAGAAAAATAGTGTGCAGCCCACCCCACCCCAACCCCCCATGCTTGCACTGTTGGTGGGTTCAGGCAAAAAGAAAATTCCCACAATTCAAGAGCTTGTAGCAAATTACACCATTCTGTCTGTCAAGATGTGCGGTATCACATCGTCCCACCATGGTGGATCGTGCTACCAGCCTGCCGGGCTTGGGCCACCATCTCAGGCACCAGATCCAGTGTCCTGAAATCTCAGGGCTGTGCTCATAGGACCCTTGCTCTGCCAGCTGAAGCACAGGGCTATGGCCCAGAAGGGGTGACAGGGCATAAAAAAGAGCCAACCTCCAGCAGAAACCCCTCCTGTTCTCCACATTCCCTTCAGTCCTTCCTCCTCNTCCTCCTCCTCCTCCTCCTCCTCCTCCTCCCCAAGTGGTGACATTTTGCAGGGTGGTGAGAGACAGTGACATGCATGGGTCCCCAGCGTTGGTGAGGCTGTCATGCTTCTGCCTGTGCATAGCTCTGCTCTCCCATGTACACGGGTGTCACTGCCAGAGTCAAGATGCAGAATGGGGCTGTCACAAGGGTCCTTGCTGCTGTTCCCAGCCCTACCCCCATGCCCTGGCAATACTTGTTTTTCTACTTTGCCATTTGAATGTTTCGTAAGGAATCGTAACTTTTGACAGTAGCTTCTATTTCTAAGCAGGGACCCTCCAGGTCCATCTAGGTGGCTTTATTGATGGCTTGGGTTTTTTTTTTGGGGGGGGGGGTTGTTTGTTTTAACACAAAAATGAATGCTATAGTTCAGCTCTGGAGTATTCTTCAAAGCCCTTAAGTCAAAAGCTTGGTCCCCAGTGTCACTGTGGGTTCTTTAAGTCTTTGGGTGTGGGAACTTGAAATGGTTTGTGGGACCCCAGACTCACTCCTGTAGGCAGCTCTCCTTGCCATAGACCTTGGCATGCTGCACTGCCTCTTCCCAGACTCACAGCAAGACGGTGAGCCAGAATCAGCCTACATTATTTATTTATTTATTCATTTTTATCATGGTGAAGGGACACTGATCCACACTGTGGTGTTCCATGGAATGTAGCCTTCTGCTCACTGAGGGACATTTGTGCTGTGTCTGGTGTTTGGCCACCATGAACAAGGCTAAATGCTCATACATGTGATCTAAATGTGTACACATGAGGTGGGAGTGGGGGACGTAAAGCTCCACTTCCTTGGGATGAAGAAGTATCCAAGACTGCACTCCGGGCTGAGGGACCCCAGATGCAGGTTTTGTTTTATATAAGCGTCTTCTGGCATGGCAGCAGTGTTACACAACACTGTCGTTATCATTTTCCTTCAGCTATTATAGTCAGTATTTGTACTTTAGGCCACTTTAGTGGCCTGATCCGGGAAGTCTTGGCATCAGTCCCTCAGTGCCCACAGGCAGGGAAAGGTGAGTGCTCAGTAGCCGTACTGGGGTTGGTGTGTCACCTTGACACAGGCTGGAGTGATCGCAGAGAAAGGAGCTTCCCTTGAGGAAATGCTCCATGAGGTTCATCTGTAAGGCATTTTCTCAATTAGTGATCAAGGGTGGGAGGGCCTAGTCCATTGTGGGTGGTGCCATCTCTGGGCTGGTAGTCTTGGGTTCTATAAGAGAGCAGGCTGAGCAAGCCAGTGGAAGCAAGCCAGTAAAGAACAACCCTCCATGGCCTCTGCATCAGCTCCTGCTTCCTGACTTGCTTGAGTTCCAGTCCTGACTTCCTTTGGTGATGAACAGCAATGTGGAAAGTGTAAGCTGAATAAACCCTTTCCTCCCCAATTTGCTTCTTGGTCATGATATTTGTGCAGGAATAGAAACCCTGACTAAGACAGTAGCACATGGGGACACTGAGCAGGTTTAGGACTCTGAAGATGCACTCAGCTGTCAAGAATGCCTCTTTCAGACCCTGTCATTCCCTTGGGTGACATTTTCCCCAGGGCTATCCATCTGACTCTGGTTCTGTGGAGACAGCTCTGGGCCCCACAAGGCTTAGGACAAGAAATAGCTGTCACACACTGGTGGCTCTGCACCTCTTGCTTTCACAGGTCTAGTTCAGAACACAGGAAAAATCCCACTACTGAGATGATCTGAGCGTTCCCCAAGAGCTATATCCAAAGTCAGTGTCTGTTGTGAGGTGTGAGAAAGTAGGTGTTTGGGGCCCAGCTTAGAAAGTGACTGAGACTTATCAAGGTCTTGCTGTGTAGACCTTTGGCTGGATCCTCGTGGCTTTGTAAGGGGAAGGATACTCCCTGCCTGTAGCATCTTGGGACACAGAATTCTATCAGCAAGAAGGCCATTGCCAGACACAATCCCCCGGGCTACCAGAACCATGAGGTGAAATAGTCCTCTGGTCTTTCTGTAGTGTTGTGTCACTAGCAGAGAGCATGGGAAATAGCCTCACCCTGACTCCCTAGCAGCGGTAGCAGGCAGTCAGGGAAGTTAGTGGAGCACAGTAGGACTCCAAGCTCCTGCCTGGTGGACTGTTCTTTGCTCTCCCACTTTCCTGGCCAGGGAGCCATAATGGGCAAAGAGGATGTACACCTGGATTTTGTAGTCCATCGCTTAGAGTGGCATCCAGGGCCTTGGGGGTCACCCTTGACTCATATCACCCTTGACCCATATCAGGAAAAGCCTGTTTGTAACTGCAGATGGATCACATAGGAGATGGGTCTTTTTTTTTTTTTCCCCAAGAGTCCTGACACAATATCCAGGAGACAGGGAACAGGAGGACCACATTCATCTCCAGAGTGTGGGGTGGGTTTGGTACATTTGGGGTCACTCAGGTATAACATGCTCTTGTCGGCTTTGATGGAGCCAGAGTGTGTTGGTGATCCTAGCCAGAAACCCCAGCTCCTGTGCTGAACTTCCAGAAACACACCATACACTTGGTTTTGTTGTTTACTACAATACTGAAACCAAACACAAACGTGCAGGCTAACGAGAATTAGCAAGAGCCTAGGTGCTATACCAAGCAACAGCTGTCTTCTCAGGATTATGTATTGTGGACAGAAGGACAGATATCAGGCTGTGTCAAGGCTGGGGTGAGCCCCAGAAAGTGGGGAAAGAGCCCTGAGTGGGGAGGAGTCATAGAGGGGTAGAGCTAGGGATAGTGGCTTCACAAAGACTCCAGGGTTTAGCTCACACGATGGCTTGGTGAGGCAGACCATACAGAACCCAGTTGAGGGCAGTGGTGAGTGACTCCGGGGAATGACGCTGCAACCCAGAGAGCTGCTCATTCTTGGAGACTCGTGGTTTCTCGTCTGTGGAGCATAGACACAACCTGTGAATCCCAGAGCTCTCTGGCAGTAGCCTGGGTCCTGCCAGGATGTCCAGCTTCACCAAGGACATGGTGCCAAGGAGAGGGGAGCAGGGTGGTGCTTCTGGTTGCAAGGGGCCATGAGTTCTCCCTGCAGCCTGACCACGGCAGCCCTGTTACTTCCCGTTCCTCGGTGTGGACAAGGTGTGGAAACTATGGGGGTCTGACTCCATGGCTGCCCATGGGTTGTCAATGACAGCACCAGGATAGAACCATGCCTGACCCCTATCCACCTGTCTACCTTCGCCATACTCCATGAGACACCCTAAGGCTGGAGACCAGCCTCCTAGCTCCCTCTGTGATGCTGAGAGGCACCCCTGCCCTGGCAGGACAACCCACAGGGGACCATTGGGTTCCTTTCTTCCAAGAACATGCTGATTGCCTCAGCATGGGCTCCTCTGTGCTGACAGGAACTGGAGGACCAACACTGCCGGCAGTGGTCATGAGAGGCCTTTTCTCCATTTATGGCAGAACGACATGCTAGCCCGCTCTGTGTTAGCTGGGTTGAGTCATGCCCAGTCCTTTTTCTGGTTTGTTAGGAAGGAGCCAGACATCACCACCTTTGCCTACCTCTCTGGTCCCTCTTCCTTTATTTGGCTGCTCAGTCACTTGCTCTATTACCAATTTGCCCATTCACTCTGCTAACTCACACATCCATTCATTCATTCACTCCCCACTCACTCACCTGCTCTATCACTTACCCACTTAATTCACCCCTCAACTTACTAGTTTACTCATGAACACACGAGTTCGTCCATTCACTCACCCATCCACGTATTCACTCTTCATTCATTCATTCATTCATTCATTCATTCATTCATTCAGCCACTCATTCATTCATTCATACTCCTTTACACACTCGACTCCTTGCCCCCACCCCAGCATCTCAGGCGCTGGGGAAGCACGTGATTTTTCAAAAGTTAATCTCCTACTGAGTTGTATTGAATGATTTTCGGATTTCTCAATTTTAAATCCTCCCTGGATAAATCTTTCTGAGTTATGGTAATTTTCACTTTAGCATATTGCTAAATGCAATTAGCTAGAGTTTTATCTGATTTTTTTTTACCCTAGTATCCACATATGAAATTTATCTGCAAATTCCTTCACTGCAGCAGGCATATCTTGGCACAAGGTTTGTTTTGAAGGATGAGTAGGTGGGGTTTGTCTCATCTAGAACAGGCAGCACCCTGTAGCCCTGCCTGAGGCTTAACCCCTGAGGCTAGGAGCTGTGTGAGATTTTACAGGAACAGGAGATACAAGTCGGAGGGTCTTCCTGGCTCTAGCATCGTCCTCAGTCTGGGAGTTCCTCTTCCTGGAGGTTTTCTTGTCTTGGTTGAGGAAGACTAGGTGGCCCCACGGGTCTCATGGACTAGGTAGCCTGGGTGGTCAACTCCCCAGAGCCATCCCTCTGGGCAGATCTCCCCATCTTTTCACAGAGAGTACAAAAGGGAGCTCTTTTGTTTGCTCTCCCTCCGTCTTTCTCTTCCCCATTCCCTCCCTCCCTCCCTCCCTCCTCTCCCCCTCTCTTTCTCTCTGTGTTTGTGATGGGCTAAAGGCTGAGCTACTCCATGTTCTTGTTCAACTCCAGCTCACCCAGAGGCTGAGCAGACCACATTGGCTTTTTCTACAAGGAGAGTGCTTGCTGGTTCATGCACTCCCCTTCCTCCCTCCTTCCCTCCCCTCCCTCCCTTCTTTCCTCCCCCTCCCTCCCTCTTTCCTTCTTCCTTCCTCCGTTCCCTCTTTCCTTCACTGTCCCACTCCTTCTCCCTCCTGAAGTGGGGACACCCTATCCCTGAGGGCCATGGAACATAATGGAACCCCAGGGACTTCTACAGACAAGCAAATGGGTGGGCAGCCTCTACCTTACCTTGGTTACCTGTTTCATTGCATAGCCTATGAATGAGACGAACTGTTTTTCCAAGTGGCTTGCCAATTGCCAACAGGTCTGGGGTGGAGACGGGAGAGAAAAGTCTCTTCAGGTGAGCTACCCTTGGAAGGCTTTTAGCAAAAGCCCCAAAAGACTTAGGGATAGCCAGGGTGCCCACTCACTGTCCCACAGGATGGTGGCCCTCAGCACGTTGTCCTGCATCAGGGTGGGCCACTGGTTGTCGACAATGCTCTCAACCCCTACCAGACTCAGAAGGATGGCCGTCTGGATGGGCTTCACCAAGGACTGCTGTGATGTGCTGTAGGGATCCATGGGCTGGTACCAAGGGGCTGATGGTGCTCCCTCCATCCTCCCCTGTACCAGCTGCTAGACTGCATGTGTGGGCCAGGGCTTTTATAGTTCTGAATCTCGCCCACAAAAGTTAAATGTTATTTAAAGGGAAATAGCATTTTTAGGTATCGTCAAATCTGTCGAGTGGCAGCTCCCAGGCCTAGCATGGAGCCCACAGTAGGAGTTGGTACCATTAGGTAGAAGGTGCTGGCCAGCCAGCCCTGGCAGTCCATCAGTCCCTGGGGTAAGCTATATTGCTTATAACACACCCCCCCTTCCCAATCCATGGGCTCCTGGTGACACGAGAAGAACAGTAGGTACCTCTGACCCTCTGAGCTTTCTAGATTCCGCTTCCGGCTGTGAGAGGACCTTGTCAAGTCCAGTAGGATCATCATCTGGCATTCTGCAGGACACAGTCAGGCTCCTCAGTAGTCACCCACACCATTACCAGATCCCCGTGGGAGCTACACTCTGACCAATCAACCTGATCCTTGAACTTTCAACAAGCTCTTTTCAGGTACCCACTGATCACACCCAGGAAATGAGGAGCAAGCCTACTCAGGGTCACTTCTAATTCTTCCTGCATTACGTATGGAAGCTTCTGATATTCCATACTGGTGCCAAGAGAGAGAGAGAAGGAACCTCAGTGTATACCTGTGGGGGTGGTATGAGAAGCTGGCCCCAAAGAGGGGATGGCCCAAGGGACTGCGCACATTAGAGGGCCTTGGAAGGTAACCTGCTTGCTGCAGATGTGAGGGTCTGAAGATGGTCACGAGTACTTTGGGCTGAGTGGGTCACCCTAGACAGGAATGTTCACTGAAACAAGTGGCAGTGTGTGGTTCTGGTGTGGACCTGCATGGGCACAGAGATGAGATGAGCTTTGGTGACAGTTCCCATAGGCAAAATGTCTACTTGTGCTTCTGATGATGGGGTTTTGCCCGATCCACTTGCGTATGACTGGTGCATGCCCAGGGCTACCAGCTGACAGAATAGAGCTGGTCAGCAGGGAACTATTCTGTGGCCATGGTGGGCACGGATGCCCTGATGTGGAAAGAGCAACCAGACAGTTTCTATGTAACTATGCCAGGGGCCATATGCCTCACAAGGGAGGAAGTGACATCTCTGGGATCCAGGAAAGGCTTATCCATGGACTGTGCATGGTGGTTAGCTCTAAGCAGTCCAACAAAAGCATCCTCCTACAGTTGGGAAAAGGACCTTGGAGAAACACAGACACACCAGAGGGTCTATGGCTTGGGGCCAAAATGACTATGGACCACAAAGACCAGCACACTGTGACATTCCAAGTGCTCGAACATTGAGCCTGCTGTGTGCCGTGTGTTATGGGTGCTGTGGCAGCATGGCCCTCCTGGCAAGGTGCCTGTAAGCACGTGGTACTCAACATGTCACGTGGTAGTGCTTTCTTTGATCTCTGAACTTAGCCTAGGTTACTTCCCACCTGTGGTGTCCTCTGCTTAGCTTCTGAACCCCTTTAGTCTGTGGTATGTCTGGGCACAGCATTTCCACGATCCCCCTGAGCCTGGTGTTAGTAGACACACTGAGCCATGCGCAGACTGGGAAGGTTCTGCAGGGTTCTTTCAGCCTAGCCCTTTGAGGTGACACTTCACATCTGATGCTCATCTGTGGGAGTCTGGAGATCTGAACAGGGCTCCTCTGCATATGAGGAGGTGCTGAGGGCAACCAGGAGGGCGAGTGACCCTGTGGCTGCCATTACCGCTGTTGGAAATGGAGTGTGGGGACAGTTTTCAGATAGACAACAGGTTAGGGAAGGGTGCTATGGCTTCTCGAAGCATTGCCCTGGACTCTGGATCAAACAGCAGTGGCTCTGCTTTCCTTCCCAGGATCCCATATCGGTGCCTGCAGGCCCTGACTGGGGCTGTCAATGTGGGAGGGGCCTCACCTTGCAGATTCATGGCTACCAGTCTTTCTATTTTCAGGTGGGATAGGAAGGTCTCCATTCCGTAGAAGAAAAAGCCTCTGCAGCTGTCCAGTAGCTGTTCCCAGTCAGCCTGGCTGCAGGGGGTGAAACCAGCCAGTGGACATGACCACACCCCATCTGGCCTAGGGGAATGCCCCTGCAACCCTCCTTCCAGCAGGAACTGTCCCCTTGCCACCTGCACTAAACCCTTTATTCTACTGTGGGGCCCAAATTATTTTTGTTTTCCAGTGTATAGCTGGCCTCAGATGGACCCCCCCACCCCCCCTACCCCCACTCCCAGGGATGGACTGGTCTAGAAAGAAACATGCATCTCGTGCCAGTGGAGTTGGCTAAGTCTTATAGCACCTCCAATACAGGGACTAGGTATGGTCCTCATCACCAGCTCTGACCTCTTTTTTTGTTTTGTTTTGTTTTTCGAGACAGGGTTTCTCTGCATAGCCCTGGCTGTCCTGGAACTCACTTTGTAGACCAGGCTGGCCTCAAACTCAGAAATCTGCCTGCCTCTGCCTCCCGAGTGTTGGGATTAAAGGCGTGTGCCACCATGCCCGCCTGGCCAGCTCTGCACAGGCTCACTCCTGTACCTCTATGCCTCTGTACCAACTGTCGTGGTTCCCCCTGCTCCAGGCCCATCCGCACTAAGAGACAGGGATGACAGAATGCATGCCCTTAGGAGGCCAGTGTATGACCCTACCCTAGCAGTGCCTGGGTTAGGCTAAAAGAACACTGCAGCACCTTCCCAGTCTGCATGGACATTCAGGAGCCTTGTTCCTTCTAACATCAGGCTCAGGGGGATCATGGAAATGCTGTGCCCAGACATACCGGGGACTAAAGGAGTGCCTTCTTTAGGAGGCTTGGCCTGAGGGGATCTGAGGTTACCTGGGGCAGATCCTGTGTGGGCGAGTGACCCTGGGACTATTACAGTATCCTTTACTTAGTGCTGTGCTCTGGGCTCTATTGGACAGACCTAGCCAGCAGGGAAGGTTTCGAGTCAGCTTTTGAAGACCCAGGACCCAACCTTGGAAAGTTGTGGTTTCCTAGGTACCCCATCCAACGTCCGGTAAACGAATCTCGGTACTTCTCCAAGATTTCCTGGGTTACTGTGACAGGTCTCAGTAAGTCTGCAGGAAGAATTGAAAGAGACTGTGACTTCCATATCAAGGCATGGGGGATGGACTCCTGTGCCACTGGGCTGGGACATAGGCTAGGGAGGAGTGAGGTTTAAGCACAGGTGGGAATCCTTTCCTCTTCTGTTGGAGGAATTGGTAGAGAAGGAAGGGGTGGGGGTGGGGGGGAGGAAGGGTTGAGGGGAGGAAGAGGCCCCAATGAATCAAAGTGTTTAGAATGCCGAGGTGGTTAGCTTGTATTCGGATCCAAGGCTCCAAGGCCACTTGAGGTGATTTCCATACAGCCCTGAGAGCAGCTGGCACCAGGCCTGGGTGGCCTTGGCCTGCCTGCCAGGAGCCTGTGTGACCTTCTTACCTGTGCCCCGGGCCTCCTCGTAAGGGTCCACAACAACTGGGTCTGAGTCAAGGACAAACAGGAACCAAAGCAGAACCCTGGGGTCCATAAGCACCCATCATCAAAGGATACACTTGATGGTGTCCGAGTCGATTAGGTTGCATTCCGGTGGGATGATCCGGATCATGGTGCTCTGCAACAAGATGGAGGTATCAACGCCTCCATCACCAGCGGGGCCTGACTGAACTCAAGCTGAGAGGAGCATGGGGTCCCTGGGCTCCCACCCACCTACCCTCAGGGCCTTCTTTCCTGGAGTTTTCTTCTTTAAGTCCTTGCTCTTGGCCTCCTTCTTCGTGCTGCCTTCTGTGGAGGACAAGGCAGGGTATGGAGCATCAGCAGGGACACGATAATGCAAAGGCACTAGATACTGTTGTTCAGTTGCTCAGTTTTGAATTTTGTGAATCTGATGCGGTGAAAACAATTGATTTTTAAGTTTTGTCGTGTAAAAACACAAAGCTTTGTAGGCCCAAGGAAGTCTCCTGAGGAAAGACAGTCCCCAAGGTTTACTATAGGTACCCATTTCTGACCATATTCTGCACAGGAACTCACCAGGTATTTGCACCCCTGATGGTTACAGGGTCTCTGCACAGACTTCAGAGCCTGTGTCTTTTCTATGCTGAGGTGTCCCCAGTGGGCAGGTCTTTTTGGCTTCATGTGAATAGCTCCATGCTCCACTGGGGTCATCTTCCTCCTTCTCCACCCCGTGTTATACCCTCCAGGGTGGGACTTCCACAGGGAATGGGAGCTGAGGCACAGGCATGACTCTCAGCCATCCCCACTTTGCCAAAGACACTTCTCGGGGACATACTAGGAAGGCACTTGATTCCCTTCCTCCCTCCCTTCCTCCCTCCCTCCCCCTCTCTCCTGTTTCCCTCTCTCCCTCCCTCCCAACTCCTGCTCCTTCTCTCCCTCCCTCCCTCCCTCCCCCCTCTCCCTGAATATGTGTGTATGGTCATTTCTTCACTCCCTCACCACCTGCAATCAGACCAAGTCTCTACAACTGTGCAAGAACATGCCCCTGAGGGTTTCAATTCTGTGGTTTCCAGGTTTGGGCTGTCAAGGGGAGGGGTACAATCTGAGAGGTTTTATGTCTACTCGTGCCTTCACAATCTTATGTAAAGGCCTAGAGGAGGGAGCATGGGTCGCCTGTGCACCAGCGTGTAGCTTTTTTTTTTTTTAAGCTTTATTTATTTATTATATATAAGTACACTGTCACTGTCTTCAGACACTCCAGAAGAGGGAGTCAGATCTCATTACAGATGGTCATGAGCCACTATGTGGTTGCTGGGATTTGAACTCAGGACCTTCGGAAGAACAGTCGGGTGCTCTTACCCACTGAGCCATCTCACCAGCCCGCGTGTAGCTTTTTATGATTGCCCCCCAACTGTTTCCCCAGTGTTCTGTGTGCCGCTCCCTCCCATCACCACCAGCATTCCTAGCAACAGTGGCCAAAGCACGTGCCTCTTCATCGTCTCTGCTACTCGAGACGGTGAGCCTCTTACTTTAATTATTTCTTTAAAATGTCCCATTCAATCCTTCATCTCTTACGTGGATTAGCAAACACAGTTGGTACATGGTAGATGGTTCTGAAGCACGCATGCACCATGGACTGGTGAAGCCCAGATTGCCAAACGGTCACACCACATATTCCCCTGTCAGGCGTTTGGCAAAGTTACCTAAACTCCACCCTTAGCCACTCTCAGAACACATGGCACGACATCAGCCACATCAACATGACACTCAAAATCAAAACCTTTTCTGCCAGCTCGAATTTTGTGCCCTTGGTCAGCAACTCCCTGCTGCCAGCCCCTGCCTTCCTTTCTAAGGTTATAAGGAGTTGAACCGTCTAAGATTCCCAGTGTGTGTGACATAGTGTATGCTTGCTGTCTGTGCCTGGCGCAATGTCCTCCAGGCTCATCCATGCCCTCTTAAAGTCAGCCTTCCTTCTTTCCTGGGGCTGAAAGTGCTCTCCTGTGTGGCTATGTCCATCTTTTGTAACCATGGTGGCCAAGATAGAATATAGATTTTAATAAGTAATAATTCAGGAATATTGGAGGGGAGAACATGTTAGCTGCAGGGAGGTTTGGAAGTGCCCAGCCATGGCGCTGTTTAAGACATATTAAAATAGAAGTGTGTGTGTGTGTGTGTGTGTGTGTGTGTGTGTGTGTGTGTGTGTGTTGGCCGGTAGTGAGGAGTGCCTGTGCATCTGCTGGGGAGTTTAGAGCAGAGTGGCAATACTACCGCTCCGTGCCCCAGGAGCAGTTTGGAGGACTTTCGCAGACTGGACCATCCTGCAGTCTCATAGGAGCCTCACTCAGGGGCCCACCTTGTCTCGCTGCCCCACAACACTGAGCCAAGTGAGTCTGGGTGTCAGAGTTTTCACTCAGTGGGATTCTTCTTTGCTATTATGGTATCAGCACCCATGAAACATGGGTTAGAGCAGGCTTTCCGTTCACAGCACATGGTGTCTATTCTGGAAGTGATTTTTGAATGGCCAAGGGCCAAGGAAGACGTGAAAACACTTGGCAATCGTCTTCAGTGTTGGGTATGGAACCCAGGGCCTTGTGCATGCCAGTCAAGCACTCCACACTGGGCTACACCCCCAGTGCCTTGCTCATTACTTTTTGATGGGAGTTAACAGTATTTTATCTGGAAAGTAATTTAAAAATTTTTCCATTTTAAAATTAAGTACTATTGTGGCTAAGGTACTACTCACCTATCTCCTCCTTATGGAGACGGTTCCACAGCATCTGGAGAGAAAAGTCTCGTGACAGGGAGGTGACCTCATTGAACATGGAGAGCCCCTCCAGGGGCAACTCTAGGAGGACCTTGTCCACAATCAGGATCATGTACTCAGGGTCAGGCTGCCCTGTGGAACGGAAGTGGCGGCAGCTCAGACACAGGAGAGACCAGCTCTGAGAACGGGACAGACCCAGGGCTTCAGCTCCGTCACTCCAAGCCCTGACATTGTGGCTAGATGACTGGCCTGGTGGCTGCTGTCCCGGGCATGGAGATATGAGGGAAGATAGGTCCCCAGCTCGGCTTGTAGAGGCATGGCTGCATTACTGACATGCCAGGGTCCCTGAGGTAGCCACTGGTTTTGATGGTGGGATCAAGTTTATGACAGAGTCACTAGGTACTAGGTAGTGGTACACCTTATAGGACGCCACATCTCAAGCTACCTAATTCCCAAGGCAGGCCATGTAGTATCCGGGCAGATGAAAGTTCCCCTCTAGAGGACTTTTCAAATGGTCAGTCCTTCAGAGAGCCCTGGAAGGAAGGCTCGCCCTCATGACCCCACTGGCAGCCTCTCTGTGACCATGGATGTGGGCCACTGACTGACTAGGTACTGCCACTCTGCATGCAGTTATGCTGATATCCAGAGGTGGCACTTTAACTGGATTCATTCATTCACTCACTCACTCACTCACTCACTCACTCACTCACTCACTCATTCATTCATTCATTCATTTTCTCTCTCCATCTCTCACTTCCTCTCTTCTTTTTCTTTCTTTTTTTTTCTTTCTTTTTTTTTTCTCAAGACAGGGTTTTCTCTGTCTAGACCTGGCTATCCATGAACCAAGCTGGTATCCAACTCACAGAGATCCACCTGCCCCTGCCCCTGCCTTCTGAGTGCTGAGATTAAAGGCCTGCACCACCCACTATCAGGCTTCAACTGGATTTTCTTAATTGCTTAAAACCTAGCAGTGACTCTTTGTCTCTGTTTTCAGTCCTGGGAGTTCAGTGCAGGGCAGAGACTCAGTTCAGGAGAGAGGCCACAGGAACTGACTGACCTGCCCACAGAGTATGAAACTGCACGCAGTTCTCTGGTTGCTGTAGTACTTCGGAGCAACCTCCCCTCACCCTAATTTAGGCCTCACACATTTGCAATCTTCAGTTCTTGGGGTGTTTGCTGCATCTGGCTCATGGCAATTTGGCCAGCTCAACCTGGGAGAAAAAGCTTGCAGCTTTTTAAAAATTTTTTGCTGGGGGGGTTGTGTCAGAGGAGGGGAGCAAGCAGCCATCCCGTTTGCCATCTATCAGTTCTTTGTGGCAATCGAAAAGGAGACAAAATTTAACATAGGAAATTGCCTTTTAAAGGAGTCAGTTGTTAGTAAAATCAGAGAAGCTAGCCAAGAGACAGGATGGGCCCCGCACTTGACCTTCTTGCCTGGAGTCACACAGTGAAAGCAGCCACCCAGTCTCCCCAGTCCAAGTGAAGATAGCAGGGGTTGTGCTAAAAGTCCCCCACAGACAAGGCCGCCAGCAGAGACCACATATGGGCGCCAGGTGGATGAGACAGAGCCCTTTCCCATGGCTACCTCTGGTGAACTCCCCAACGCAGGGCAACAATGCTCATCGTTCCTAGAAAGACCAGCAGACTGTCATCTGGCCAGGACAATGAGAGCTGGGTATAAAACACACTGCTCTTGCTTAAGGGCACTCCTGTGCCAGGAACTGATAATTTGTCCAGAAAGGGCAGCATAGATCCACTGTTTGATAATCCTTCTCAGTGAGCTGTCAGCCTCAGTGCCCAGAACCATCTAGGGCAGTGTTTTTCAGCCTGTGAGTTACAACCCCTTTTGCAGGGGCTGGACAACCCGTTCACAAGGGTCACCCTAAGAGCACTGGAAAACACATTAACATTACAACTCGTAACACCAGCAAAATTACAGTTATGAAGTAGCAGTGAAGATAATTTTAGGGTTGGGGAGTCAACACAACATGAGGAACATTAGGAAGGTTGGGGATCCCTCTTCTAGGGCCTTCGGCCCAGCCGCGGGCGAGTTCGTTATAGAAGACCTCAAGGAGAGGAACCTTAGGTCCTGTGTAGCATGCCCAGGTAGGACTTGTTTGAGCATGGAACCTGTGACTCCTGACCCACCCAGGCTTTCTGTGAAGGGAGGGTGAGTGCCACCACAGGGTCCTGAGGTACCTGCTGGTGGTGGCCCGTGGGTCTGTCTGTCCCTGCCACTTACCTGAAGGGAGAGAAACTTTCCTTTCCTTCTCTTTGCCTTTATTTTTCCCTGTGTCACCCACAGCGGTTGGCATCTGATTTCTGAAATTCAGAGTGACGGTGTTCAGGCTTTAGGAAACATAGGGAAACACTTGCAGACGTTGAGACGCGCCACTCAGCCCAGTCCTCACCTGGTGATCGCTGCTTAGGCTTTGTTTCTCTGGGCTCTCTATGTAAACCAGGCTGGCCTCAAACCCAGAAATCTTCCTGTTTCCTGAGTGCTGGGATTAGAGTCCTGTGCTACCACACCCAGCTGTCACTCAGGGCCATCTCTGCATCTGACAGGCAGTGTTAACAGAGGCACCTCAGGGTGCCCTCATGCTGCTGGAGAAGAATGCTCAGCTCGACCGACCATCACCTGCCTTCCTTTCTCCCAAAATGAGTGCCAGAGGCTGAGCCCTGGACCTTGCTAGTTAGTTCTCTCGCATCAGACTCAGACCAGGGCGGTCAGTGGGGCAGGGACAGCAGCCTATAAAACACACAAAAGAGCTAGGCGCTTATGCCCATCCTGGGTAGGGCCACAACACCCAGAGACGAGTTTCCACATGGAGGGAAGTCTCAGAAACCAGCCCTGGATGTCTGCCCATCACAACTGGCTACTTAGCTCAGATGGGTGCTTTCCTGTCTCCAGATGTGAGGTGGTAGCTAGCCTTCAGCTCTACCCAGCTGGTCTGGCCTGTGGGCTCCAGGAAGACCCTGGTTACTTTGGGGCTCATAGCCCCAATGTACAACAGCCTCTAGCTCCTTCTATTACCAGCTTCAGCTGGTCACAGCTGCCCATCACCCGGTTTGACGAAGATGGCTGCCCCTCACACCCGGGAGCCTTCAGAGGAAATGACATGCCGATACCTGCTTTCTGGGAAGGTGAACTGGGGGATGATGGGCTTCAGATATTCCTCCATCTGCTCCAGGATGCTGCTGAGACTCTGCGTGCACAGGGCTTGCTCCTTAACAGGCAAGATATAGTTCTGTCTTAACTCAAATCACAGCCTGTTGTCCAGTGGACTGGATATGACTTATACTCAAATGGGAAACAAATTAGGAAGACCCCCTGGAAATCATTAAGCTCCAGCCCTTCCAGAAAGAGCGCTGGACTGCTCTTGTTTTCCCCAGCACAATGCTCCCAGCGGCTTTCCGGGAACTATCCTGACATCTCATCCCCGTCCCTGTCCTCTGATGACACCGTGGAATGTCCCGCTGATAGGGAGAGGCCCAAGACAGGTAACCCTATGTTCTGCAGAGAAGAGGTAGCCAGACCCCTCCTCTGGGGTCACATTCAATTCAAGGACTCAGAAGAGCTCCCCACCTTTCACAGGGCTTCCCTTTAATCCTCTTGAGTGCTGGGCCCAGTACCCGGGCCCAACCCAACCTTGGAGTCTTGGTTTTTCCCTGGGATGGGCTGCAGTCTCCATTCTGGCTTAGAGTCTCAGGCCTCAAGTACTTGGGTTCGGGGTCATAATTTGGCTGTGTACCTTGACCTGTGTCTGCCTCTGGAACCACTGGATACTGGTCAACAGGTCAGAGATGGCAGTTGGGCTCGTAGACACCCGAGTTACCTTGCAATAACCTGTCAAGATATACCCATGGCCTTTACAGGGCTCAGAGCAGAGCTATTGGAGTTGTGTGGGCAGATGGAGACCCTTGTGAGGGTACTTAATCTTGATGTCTCAGAGGTGAGGCATGTGATGGGAAGGTCTTCTGGTCGCATGGAGTTCCCCATTCTTCTCTGGGCAACATGAGGCTACTACCCAGAAAGTTCAGGCAGAGGCAAACACAGTGGTGATTGACAGAGGGAGTTCTAGGGAGGCATGGGTCCTCTGGATCCCTTAGAAGGATGTGGGGCCTCTATTTTCTCTTGTCTCCTGGGTTCAGCCTCCCTTCCCCTCCCCTGCTCTGTGGTCCTGCTCTGTGGCAAGGATTTCTCCCACCCACTGCAACCCATCTGGAGTGGATGGGAGGAGCCCTGCTTGGTCACAAGCTTACCGCCCATGGTCACCAGTTTCCCCTTGGGTGAAGGCATGGACTTTGGTCTCTCAAAGGCAGCACCATACAGACAAGACCTGCAGGCAGAGCAGAGGTCACAGGCCCATTCCCAGAGGAGGTAAACAGCCAAGCACAGAGGCCTAGCGAGCCAGTCTGCAGCCGGCACCCAAACAGGTGCCTTTCAATGTTTTATATCGGCAGACAGAGGCCAAGGAATCAGTCTATATAAGCCAAGTAAGAGGGAAATTACAGAAGGTCCAGCAGTACAGGCCTAGCCAGAGCTATAACAGAGAGACCCCGTGTGGGCACAGATCAGTGCGCCTTCCTCCCAATACATCCCTCATCATCATGGAAATTCATCCTGGTCTTTTCCGGGAGGATCAGAAGAGGGCTTCCCATGTCTCTGGATTGAACGAGTGCCCATGCCTGTCAAGTGGACTAGCTGAGTCTGCCAAGTATGTGTCTCAGATGGCCCAGTTGGCCTCAGGCTAGGGGCAGAGGTGTGGTAAGCTTGCTCTGCCCATGCCTCCTGGCTGGGCTTCCTTGACAGGGTGGAGTTTTACAATGATTGGAGAGGAAAGCCTCACCTGTCCTGTGAATGCTGCAGAAACAGGATCCGGAACATGGGCGGGATCTCATTCAGGATGTTGAAATGCTGCTCTGTGACACAGAGGCTCTGCCATGCCTGTGTGTGACAGGAGATGGTCACTCAGAATGGCCACTGCTCTCTGGTGTCTGGGCTGTGGAATGCATCAGCACCACAAGGGGGCAGCAGAGGCATGAGAAATTCACTGGCTCCTCAAATTGCCCAGCTCTGCCTACTAGCGGATGCAGTTCCCAGGAACCCTAAACAGCATCTCTTCAAGGTCCTTACCGCCTCCTTAAGCCTAGCTAAGGGCTTCCACTCAGCCCCGAGGCTGCAGGCTGCAGACCTAGCTTGGGGTCAGTTTACCCAGACCCCCAGTTCTCCTGCTTCCTGTGAGTGAGTAATTCTAGAGGCTGCACACCTCAGGGTCCCCACTGCCCATGGCAGGCAGTCAGCATGGGCCCTGAGGAGTGCTCCGAGATCGCCTGTGTGAGTTGGTCAATGCTCATGGCTTCAAGACAGAGCTTTGGGTTTGCAAAAATGAAACGATGTCTTAGAAAACTTTTGTCAAAGAATAAGAAATAGAGAGCTACATAAACCCTATGTGAGGCGCCAAGCGGACTCTTCACAATGGCCGTACCCATATGGCAGGTGAAGAGACAGGTCATGTTGTTACCATGTGGGGGCTGTGAACGGACTTTATTGGTGGTAGCTTGCTTCTTGCCTAGCCGCTGGCCACCTCAGTATGTGGGTAGCCTCACCACACTGGCTCATGCAGAAGCTAGCTCTCCTTGCCCCAGTGTGTTTTGTTGTGTGGGTGTACCAATGTACTGCCTTCTCTGGCTGATTTCTCTCGCCTGACTTCACAGGTGATCTCTGTCCTTGGGGACCTGTGGAGGCTATGGGAGTTTAAATATGGATGACCCATCCCACAGGCTCATATATTTGATGGTAGGATTAGGAGGTGTGGCCTTGCTGGAGGAGTGTCTCTCGGGGTGGGCGGGATCTGGGGTTTCAGAAACCTATAGACCTTCTCAGTAAGCTCTCAGCTACTTCTCTGGTGTCATGGCTACCTGCTGCCAGACATCACTGGCTCTTTACTGGACTTCACCAAGACCTCGGCTCCCTTGGGGCAAGTTATGGAAAGGAACTACAATTCTTTCAGCCTTCTTGTGCCTGTACCCATGGCATATGAGATTCAGAGAGATGGAGAGGTCCTCTAGCACCACACAGCTAGAGGCGGCAGGGTGTGTATCACTTAGAGACTGCCCTTTTAGCACTCAGTGAGCAAGCGCAGAGGCCTATAGGTCACAGGAGGGTATGTTCAGGCTCCCTGGACCATTACCCTGAAAGAGGAGGTCAGCTTCTGCTCTATACTGGCAAACAGGCTGGTGGACATCTTGTCTTGTTGCCTGAGTCGCTGGTGGAGCTGCAGCAGGGCCGCCAGCTGTGAGCTGCCCGTGTTGTTCGTGGCCGTGAGCAGAACCTTCCGCATCATCTCTGAGGTTGAGCAGCTCTGAAGCAGAGCAGAGAAGAGTGGTGTGTGCTGTGTAGGAGGGTGGCAGAGGACAACTGAGCCAGGAGTGGCCATCTAGGAGTCTGTGTGTCACCCTCTGCTGGGCCCCTGTCAGACCAGGTGTCAGTGCTATGCCAGCCCTTTCTCTGGAGTCTCAGTATGTCCCACCATGGAGAGTCGGGGTGTGTGTGTGTGTGTGTGTGTGTGTGTGTGTGAGAGAGAGGGGGGGGGATGGGGGATGGTGGTGAGTACAGCATGCGTTCACTGAGCTACAAGAACAGTTACATACATGGCTGGCTTCCATTACTTAAGGACTAGCTTGGCCTGAGGCTCAGAGAACAGGGAGGATCTCTTCTTTCAACCACAGGACCATCCCATCTTGTCTAGTGGACAGCAACAGGGCTGGTAGGTGCTAAGGCACTCCCACCCCAGGGGAGACAGTCAAGGGCCTTGACTGGGCAGAGGAGGGCTATACCTGTGACAGTGTCAGGAACTGGCAGGTGGTGATGGGATCCAGGGTGCCAATGCATTCCACCATCTCTATGCTGGCAGAGGCCACGATGTCCAGAAGGTTGTTGCTCAGGGAAGTCTGTATACACTGCAGCAATACCTCCGACGTCTGAGCCAGGAACCTCTGGGCCAGCACCATCCTCTTCTGTGGGCAGTGCAAAGCTCAAGCCACAGTGGGCTCTGCAGGCGGAGGCCACCAGGGGACAGGTAGAGAATGCTGCGTACCTTCAGACCCTCAGCCTTTCGGCTTTGCTCCTTGGGGGCTTCCTTGAAGACTGCCGAGTTCCTGGAGGAGGTCTCTACACTCCTGTCCTCTGTGTCTGTCTCCAGCGATCTCAGGCTGTTCTGCTTAGTGCCTACCTACAGGGCATACCACACGATAGAAGGTGTCTGTGGATTCCTGCGTGGCTGGCAGGGAAAACACAGATGCCAGGGAAGGGAAAGATGGTAAGGATCAGTGGGTCCTTCAGGTTGTAAATGATCATGTAATATCGATCACAAGTCATGTGCTTGTGGGGTCAATGGTGTTACTAATGTGGTGGGAAGAGGGAGACAATCTCTTAATGGCCTGCACACAAAGTGGGGGAAAAACTAGTTCTACACAGATGGCCTGGGGACCCCAGCCCAGCTGACATCTGGGGAAGCCACCTCTCACACTTTGCCCAAGTGTGTCAGTGCTACCAAGACCCACCGGGTCCTGTCCACCAGCAGCCTTAACAGATCCCTGAGGACAGAAATCATCTGTGAGAACAGGCTAGTACTCAGGAACAGAAGGTGTCTGTGACAATACAGCACCCCAAAAGTCAGACCAAAACCATCGAGCCATCGAGCCATCCAGGGAAGAAATCTCACAGTGGTATGTGGGAAACCCATCAACAGGCTCAAGAGGATGAAAGTCCTATACATTAAACTTAGGAAGCTTCACGGAAACGGGCCAAGAGGAAAGATCTCATCTGGAAAACAAGAAGGAAGCTTGGGAGAGAGATGGAGAGCTTTGGTGTCAGGAAGCTGAACAGCAGCAAACAGGCCACACCTAAGGAACAAACATGGAGGCGCTCCGGGGCCTGGAAAGAGGCCGGTGTGTCTCCTGGAGCCTCCTGAACTCCACACAGGGGTCACTGCATGTTTAGAGTCATCTGTTCCTCACTGTCTTGAAAAGACCCTAACTGAGGACAGACAGGAGGGGCTCCTTGAAAGTCCCTGACTCTGCTACCTGTGCAGATGCTACAAAACACCTGCTCACCAAGGGCTCCAGCCCCATCTGCTCACCCAGCGTGGGTCTTCCTGGTCTCCTGCTGTCTATAGCCTGGGAACTGAGCCCAGGGTTTCAGAGCTAGCTGGCTGGGAGCTTCCCTGAGTTCTGAGTCCTGGGCATGGCTTGCTACAGTGGAATGTGAGGGTTTCTACAGGAGCTTGTCTGCTAGGCTTCAATTCCAGCTTGTTCATGGAAGCTGGCACCATCTTGGGGTAGAAGTACCTCTGTTCAGGCTCTTAGGATGGGGACTCAGAGACAGACAGGCTTGCAGGAGTTGTTGCTAGGGATCTGAGTTGGGTCACTGCTTCTGTCAGAGAACCCCAACCCTAGAGGAAGGTAGGCCTGAGAGGAACAGAGGAGAAGGTGGTATTTTCCCTTCTTCGAGATTTCCAAGGCTGTGTGGTATGTAAGAGGGTCACAGAGGCAGACACCACACAACCCAATGTATCTTAGGATCGAGGTCAACACCCCCAGGGACCTGTGCACAACCAGACACAAGTGACCAAGACAGAGAGATGCCAGGGCCAGACCCTCCCTAGTTGAATTGGTGAAGCACCTCGGACATCCCAACTCCACAGCTGAGATGGAGAAATCGGGGAGCAGACTGCAGTAGGAAGAATGGACACCTACCAAGAGCTCCTCCTCCCAGCAGAAGGAAGGGTACACCGGATCCGTTTGCACATACAGCAGATGGAGAGCCTTCCCAGCCAGGATCAGGAGCCGGGCACGGATGTCCACGCAGCCCACACACAGTGGCTGCAGACTCTCCAGCTGTGTTAGCACCAAGTGAGGCAGTGTCCGCTTCAGGAAGAACCATTGCTTTGGGAAGACAAGAAGGTGTGTCACCACCAATGGTTCTCATGTGACCCCCTCCCCCAGTCACCCAGAGATCTGAGATGACTTCCTAGCAGAGAACATCTGAGTACTTTGACATATGTCCTTTCTCTGCGCAGTCCTGGGCAGTAAGCTTGAGAGGGTGAGTCTAGGACTTAGACATTGGAAAGATCATATACGGCATCTGCTCTTACTGTAAAGGAGAGCTCACTAATAGAGGTTAATGGCAGGATTCATTTATGTTCACCTTGGCTTGTCTCACGGCGTTTAAGAGAATGGGAGAGTGCTGGAGCTACAGCTAAGCTGGTGGAGCACTTGCCTAGGGTTCTATCCTAGGACTGCCAAAAGAAGTAAGAAAAAAAGAAGGAAGGGAGGGAGGGAGGAAGGGAGG
>NC_034590.1:108986574-109027865 GCF_900095145.1 Mus pahari
GAGGGAGAGAAAGAGAGAGAGACACAGAGAGAGAGACAGAGAGTATAAGAAGGGTTTTCTTCCTAACAGGTAGTCAGTTGCTCAACTTGTTCTGTTTGCAGCACTGGGAGGAAGTGGGGTGCAGTGGGGTGGGGGGATGGGGAGGGATGTCCAGGCAAGTGGTCTGAGATAATGCAATTGACTGTTTCCAGCTCTTTATCATGAATGGAGTAGTAACCCCGAGGCCTGGGAATGGGAGCTTTAAGCCTACACAGGAAGCCCCTTCATTATTAGTTAAGTCCTCTTGGTGACCAGACCGTGCCTATCTGCACCAAGGTGTGGAAGTGGTCAAGAGCTGCCATGGCATGTGGTTGGGTCCCACAGATTGGCACCCTGCCTTTAGTGTGACTGCCAGGCCCCTACCAGGAGAGAAGCTGAGCTAAGGCTGCCTGCTTTTACCAAGCCGATGGATGAGTAGTCAGTGGTGCTCTGAAGGAAGTCTGAAAGCAGCTTCTCGAAGGAGCCCTGCTCCATCTGCAGCTCCAGGGCCTCCTTGCACACGATCTGCAGCAGGTCCAGGCACGTTTCTGCCAGGCTGAGCTTGAGGCGGGCCAACCTCCTCATCATCGGGGAGTTGATGTTCTGTAACTGAGACCGTTGGGAGGTAGGTAAAGCAAGGCACACTTCCTGAGGAGACCAGCCATTGGCAAGTACTTTGACAAGGCACCACTGACATCTCACAGACAGCACAAAGTGTGCAATGGGTACATTTTCACACCGCAGTAGACAGAGGCCAAACATCATCAATGCAAGAAAAGGAATGTGGTCTTCACTCTCCGGATTTCCCTGTGTCCTTTCTTGAGCCTGTGTTGATAGCAGGCTGTTCTGTGCTCTAAGTTACTCCGTGTTGTATAGAACAGTGACTTTTCAGGCTGGGCCTTTGTCCCAAGAGACTCCATTTCCCAAGCAGCCTTGAATGGTAGCAGATAATTGGGCTCCTGGCTGGACCCACAAACACCACCATCTGTCTGTTATTACCCATGTAGCATAGACCGATAAATGGATTATTCCTGGGAGAAAGGGGCCATTCTATACAATTACTGGGGTGAACTAAGACCATGGGGGCACACGGGTGTATTTCATATTAGGGAAACCAGGCCCAAGAACTTATCGGGACATTAGACCAAGGAAAGGGCACGACTATCGGCACCTGGCACTGTGATGGCATGGTCCCCCCAAGTTTATCCTGATACCAGGTGTGTGTGTGCGTCAAGGACTCACAGGCAGAGAATCTCTGACTGTTCTTGGGGTGTCTGCTCTGCTCAGTCCCCCACTGCTGACATGGCTGATTCAACAGCTCTCCCTGCTTGTCTACCTGCGTGCCCACTCAGACCTGAACCTGCCATCCCTGCTCTGACCTGACTCTGCCCTTTTATCTCTGCAGCTGACTACATTTTTGCTCTCAACTATGACTCTTCCTCAGTCCCGTATCTACAGAAACAGCTTCTTCTTTTCCTTATCAACATAGACATTGCTTGGATTTCCCTCAGCCCGTCTCTGAAACCTCAAGAGCCCCACTGCAGCCTCTTTAATTTGTATTCATTCTGTAACCCACATATTTGCACATACGTATGTACATGCATTTGTATTTACTGTGTGCTGTCCAATAGGAGAGCTGATGTTAGTAATTAAGATTTCAAAACAAGAAACCTGCATTTGCCTTGGCCAGATTACTAAAGTAGGCTGGCTAATCTGGCAAATTGCTGTCATTAAAACTCCTAAACCTTGGGAACTTATTTGTATTCAACAAATCCTCACATTGTAAAAAAGACCCAAGTGTGTTTGCCCCTGTTTCTGGCATAGCATGCTCAAGACATCCTTTCTGTCTCCCAAGTGACAACTGGCTGCTTTGTGGTTCGGTAAGCCAGCTTTGTATAAATGGTGGCATATGGTATGTGACTCCTGTCTGTTTTATCACAGTATGGTGACGGCTCATCCATACGATGTTTGTCTTTTCGTGGGTTTGGTTTTCCACACATTTGGGAAAATGTCTCTTCGCATCCCTTGCTCATTCTTAGCATTTTACCCATACGTTTTGAGAGCTCTTGGTGCATTCCTGATACATTGCTGCTATCGAGGAGTACAGTTTGCAAACGCCTTCTCCCCTCCGCTTCAGAGTGTGTTTTAAAGAGACCTATTTACCAAGCTACCCTTGTATCGGCTCGTGTTGGGCTTCAGATTCATATGGGGTTGTTTTCTATCTTAGTCTGAGGTGTGCACAGAAGCTCCCGGTTGGGGACATGCATTTTTTGTTATTCTAAGACCATCTAAAGTCCATCCTTTGTCCATGAAGTTGGGCCTCTGTTGAAGAATGTGCATCTCTTTACTTCTGGATTCCCAGATTTGTCCCATTGCTCTGTCTGTCTACTTTCCAACTAACTACACACTGCCTTGATTGCTGTAGCTCTTTAATAGGATTTAAAGCCAGGTACCATTGCGCTTCTAATTTTAGTCTTCTTTTTCAAAATTGTCTTGACTATTTTAGACTTTCCATATTTTAAATAATATTGTGGTCAATCTGACTCAGTTTACCAACTGATCTAGCTTAACGAACCAGTTTCGGCTTTAGTGACTTTCTTCTTTCAGGATCTGTGGCAGCTTGAATTGAGCTCAGAGATTGCTGTGTGATGCCCCCTGAGGTTTGGGAAATTGGATTTTGTTTGGTCTGGGGGTTATTTTGGACGAGAGGGTGTATTTATTTCATTGCTTCTTTACTCTATCTTTAATTCCTATTCTACTACTTACTTTGGATTCAGTTTGCTCTTTGTTTTAAGGAAAAGGCTGAGCCCATTGATTTCTGGCCTATTATTGTTATCATTATCAGTCATGTATTTAGTTAGGTCACCAGCCTTCCCTGTAAGCAGCAGCTGGTGACAGCTTCAACTTCTTCATATTCTTTCCTCACTTCATTTCAGAACCATTTACCTTTGGCTTCTTCTGTGGCTCTGTCCTACTCACATTCCAAATGTTTGTGGTTTTCCATATGCACAATGTTTTCTTACTTAACTTGGGGTAAAAGCAACATAACATAATTAACACATTTGAAGTACGAGACCCGGAGAGGTGGCTCAGTGGTTTAGAGCACTGGCTGCTCTTGCAGAGGTCCCAGGTTTGATTCCCAGCACCCATGTGGGGGCTCACAACCATCTGTCACTCCAGTTCCAAGGGATCTGACATCCCTTCTGACCTACATGGAGACCAGGCATGACACAGTACACATACATACTTAGAGTCAAAGCGCTCATACACATACAAGAAAATAAACCTAGAAACTTAAAGCACGCACTTGCTGAGTGTGCAGTGCAGTGCAATCATGGTTGGCTCAGCTCCCAAACACTGTCATCATGCTTCAAGGAAAGCCACGTGCTACCATCCATTCCTTACTCCTCACCTTGTTCCCCAGAAACCACTCACCTGTTTTCTGTGTCTGTGGACTTTTTTACTGTACTTCCTGGTTTTGATGCCCAATATAATTTCACACACACACACACACACACACACACACACACACACATATATATATATATATATATATATATATATATACACATATCCTCTGTATGATCAAATTCACTGAGACTTGTCTTATGGTTCAGAGTATGGCCTGTGTTAGAAGACATTCTACATTTGTGTGAGTGTTATCACACTGTTGCTTAGTGAAGCATTTAAAAAGATGTTTATTCCATCATATTGGTTGACATTATTTTAAGCTTCTGGTTCTTTGCTGGTTTTGTGTTTACTTGTTCTACTAATAATTAAAGAGTAGGATACTATAATTTTTGGCTCCAGTAGATTTAGCAATTTTTTAAGATCAGTGTTTGGTTCTTAAGTATTTTAGAACTCTCTTAATTTTGCATTTAGCTTACCTTTCTTCTCAATTGGCTAGGATACACTATGAGATGAATATTCTCACCCCTGGTAATGCTTGCTAGGAAGCCTGGTTGCTTCAAGCTAACACCCACAGCCTAGTTATCTTTTGATCACTATTAGTAGGGGATATTGCTTTCAGCATTCTACTTTTCTTCTGTCTGTCTTTGTCTTTATGTTCATAGTGGCTCTCTTGGAGGCATCACATGGTTGGGCTCATTTCCTTACTCAGGGCTAAATTCTGAGGTCAGTCCCTCTGTGCACACTGCCCATCACCTTGAAGACATGGAGCCTTCTCCCCATGACTGCCAGTCAGCACCAATGGACTTCCAGATGGTTCTTTTGCCCATCCTTGGGCAGCTTCCTTCTGTCATGAACAGGTGACCAGTCTTCAGATGGGTGCTCCGGGCTGTCCTCTAGATACTTGTGAGCGGCACCCTCCTCCCTGGGGACCCGTCTTGCCTCCTTCTCTCTAGTCTTTCAGGACCTGATATGCTTGGCTCAGGTCTTCATCTTGGCTCTAACCTGGCTCCATCTTTCCAGCCACTGCAGGAACTGGCATGGTAGATGTATGGCATTTGGGAAACCCTTGTTTTGTGTATTTTGTCTGCTTTTTAAAAAAAAGTGTTTTGTGTGGGTACGTGAGTCTAGTTACTATAATTCTATCCTAGCTCCTAAGTATATCAGGTACTTTGTGTGTGCACGTGTGTGTGTGTGTGTGTGTGTGTGTGTGTGTGTGTGTGTGTGGTTTTATAGGATTGGGTCTCACTGGGTAGCCCAGGCTGGCCTGGAACTCTGCATATTCCTGCCTCAGCTTTCCTAGCGCTAGGATTACAGGTATGCTACACTGTGTCTGATTGGTTTTGTTTCAAAAATCACATCTGTCAGGCAGTGCTGCCCTGTACACAGAATGCCTGGGGTGTGTAGGCTCAAACTTACGTCTTGAAGGGACAGGAGGGCCTGGATTCTGTGAAACACCTCTTCTTCCTCAGATATAGCTTTCTGGGACAATGAGTACATTTCCAGATAGCAGGCAGTCTTTTGTTCCTCGTCTTTTTCCTTTTGAGCACATAACCTTTATACAATATAAAAGTAGGGTTTAGAACAAAAGCTAACTCATATATTGTACTAGTACATATTATACTGATTAATATAGAATACATAATTTTCACATAATTATGCTATACATTTTATCAGTACTTAAAATTTTTGTAGTTAAATGTTTTATACATGAAAGTATTTTCAATGCATTTTATTCAGTTTCAATGTGCGTGTAGAGTTGTTCATTTATGTGCACAGGTATATGCAGGTACATGTGAAGGTCAAAGATAAACTTGGGTACTGTTCCTCAGATCTTGGCCACCTTTCTTTGGAGACAGGGTCTCTCACTGGCCTAGAACCCACCAACTAGGCTAGACTGTCTTGCCAGCAATCCCCAGAGATCCACTTGACTCTGTGTCCCCCAGTGCCAGCATTACACATGTACTCCACAATACCTGGTTTCTTTACATGGGGTTTGGGGGTTGAATTCAAGTCCTCATACTTGCAAGCAAGTGGCTTACCAACTGAGCCATCTCCCCAGCCCTCTAAATACATTTTAGAACAAGATACTGGACTGTTAGAATGGCATGGTGTGTACAGTACGAAATTCCATTTATGAGGGATCTCTGCCCAAAAGGTGTCTGATGAAGCAATGCTCCAGTTTCCACCTGCTGATTCAGTTATCTGTTTTCCTGTCTTCTCGGTGGCCCACAGTGGCTGCTATAGCACACCTCTGGATGTGACCTGGGTGCTGGCTTATCATAGCTCCTAAAAGGCCTCATGTGTAAAAGGCTTGTGGGTGTCTGGGGCAGGCAGAGGCACTGTGAGGAGCATTAGGGGGGCTGGAGTGGGAAGGGAGCTGCATGCCCACTGGGATGCACAGCTGTAGTGGTAGCAGGAACAGGTGCTGGGGACCCTGCAGGATGCCAGTGATGGGTTAGCAGGGAAAGAGTTGGGAAGGGAGATGGGCTTAGCCATATCTCAGGCTGAGGAAGAGCAGAAACTAGCTGGGAGAGCTCAAAAGTGGGTTGCAATCTGGTACAACCACTCTGGAAATCAGTTTGGCGATTTTCCAGAAAACTGGACATAGTACTACCTGAGGACCCGGCTACACCACTCCTGGGCATATAACCAGAAGACGCTCCAACATATAACAAGGACACATGCTCCACTATGTTCATAGCAGCCATATTTATAATAGCCAGAAGCTGGAAAGAACCCAGATGTCCTTCAACAGAGGAATAGATACAGAAAATGTGGTACATTTACACAATGGAGTACTGCTCAGCTATTAAAAGCAATAACTTCATGAAATTCTTAGGCAAATGGATGCAACTAGAAAATATCATCCTGAGTGAGGTAACCCAATCACAAAAGAACACACATGGTATGCACTCACTGATAAGTGGAAATTAGCCCAGAAGCTTGGAATACCCAAGATACAATTCACAGACCACGTGGAGCTTAAGAAGAAGGAAGACCAAAGTGTGAGTGCTTCAGTCCTTAGAACAGGGAACAAAATACTCACGGGAAGAAATACGAAGACAAAGTGTGGAGCAGAGACTGAAGGAAAGGCCACCCAGAGACTGTCCTACTTGGGAATCCATCCCATATACATTACCAAACCCAGACACTATTGAGGATGCCAAGAAGTGATTGCTGACAGGAGCCAGATATAGCTGTCTCCTGAGAGGCTCTGCCAGAGCCTGAAAAATACAGAGGTGGATGCTTGCAGCCAACCATTGGACTGAGCACAGGGTCCCCAATGGAAGAGCTAGAGAAAGGACTGAAGGAGCTGAAGGGGTTTGCAACCCCATAGGAAGAACAACACTATTAACCAACCAGACCCCCCAGAGCTCCCAGGGACTAAACCACCAACCAAGGAGTACACACTGTGTGACCCATGGCTCCAGCCGCATATGTAGCAGAGGATGGCCTTGTTGGTCATCAGTGGGAGGAGAGGCCCTTGATCCTGTGAAGGCTCAATGCCCCAGTGTGTGTGGGGGGAATGCGAGGGTGGGGAGGCAGGAGTGGGTGGGTGGGTGGGTGGGTGGGGGAGCACTCTCATAGAAGCAGGGGGAGGGAGGGTGGGAAGGGGCTTTCCAGAGAGGAAACTGGGGAAGGAGAGAACATTTCAAATGTAAATAAATATCCGATAAAAAAAAGTGGATCCTACTCAGAAGGCAGATGCTCAGGCAGCTCCAGTGGCATGGCTGAAGTGTGTGGTGACATCCTTACCTCTTGATCTTTGCATGCTCTAGTTTTAAGTCAACATAATTTTTGTGGTAGCCACCAAATACAAAGTTTTCTTCAACTTCCAACAGGTGATCTTCTAGTTCTTTCAGCAAAAATGGGTACTCGTTAAATTCTTTGTCAGCCAGGTTGCAAGCAAATTGGATTTGAAGTTTCACACACCTGGTAGACAAGTGTGCCTTCAGGACTATGGGATTGAAGCTTTTCCCACCAGATTTAAAAGCCCAAGACCACAGTGACCCTCCTTCTGCCCAGGGTCCACCCAGGGACACTGAATCAAGGACCAATGCCACCCCCACCAAGATGGACATAATGCAGCCACGGCCCTGGATCAATAAAGTTACAATCTAACAACCCCACCCAGGTATCAGATTTGCCCATGGAAAACCATTGCTGAAATGAGACTCGAGTCAGGACCAGCTGATGAGACACAGTGCTCACAGCATTTTCCAGAGAGGAAACAGGAGATGCAAGGCGAGAATCCCCACATCTGAGGTCAGTGAGCTCAGAAGATCTCTGGGAAAGGACCCTAGAGTCTGTGAGTGATGTGTGTGGAAAAAGAGGCGATCCCTGACAGCCCTCCACAAGGGGGCAAAGCTCAGAGGCTCCAGGAGCCATAGGAGAGGCATTGTGGAAGTGTGGGTCAGCTCCTCCGAGACACAGAGTGGAAGGGAGGTCTGATCCCCAGAAGGGCCTGCAGGGACACACAGACATGTGAGCTGCACAGAGCAGGGAATAAACTCATGGCCCTGCTGGCTCTGAGTCTGCCTGATTTGACACGTGTAGCAAGCATGTTTGGTAGAGATTGTGTGGTAGAAGCGGCCACAGATTTGGTGCACCTGGCATCATTACCTGGCCTCTAGCTCCATGATGAGGAATTCCAGCAGGGAGACTCGGTTCGGCCTTTCGTTCTG
This sequence comes from Mus pahari, assembly GCF_900095145.1. Lineage (NCBI taxonomy): Eukaryota > Metazoa > Chordata > Mammalia > Rodentia > Muridae > Mus > Mus pahari. The sequence goes on from NC_034590.1 coordinate 108,994,689, forward strand.
GAGGGCCCTGAAAGTATCTATGAGTTTCTGAAACAGGCCGCAGACCTGGGTGCGGTGATCACATGTTACCATGTCACTGGTCAGACCTCAGCACTTACCCCTCCCCCACCCCCCAGCGTGCACCCCATGTTGTCCACTAGCTACCCCCAACTCACTGTGATTTCTTTTCCATCATCTTCGGAGGATAAGATCGCCTCAGCCAGTGTCAGGGTTGAATTGTACCAGAACTCCTCGGCTCCGCCTAGCTGCTGGGCCCTCTCAACCATGAGCATAGCCTGCACATGGTTCTTCTCCTTGTTGGCCAACTCTGCTAGAAGCAACAGGGTCTGGGCCTCTGAACAGATATCGCCTAGCTCCTAAAAAGAGGCATGCATGGTACAGGATGGGTAGGTGGGCTGTTAGCTCCATTCAGGTGGGTATGGCTGCTACGTGGGAGGAGAGCCCTCAGGTTGGACGCGTGCCCTGGGAGTCACAGGAGCCAGCCTGTGCTGGGTTTCTCTCTACTTGCACTTGTCCCCTCAGTCCTCTACATCTCTTCCTTCCCTTCCATCTTTCCTGTATGGTCTTTGAAACCTGCACTTCTCTCCCCTCTTCAGCACACTTGTCCCATCTCTGGCACCTGCACCTTTGTCTCGTCCCTGACATCTACACAGCTGCACCCTGGCACCTGCACATGTCTGTCCCAACCCTACTACTTACTTACCTGTCCTCTCCCGGGTACCGGAGTCCCTGCTCTCACTCTATGGGCCAGAGCCTGGGCTCACAGCTCTCTGGTGTCACTGATTCCCCCACCATTGCTGGGTCTTCATCTTTCCCCTGAATGGCTCGTAACAAGCCATAGGCTGCCTGTGTCATGCACCCACTGAAGGCAGTTCTACGTTTGTCTGAAGGCATTTGGTGGAATTATGGAGATTGGAACTTGGGAGAACGGCTTCATTAGAGCAGACAACACAAACAGCTTCTTCCATCCACACTGTCTGAGGTCGGCTGTCTACTGAGAACACACAGTCCAGGAGAGAAAAGCACTGCCAGGTGTAGTTTGGAACTTCTAGGGTTAAGACACAAAGGGCCAACCCTAGGGAGGAAGTGGGCACCGGTGTCCCAGGTCTGGGTGCTAGTTCCTCTAGTAGGCAGCTACTCAGAGAAGAGTAGTCAGTGCTCCAAAGCCTATAGAGAGCTGGGCTCTGACCAGTGCTCTGTAGAAGGATGCTAACTCAAGTCTTTGAGAGGAACTCAGTGGAGACCCTGAGAAGCCACAGATGCTCCTGAAGTCCTCAGATGAGAAGTAAGAATACATCTGAAGAGTTCGGACCCAGGTCAGATGGCTTCCGTGGAAATAGGTGAGACGCCTTACCTGGAAAGCCAGTTGGGCCTCAGACAGGAGCAGCCGGGCTGGTTGGTGCAACTCCAGCTCCAGCAGGACCTCCCCTTTGAGCACCCACAGCTGGGGGTAGGATGTCCCTTCCAGGCCCTTTCCAGTCTCTCCATTTATCTTCAAAATCTGTGAGACACCATGACCCAAAGATGCTTTGTGCTCGGTGTGTGGCCCACAGGGCACATGGCCACAGGGATGTCCCCAGCATGCCTTCAGCCTGATTGTCTAGCTTATGACACACCCCAAGCCGTTGGGACCTTTGTCTCCTTATTTACTCCTTTGACTCTCCCACTCCTGATTATAGCAGCTGCTGAGCCACCTGGCTTGGAAAGCCATCGTCCCCCCTGTGACCTGAGCCGCGAAGCCTGCCTTTGTGTACAGCTGTGCTTTTCTCTCCTGTCCCAGTGTGCCCAGCAGCATACGCCACCTCCACTGTGGACGGTCACTGGGCCCCAAAAGCTGAGCAAAGTGCAGGATTGATCCTTGGTTACTCAGAGTTCAGGTCCTGCTAACAAATGGGTCGAACATCTTCCATGACACCCCATGTGCTGACTTTAGTGGGCTCACAAACAGAGCTGGAACCCCGAGGAACCAAGGTTCTCTGTGATGGCTACCATCTCCCCAGTTCACAGACTGAATGGGACATCCAGTTGGTGAGCTTCAAGAGTCGAGCTGGACCCTCTCCTTTTAGCACCCCTTGCCTTAGCCCAGGCCCTGAAGCACTGGGACACACTCACCAGCTACACTCATCTCTAGCCAGCTGATTCTTTAAGTTGCTGCTCAGGCCCCAGGTAATGTTTTACATAGACTTTTTGACTCCCCTGAGGAAATCCAGGGGTTTAGGGAGGGACAAACATGAACTGGTTTCTGAGTCTCCCATACATGAGTGTATACAGTAAGCCCTTCACAAATCCACTGTGGCTTGCTGACTCTTGGGGCAATCCTACAGGAAAGCCAAGTCAATGTCATCGCTGGGTTTCAGGTCCTGCTGTGGCAGCGCCACACTAGGTCAGGGTCGCCTCTGGGTCATGGATGCTACGTGGCAGTACCAGGCTTACTCAGTGTCACCTCTGGGTTATATGGATCCCTTGGGGAAGTGCCAGGCCACAGCAATGCCACCTCTGGGTTATATGGATCCCTCAGGGCAGTGCCAGCCTACCTTGTCTTGTGCTATCAGTGGCTTCACCTCTGCAGAGTGGGATTGAGTCAACTGCTCATGCAGGGCTGGCAGACAATCTTCCATCTCAGGTTCCTTGTTCTTCTCTTTTTTAAATGCAATCTCTTTTCTGCAGCTAGTGGGAGTGAAATAGCATCATGTAACAGAAGACTTGCAGTGGCTGCAATGAGTAGTCTCACTCATAGTCAAAGAACTATAGGCTAACCCAGTCAAGGGAAGCCATGATTCACACATGTCTACAATGCTCCCCCCCCCCCCAGTCTCTAGCTGGGCGGCAGTCTGGTTCCCAGAGCCAAGCCCTGCGGCCTGTTCTCTCCGCAGCTGTCTGACAAGCTGATATGTGCATTAAGGAACTTCTCAAGCTTAATTTATGTAGAGCAGACCTGCCTCTGGCAACCTCTCTAGAAAGGTAAAACTGCTTAGTATGCAGGGTTTCCTATAGAGCAGTGGGGTGGCTCCTTCACCCATGGGTCCTCCTCCTCCCTCCCCATCTACCCCAAACCCGAGTCACCCACCATGTCACATCCGGAGTTGAGAGGTGGGCAATGCACCACAGTGCACCCAACATTATTGACAAAAAACCCTTCTTGTCAGTGTCTGAGTCATCCTTCTTCCTCCTGAGCCTACCTGCAGTGCCACCCATCTGCAGAGCCACCCACCTTCAGTGCCACCCATCTGCAGAGTCACCCACCTGCAGTGCCACCCATCTGCAGAGCCACCCACCTTCAGTGCCACCCATCTGCAGAGCCACCCATCTGCAGTGCCACCCATCTGCAGTGCAGGTGCTTTGAGTAAACCAAAGAATAGGAAGAGGCAGGAGGCTCTCCCAGCCTTGACAATTGCATTTCTGGGCCCCTTCTGAGGGCAGGGAGGACTCGGCAAACACTCTCACACCCAGTCCAGGGATGCACAGGTAAGTGCATCCCGTTTCATGCTAACAGCATGAAGATGATTTTTGCAGACAGGTACTTCTTGCCAAAGGCTGCAGAATGAAACAGGCTGCAGCAGATTTACAAGCTCATAATGACAAGGTGTGCAATGGCAACACCCCAGAGGGGATTACTGTGGAGGGGCGGGGCCTGCGGGGATAGTCATTCTCTTTCCTACCTGTTTTCTACAGTTTGCACAAAGGCCATCTAATTTATATATCAAAGGGGGAGCCACATGGCAGAAGTGAACAATAATAGAACTATGTGTGCATTCTTGTGTAATCTTAGGAGCTCTCTAAGTCTGAAAAAGGATTGCTACAGAAACTGTGATTGGCTAATTTAACTGTCAGACAACCTCCTATCAGCCAATCACAAGTGCTTCAGAGCGACCCAAGAACCTGGAACCAAACAAGTGCCTCACTCCTCAGCTCAGTCACCCCAGGCTCACTGTTCAAGGAGGAGGCTGGGACTGAGGAAGGACTGCCTCTCCCCATCTCGACCCTTTACCCTTCTTTTCTCCTTTGAAGCACCCACCAGCTCAGCAGTCCCCAAACCTGTCATGAAAACCATGCAGGAGAGCCACGTGTGTCCTGCCCTCCCAGATGTTGCTCCTCAGAGATTGCCCCCCAGGCACCTCCAGGCACTAGAATGAGGATCCAGGAGTCACAATGGTCCTGGAACGGAGAGGAGTGACACAGCCAACCTAGGGTTTCCTCAGAGCTGTCCTTTCCAACACCTGCGTGGTACCTTGCTGGAAGGAGGGGGTCCCACACCCAGGGGCAAGTGCTGCACACACCTGGCCTGCTCCATGTCCCCGAAGTATGCCTGTCCAATCACCTCTTCATGATGAGTTGCTGCGTAGTGCAACCTCAGAGCAGAGCATACCTGTAGAAGTCTGAAGGGTTGGGGGTGGGGAGTGGGAGATGAGGAGGCACTGTCTCAGAGGATGCTCCAAAAGAAGCAGTGCTGGATCAGCGCTTGATCAGAGAGGCTAAACTAAAAATGTGCACTTCAGTGCTGCAGTATGTATTTTTTTTTTAAAGCTAAACCTGCTCTGGGGTTCTATAAAACTTCAGGTGACAATTTTCTCTGACATTCACTCACGTGTTTTATGCACTATGTGCATATTCTGGGGCACCTTCGGCAGTAATAGTCAGGTGACCTGCTGGGCTCTGTCAAACTCCACCATAGCTTCCAGCAGGAGACTCAACTGAGGTTTTGTTTAAAGCACTTCATTTGGACATAGTTGTGCAAATGCTCTCCAGCATCGTCTGTGTTCTTCCTCTCCAGAGAGAGCCCTGTCACCCTGTCCTCTTTACCACTCTCCCCTCCATTTCTCCTTCTCCTAGACCCTTGGTGGGAAGTACAATGTCCCTTGGTCCTTAAATACCTCAATGTTCATTTCCTTAAAACAAGGAATCCTCTAAGGATCAGGTAAAACTTTACAATAAAGATACCATTCCAATGTCTGGGTGTCTTAGGGGTTTAGTACCTACACAGTCAGGTACAGAAATAATATCTGAGGTGCTGCTTGTTTTTATAACTGCTTTAGACATGACTGTAACGTTCACGACTGCAGGGAAGGGAGGTATACCAACCGCAAGTGGTAGAGGTCCGCAAGGCTCTTGCTCTCCACCACGGCTTCTGCAATGAGCACACCCAGCTGCAGGATTGGGATGCTGAGCTCATGCAGGAACATATTCTGCAGGGCTTTGACCAAATGGTCTATGTAGTACAAACTGTACGTCTGCGTAAACACATAGCAAACGGGTGTGGTCACAGGCAGGGGTCACACACTAGTCCCCTAGAAGGACGGTTAATAGTGACTGTCAACTCAATACGATCTAGAATCACCTAAGAGATTGGTCTCTGGGCATCGCTTAGCAAAGATTATCTAGATGAGTTTAGAGGCTCTGGGTTCCTTTTGTAAAGGGTTATCTTGACTAGGTTAATTAAGGTGAGTAGTCCACTAAGTGTGGACTAGGGTCCTTCACTTCGTTATGAAGAGAAAGCTAGTGTGGCATGACTGTTCATGGCTCTTTGCTTCCTGAATGCTGATGGATTGTGAAGTGCTGCCTCAAGTTCCTGCTGCTGTAACTTCCCCACCAAGACAGACCACACCCTCAAACTGTGAGCCAAAATAAATGCTTTCTCCTTTAACTTGCTTTTCTCAGGCATTTTGGTTATAGAGGCAAGAAAAGCTAACGAATACACCCAGCTCTGCCTGGCCCAGTGCTTAGCACTCAGCAGGTCTTTGACACGTTTGTGGAATGCTTTCTTTACAAGGTTTGCTTCAGTTGTCAGTACCAGAGGATGGTCAAAGATCCACACAGGAGACACCGCCAGTAAGTCATTAATTTCATGTTCCGTTTAGTTTTTCTAATTAAAACTGATGATCTTTGTGTATGCATACAACTGGGTATCTAAAAAAATAAAATAAACAGCTAATACGTCCAGTGGTGTTGGGCTTGGTGTGTGGGATGCTGGAGACATGAGATGAGCTATGTTGATCAGGAGTTCTGGTACTTGGATAGCAAACCAGATGTAGAAAAGCACAGGACTAAGATCTAGAGGGCAATGGCAGCCTGCCTGTGGGCACACTGCCCAGGATTAGTGTCAAAGCTTGGTGACTCCTAACCCCTGTACACACAGATCATGTGAGGGACACTAGATCTAAAGCTGGCTAGGCTATACAGGTGGAGAATGTTTGTACTTGTGTGGGAATACTGTAGAGTACTAAGACCTCAGAAAAGGAAACAATGGGGTTTTTTGTTGTTGTTGTTCTTGTTTTTTTGTTTTTTTAAGGACACGAGGAAGCACCAGTCACAGAGGAAAAGATTCCTAATTTTCATAACACTAACATTAACATTTTTACACAGAAAATTCCATTGCAGGAGGAAAGGGTTCACAAAGTGACCAGCTGTTTACAGAACTGGCAGAGTGTCCTTCTCAGAACAGGCCTGTGCGTTTCTTCAATTCCATAAGAAACACAGAAAATGTGCTAAATTATGGTAGTGTGTTGGCAGAGGATATGCCAACAGGGCACCCATTGTGGGAGATGCCATCACATGCATACCAGCACTGGATGGTAAGGATGTGGACAGCAGGAGCTCTCTCACCAGGGACAGGGATGGAAGTCGGCACCGCATCCCTGGGATGTGATTTGCCAACCAGCAATGTTCACCATCATTGGAATGTTCCCTGCATCGTGGGCCAGGAATGTGGATGCCAGTGTTCACAGATGGTTTCTTTGCAAGAACCATGAACACTGTGTCCACGAGCAGGTGTGCACAAGTGCACCAAGACCTGATTATTGCAGTAGATGTTGCAGCATTGAAAGGGTCTAACCTAGCTGTCCCCAAACAACATGGGTGAGCTCCATCAACATACTGACCAGGAGAAATATGCCAAGCAATTCCAATCTCATGAAGCCCCAACCAGGCAGAAGAAGGTGGGCAGAACTATGGACTCCCACGGACATGGGGTCCTAATACATAGAACTTTTGTGTGTGACTTTGTGTCCAAAGGGACTGTGCTCTGTGAGCAGATTGAGGCTCTGCCCAGGGTATAGCCAAAGTGTGTAATCTTGGAGGTGTCTACAAGAGCTGGGTTTGCTAGAGAGGATTGGATGGTTTTGGTGGTGGAGATGGGGTGTCATGAAGCATCCAGAGGGACCAAGTTTCTACTGATACTGTGATTCTTATGGTCATGGCTGCCTAGTTTGAGAAGACTTGTTCCCCGGGGCTATGCTAGCAGGCAGCAGCAGTACCAAGTCGGAGCATGGGTACCTGGGTATGGATGCAGTGGGAAGGGGCTTCTTAAAGACATTAGTAGCTGTTTGGAAGAGAGAGGATGTGGATAAGAAGGGGGCTTTGTGGCTGTGGGTGCTAAAGGTGGAAAGCTGCTCCCCTTTCACACTCACTATGAAACTCCTACCCGTCCCCTGGGTCCCTCTTTGGTGACATCTGCAAGAGAAATGCCAGCTGCAGCTTTAAGGGAGGGAGGCTGGGCTTGCCAGCCCTGTGGCAGAGACGTGGCTGGCTGCTCCTATCTACTCACGGGCTTCTGGAAACTTGACGAGTTAATTGTGCAGTCACTCTTGTCTTGCTTGAACACATGCAGCAGATCTTCGGAGCAGGAGTAAGAGGCCCACTCTCCTATGCTGGTGGGGATCTCATCCTGTGGCTTGTTGGAAGCTGAGGTTGAAACCTGCGAAAGAAAAAGCAGCCCATGGAGTCCTGAGACGGATGCCTCTGTGGCCCAACATGGAGAGGGCAGGCTGCACAGAGTCTGGAGGCTGTGACCCTGTGGGTGGGGACAGCATGCCTTACAGAAGGTGAAACAGAAGACTGGGGAGATCCTAAGACACCCCCTCAAGGTGAATGTGGTGGAGTTGGTGTTCAGGCTCCATGACTGTTACCCTCCACCTCCTGCCTCCAGTGAGGAGCACACTACAAGGACCCACTCACCTGCTTCATGTCCTTGACCTTTTCCTTCTCCTTTTCCTTCTCCTTCTCCTTTTCCTTCTCCTTCTCCATCTCCTTCTCCTTTCTGTCCTTGTCCTTGTCCTTGTCCTTCTCCTTTTCCTTTTCCTTGTCCTTGTCCTTGTCCTTCTCCTTCTCCTTCTCCTTGTCCTTTTCCTTCTCCTTCTCCTTCTCCTTCTCCTTCTCCTTCTCCTTCTCCTTCTCCTTCTCCTTCTCCTTCTCCTTCTCCTTCTCCTTCTCCTTCTCCTTNGATTGCAGAAGCAAAGAAAATTGAAAGACTGAAATCAGAGCTCCATCTGCTGGATTTCCAGCGGGAAACAACAGAATAAACCTCCTCCTCCTTCTCCTTCTCCTTCTCCTTCTCCTTCTCCTTCTCCTTCTCCTTCTCCTTCTCCTTCTCCTTCTCCTTCTCCTTCTCCTTCTCCTTCCCCTTCCCCTTCCCCTTCTTCTCCTTCTCCTTTTTGGTCAATAGCAATTGTGAACTAACTGCTTGCAAATTCTTTTCTGGAATTAGTTTTATTCCTTCTGTCAAGGAAATCTGGGGTGAGAGGAGTGGGGAGGGAGGGGAAATTATAAGTTGGGAGTCTGTATCCTCCCCCCACACTTTCTGCAAATAATCGGAGATAGCTCTTAGGTCTGAGGGAGTTGCTCAGCCAGGGTCAAACCAGGGAGCTCCCACAGCACGGAGCAAGCCTGATCAGTCACTACAGGTTTTTGTGGTGGATAGGGTGGGTTTAGGGAGCGTTCTCTTCAAGGAGCCACAAGAATGAAAGTGAGTGTGGCAGGGCCCAGCGAGATGCGGACAGGTCTCTCAGCACAGGGGAAGAGAGAGATGATGCAGGGGAAACTGCATGCTTTCCAAGGGCTTTCTACAGAGGACCCGCTAAGGCTCTGACTTCTTTGAAAAGAAAACGATGCTATAATTCCCCAAAGGAGGCAGAGTCTGCTCTCAGGGGCTGGCTGACAGAATTGGTAGGGATCTTCACAGCTTAGCACCGTATCTCCAGCCTTCCCTTACCTGCAAGATTTGCTTGAAGAAGCCGTAGGCCATCAAGCAGTCATCTTCATAGGAAGAGGCACTTGGGGATGCCATCAAGGCCCGCAGGATGTGCACACGGGCCAGGGCCTCCAACTGCCTCACACTTCGAAACTGGTCCAAGGAGACTGTCTCCAGATTTGAAGGCACTGTACTCTCTGAGGGAGACTGGGCAGGGGAGGCCTGCCCTGAACAGCATGGAGGGTGTGAGTCTGGGACCATGAACTGAATTAGGCTCCTGCAGGCCCAGAGATAGCCTCCCCCACAACCTACAACACTGACCAACCCTCCCGCCCCCCATCAATCACAACGTACCTAGTGATGTGCTGCTGCCTGCCCTGGACTACCTTCCCACACAGCCTTCCCTGTGTCCAGACTTCTCTCTCTGAGTCCAAGATTCCAGGAGGCCCATTTTCTGGGACATAAATGGCTGATGGCCTTGGACTTACTACCCATTCAGTGCCAGGCTGGTGTCCTGAAGCCTCCACACCAATTAGAATGGTAGGCCATAGGCTGACCTGCTCTGTTTTCTCCCTAGCTAGCTTAATGTGCTACATTCATCTGTGTGGATTAATGCTGAGCAGACACACGAGTGCTGGCACTGACCACTCTGCCCCTTTCCCCACTCCTAACCGCTGTAAGCCAAAATGAATGAATGACTGCATCAAAGGACAATGGTGGCTCAACAACAGTCCTACTATGTCTTGCTGTAGGGCCATGTAGGGTCTACAGTATAGTAGTAGGTCAGGGAAAGCTAGCATGGTCACCCTCACCTTCCTTCTTGGGCTCTGGATCAAGGGCGTCTTCACTGGGTTTCATGGATAGCAGAATCTCGATTGCCCAATCCAGGTGGTCAAACACGTCTTCCAGAGGGAACTGCTTGTAATACATCCACTCACTGAACTCTATGATGTAGTCTACCTTCTGCCAGTTGTTCTCTGGTTTCTTTGGGACAAAACAGAAAAGCATCGTGAAGTATGACACTAATCAGGTCAACATGCCATGAATTAGCATGGGGAGGCCTATAACAGTGAGACTTGACAGTATATGTGTCCAGCAAGACTCCTCGAGGGCTCCAGCTGTGGACAGAAGTATGACAGGAAGACAGGAGTTTGGCAAGGCCCCCCAGGTCCTCTGCACCCTTTGCAAGTATCCCACTGTCCCCTGCACTTCCTCACACTACTCCAAGTCTCTACTATGAAAAGAGAAGCTGCGCAGGGCTCCCTGCAGGCTGTCTGAGCCATCTGAAGCCTTGGATGGGTGGCTCTGTGGTTAAGCCCTCTATTAAGGGCCCTATAACTCCCTCCCCACGGATGCACAGCTTGTGTCTAAACTATCAACAGCTTCCATAGCTCATTGTGTGCCTGTGGGAGGGGGTGTCAGGGAAACTACAGCCAAAGATGTGACACGGTATACACGTGACCTATGACCACTGGAAAATGCAGGCCAGCCTCAAAGATGAGAGACCCAGGCAAGCCAGAGTTTTAGTTTGCTGGCCTGCTGCTGCATGCTCCCTTGCCAGGCCTCTTCCGTGGCCTAGCCTTGAGGTGTCATCCCCACACTTTTCAGTCATGGTTCTTTCACCTACATAATGCTAGCACGCCTACAGGAAGATGGGAAGCTAAGACAGGAGAATGCCCAGAAGCTTGGGGGTCAGCTCCCCTGGTATACACAATCGACTGCTTCAAACAAGGTACAAGATGAGGATTGACACACGAGGTTGTCCTCTGACACCCCCCCCCCAGGCATGCTGTGGCACACATGAACACACATACACACATTTATATATCACATACATAAGTAGATTTAAATAATAAGTAAGTAAAAACAAAATTCAAGGACGAGACTCGAGGTCACTGAAGAGCGACATGCTTTCTGTGTGCGGCCGTTAAATATATTGAGTTCTCTGCCCTTCCTCTAGCACAACCTGGTGGCCTTCCCTTCTCGGGGGGCTGCCCTTCCAGCTTCCTCAGTGAAAGCAGGAAAACAAGAGTTTAGTAAGGTCCCCCAGGTCCTCTGCACCCTTCGCATCCTACCTGTCCCACTGGCCCCTGTATCTCCTAACACTACCCCAAGCCTCCATCATGAAAAGGATGCTGAGCAGGGCGCCCTGCAAGGCAGGAAGTGACTTACTGCCAAAACCCAGCAGGAAAACTCAGACTGACCAGTTAGTTGGTCTACAAGAGCAAAATCAGGGGCTCCATTGAATCGCATACACTAGCGTCAGGTCTCTGAAACCACAGCCTGTGCCCTGAATGAGCCTTGCACCTTTGCTGAGAGCTGCCCTGGTCCTTGCAGCATCTAGGACCTCACAAGTAGGGATGTGCTTAGGGCCTGTGAGACAGACCAGCCTTCCAAGGTGTCTCCTCACATTCTAGACCTTCCAGTTCAGAGGCCCAGGACACTACTGGTTCCACACTCAGGACTTCAGGGAGCCCCCTGTGGGCCTCATTCACAACAACCACTGTCATCCAGTCAGAAACCAGAGCCCCTCCCTCCGAAGTGCACGGAATGGAATGTCGGTTTTGGCCTTTGGGTAGTAGCGACAAGACCTACCTGTTCCAGCCTGTTGCATGCAGATCCCTGCTTGCTCTGCAGTCATGGGCCCCAGGGAGCCCAGGCATTTATCTTGAGGTTCTTCCCAAGCTTCCCAATGGTGACTAAAGGGCAAATCAGCAGAAGGGAGTCTCCAGCCTCAACCAGGGCTTACTACACAGTGACATCCTCTGAGCTGACGCACTAAGACCCCCATTCTTAGGCCTTTCATATGATTATCTCTGTAACTAAGACCCAAATCCACCCACCATTACCAGCACGGATGCCACACAGACCTGCAGTGCCTGGATGGCATTTTGATAGCAGCTCAACTCTCCACAGATGGTTCTCGAGTTCTGGGCCAGGCGGTACCACATGCTTGCCAAATAGCCTTCCTTCTCATCCTTGAACTTCTGAATTTCCATGGTGAAGTTCTGCCCAAGCTTGGCCTTCACAATGACCATATGTTTGAAAATCAAGCTGAAGAAGAGAAAAGGATCAGGTAACGCTAGATGCTTACACGTGGTGACATATAGAACAGCCATTGCCTACGTTCCTGTTGGCAGGGATGGAACAAGATAAGCACATTCTTGCTTGTGAGGTCCTAGATGCTGCAAGAACCAGGGCAGCTCTCAGCAAAGGTGCAAGGCTTGTTCAGGGCACGGGCTGTGGCTTCAGAGTCCTGACGCTAGTGTATGCGATTCAATGGAGCCCCTGGATTTTGCTCTTGCAGACCAACTGGTCAGTCTCAGGGATGGCTAGGGTTTTGTGCTCTATATCTGGTGAAGTCCTTTGGTGGAAAAGGACAGCGGGAAAGCCCAGCTGAGGCAATGTGGAGAGCATCCCGGGGGGGGGGGTGCTCAGGGCGAGGGCACTCACAGGCGGTGGGCTGTCCTCGGCAACACTTGAACAGCCTCGTCCAGCACCTTAAGACCCATCTCCCAGTCATTCCGGTCAGCGTGGGTGTTGAAGAGCAGAGTGTAGAGCGCAGTGCGGAGTGTGAGGTCGTCCTCAGCCCCTGGGGTAAAGAAGAGATGGGGCCTCAAGGGGGCCGGGCAGCCAGCTCCTTTCCAACTGACTTGATACCCTCTGACCCCACACCCCTTACTTCCTCACAACCATGCCATAGTCTTCCATTCACACACAGGCATCAGAAGTTGCCATGCCCCTCCTGGTTGCCACCACTCTCTGTATACTGCCTTTGAGGACCTCCAGCTCTCATGGAGTCTCTTGGTCACCTAGCACGTGGTCTGAGGTTCAGGGGGCCAGATTGGAATCCCCAATCCCCAATGAGCCCTCTTTTCTTAGAAAGCCTGTTATTTTTCTTTTAATCTAAAAATAGACAACAAGACCATGAGGAAATAAAAATCCATTCTTCCCTCTGCTCACCCCGGTAACATTCAGAGAGGGCTGCAGGCCCTGCCACCAAACTTGTCACCTATCTCCAGGGCCAACCCTGGCACTGAGCATGGAGGAGAGTCTTGCTGGCCATGGTCAGCAGGGGTCCTGATTCTCTTTTTGCTGTTCTTATGCTGACTGTCCTAGCATAGGGGATGCTGTGTCAAGGACTGAACCGACTGTCCTAGCATAGGGGACGCTGTGTCAAGGACTGAACCGACTGTCCTAGTATAGGGGACGCTGTGTCAAGGACTGAACAGACTGTCCTAGCAGAGGGGATGCGGTGTCAAGGACTGAACCAAATGTCCTAGAATAGGGGATGCTGTGTCAAGGACTAAACAGACTGTCCTAACATTGGGGATGCTGGTCAAGGACTGAAACAAATGTCCTAGAATAGGGGATGCTGTGTCAAGGACTAAACAGACTGTCCTAGCATACGGGACTCTGTATCAAGGACTGAAATGACTGTTCTAGCATAGGGGATGCTGTGTCATGAACTGAACTGACTGTCCTAGCATTGGGGATGCTGGTCAAGGACTGAACATGCCCACACCTCTTGCCATAGCTCTTTGCCTACTTTCTTCTACTCCAAGATAGACTTGAAAAACCAGCTAACCTCGGGTACTTGGGGACCTCATAGTTCCTTTAGTATTTGAGTTTATTATCTGAACCTCTTAGTTCACTGGAATGTGGGTGGGGGTACTCTGTGCATGCTCATCCACAATTCTATGTAGCCTAGCCTCCATTTTTTCCCTTGGTTCCTCATTTGATGTGCTGAGGTATATGAGGTCCATTGCGGTGTTTCACTAATCAGTGGGTAAGTGACTTAAGGCCGAGACCTGCTTGTCAGACCTCGCTGCCATCCAGTAGCAGGGACAGTGGGCTTCTTTTCAGTGCTGTCCTTACATACAGAGGCTCAGGCCCAGGCCTGGGGGTGCAATGCTGGAGAGAGGCAGCGAGGCTGGGGAGAGCCAAGCCCTGAGGCAGAGGGCTTTCCTCATGTGACTAGCTCTAGATCTAGCTCTTTCCTACACTGGATGTGAGGATTTCCCACATTGTTATTCCTTCATTCTCCGCCTTTCTCATCTGTTGCTTTTTTTTTTTTTTTTTGTGGTCTGTTTGAAAGTGTGCCTCCTTTTATAGAATTTCTGCTTGCCTGATTTTACCTTCTGATGCTTTTCGTCTGGAATGGAAGGTGGCTTTGTTGTTGCTGTTTGTGTGTTTGAGAGAAAGTTTCACTATGTAGCTCTGGCTGTCCTAGAACCATATAGACCAGGCTGGCCTCTGACTCACAGCGACCTGTTTGCCTCTATTCCCTAAGTGCTGGGATTAAAGGTGTGTGATGCCACATCTGGCCCAGAATCGGAGGGTTTTGCTTTGTTCTGTTGTTTATTTTATGTGTATTTTATGTTTTTGCTTGTTTGTTTTGTATTGTTTTAAAGATTTATGTCTATGTATAACATGTGTGATCATGCCTATGGAGGCCAGAAGAGGGTATCTGATACCCCTGGAAATGGAGTTACAGATGGTTGTCGACATCTGTGTGGGTGCTGGAAGTTGAATCTGGCTTCTCTGGAAGACATCAAGTGTTCTTGACAGCTGAGTTACCCCTCCAGCACCAAGAGTGGGGATTTTTGAAGCCAGGGACTTCCTGACCTGTCTAATAATGGTTTCCAGGGGTGAGTGCAGTTTGACTTCCAGCTTCTATCTGGCTCCGTATGTAACAAACTGACTCAACTGGGGGAGTGTGAGCGAGGCCTGCCTCTAGACTATGCTATCTGTATTGCTTTCCTTTCAATGTCTGTCAATATTCGAAACGCTGGCGGTTCAGTACACTCTTTACTTACATATGGCCATGCATTTGCTCTTAATTTTGAATCAGTTTTGCCTATGAATATGCAAAAGCAAAACATTTGCCTACCATGCTCAAGGCAGAGTCCGTTATTCTATTCTGCAGTGCCAAATACACACGGGGCTCTTGATTGACAGGGAATCTAATCATGAGAAGAAAATGTATTCTTTTTGAAAAAAATTGAAATCTCTGTTGTTCTGAGGTCAGCGCGGTGTCTTCCTGTCCCTGGTTTGCCGAGGAGTGCACCTCCATGGTTTTTTTTTTCAATGGTAGAAACATGATTAAGGGGAAGACAAGACACATCTATCCACATAGCTGGTGTCTTAGGTGAAGGCTCTCCATTTTGGTTGGTTGGAGGACCTGGGCTGGGCATTCTCTGTACAGAATAGGTTCTCATAGGGGCTTAAGAGAAAACATCAAGTGAGAAGTAGACATGCTCGTTGGCACGGTCCCAATTAAGGTGCCTTGTGTGAGGACCCAGGCTATGAACCACAGGATGCTCAAGCTCCCAAGAGCTCCCCTTTCCCACTGCCCCGCGGCTACCAACCTGGGAGGAACTGGATTTCAGGGGTGGCCCCTCCAGTCTGGAAGTCAGCTGATGGCCACTGGTGCAGAGGCAGGGTTTTATCTGTCTCCTTAAGTGAAACAGACAGACAGCACTTGTTGGAGGGAACTGATGTGTTCCTCCATCTTGGCCCTCATTAGTGTCAGTCAAAAACAAAAAGAAATCAAAATAAAACAAATCATCAAAGAGAAAAGAAAAAACAGAAATCACCACAAAACATACCATACATGCCATACATGCCACATGAGTACAATATCATACGTGCACACCATGTACCACATCATGTCACACCATACTACATATAGACCATACCATACACATACTGTACATGCCAAGACCTCCTGTGCCATACAAAAACAATGCCATATCACACCACACTGTACCACATACTCTTATACCATATACAACACACCACATTGTGCACACAACATCATACTACATACAATATTCCATGCACACCATAGCATAATACACAACCATACACATATCATATCACACATATATTGCACCACACATAACAAATTGTAACCAAGACACCACACCATGCTACACTTCTATACCATATCAGGAATAGACCATACACCAGACTCACATCGCCCTCCCCCCCACTCCTCCCCACCTTCCCCCACCATGTATATGTATATGTATATGTATATGTATATGTATATGTATATGTATATGTATATGTATATGTATATGTATATGTATATATGTGTGTATACATATATATTGCACCTCCATATATAATATATATATAGTATGTGTGTGTATATATATATATACACACACACGCACACACATATATACTATACTCAACACATACAACACCATATGTATATACCAAATACTATACCACATATCACCCACACTCCATACAATATATAACACACACCATACAACATATACCATCTGCGTAGCACAGCAGAGTACAACGTGCACACACACACACACACACACACATCACATATCCCACAGATACTACACATCCCACATTATACACACATATACAGCACACAGACTACTCCTCTGACATAAGCTAGTTGTTTCCAATGATGTAAAACATGTTAAATCAATGGAATAAAAAAAATTAGGAAAAAACTTTCTGGGATACAGTGAAAGCAAGGCTCAGAGGCAAGCTAACAGCTATGAATACCCTGCAAATCCAATAATCAACCTCAAGTCAATAACCTACCTTTAATTCTCCAGATACCAGAAAAAGATTAAACTAATTTCTAAACAGCAGAGGGAAAGAGATATACAAAACTGAGAATAGGGGAAGCTGCTGGTTCAAAGTTGTTTAAAAAGAAGAGGAAATGGAAGGGGAATTCTGGGTTAGGAGGAGGAGAGGTCAGAGGTGACCCCTGCAGTTGGCCAGGAACCTCATGCCTCTCTGGAACCTGGAGAATGTAGTAGTGTCATCCAGCAGGAGAAGTTGTGTAAGAGGTATCTGTCAGAGGAGGTACCCAGTGTAGGCCATGTCTTGTGGAGGGCCATCTCCTATGGCAGTCACATCCCACAGGGGCTGTGTTCAGTGGGAGCTGTGTTCCCAATCAAGCCATGCCCCAAGGCAGCCATATTCTGTGGGAGCCATGCTGTGGGGTTGTCTTTTCCTGTGAGTCTGGCCAGGCCTGAGGGTAAAGGCCTCCTGGCAACCTAGCTTGTGTCCCTGTGGCACCTGCTTCTTGTTCTCTGTCTTGTTGATGATGCCAATGATTCTCTGGAGGGATGCCTTGGCCTTCTTCCTGTTGGCCGGTGAGGACAGAAGCGGGAGCCATGTGTTCCAGTAGTGCCGGGCAGCCATCATCACCAGGGAATTGCTGTTCGCCAGGCCCCCAAACCTGAAATGACATGCCTGGTCTGAAAAACCCAATAGGCTGCATGGGCTGCTCGGCCACACCCACACCTTTCCCTGATAGCCTTTCCCAGGAGTGTCTGTGCCTTGTAGGGGAGGAGTGGAATCAGGGTGGTCCAGCTCTGGGACTGTACAGCAGGCACAATGGTAGTGCAAACTTGTGTGCCACCTCCCTAGCTCCTCAGGTGCTGACCACATCCCAGGGCAATGATGGGTTCTCCTAACCCGGCACTTGCTGTGCCCACCTGCCCCCTGCTCCTTAAGCTCCTGGATACTTAGGGACCCTCCAGACATCCTTCGCACCCCCTTAGCTCACAGCTCTATTGAGTTTCTCCCATGGATGCCCTGGTGTCTGTGAGCTCAGCTGCACGACAGGATGTAGGCAGAGGCCTGCTGCTACTACATGCTTCCTTCCTCGGGATTCGGTAATGTCCCATAGCACCCTGGTGGCACTACACAGGCGTGGCTTCCCCCTATCCTTAGCCAAGCCAGCCTATCCTCCCCCTCCCCGTTGCATACCTGGCACTTTCTACAAAGGCCTTGGCTGCTGCTAGCCGTAGCTGCTTCCTGCCTTTCAAGTTTTCCATTATGCTACGGCCCTGGATGCAGGACACCATACACAGCATTTCTGCTGCAAGCTTGGCGTTGCTCCTGGGGAGGACACAGAGCAAGTGAGGGGAGAGGGGAAGTGATGCGTGCAGCTCTCCACTCACTGCAAATGCCATCCTTCCACCCATTGCCCTGCAAAGGCATCCAAAAACCGAGGCGCACTTCTACCTTATTCTGTGCTTTAGGGTGCGTGATTCTTCTGGCCTTCTGAGGCCATCCTTACCAGTGAACTGAGATGCCTACATCTGGCCTGGGTGTTTGGGACACTCTTTAAGGAGATGGTCTTCCATTCACAGAGATACTACATAGTGAGGTTCATGGTGGTTTCTGGAGATGCCCATGCACAGAGGCTTTCTGGGTATGTGGGAATCAGCTCTGTGGGTGCCTGGCTGATGGATTCTCAATTACCCTTATGAGAGACCCCAAATCAGAACTAACTGGCAGAGTCCAGTGAACCCACAGAACCACGAGACAGACTACTTAACTGACTTTTAGCTGCTAGTTTCTCGTGGATTTCCATGCATCAGTGGGCCAGTGGAACCATCCGTTGGGCTCAGCCAGGCTGTTTCCTGGGCTCAAAACAAAGTCTTGTCCCGGGTAGTCTGTTCTCTGTCCTTAAAGGTGCACACAGGCCTACAGTACCATCTCAGAGCAGCACCACAGCTCCTCACACAGTCTCCTGTTTCCCAAATCCAGTGGAGCTATGGTCTGGGTACATGAAGCATGGGGGGGGGGTTGGGGGGGGTGAGAGTGGGGCGGGAGAAGGGCATGTTCCGGCTGTTTAGCTCAGCCACACAGATTTTATTCTGTGAGTGATAAAGTTGTTCTGAGAACATTTCTTTTGGGTCCTGGGGCTCTGGAAGATAGGCACCTACTTGCTGAAGCAAACATCCACATATGCCAGTATATGCCAGTAGAGGAAGGGCATCTAACCTTAGCCTGTAAGTGGGAATGTGTGGTCTGAAGATAGACTGAGGTTATGTGGTAATTAGAATCCCCTTTATCGGTGGTTGGTTGGTGTAAAGAAGGTTGAGAGCCTAGCTTGGGGAGTAACAATTGGAAATTTTGATCTTTTCATATAGGGCAATACAACTTAAAAAAGGGCGCGGCAGCCAGCAGGGTACAACAACAACAGTTACCAGCAGGGGGCAACAACGGTCTATAAAAGACTTCCAAAAGCCTTCGTGAGGAGCTCAGCATTGCCCCCTCCAGGTTTCTTGTCGCTGTTTGTATGCAGGGGCTTCTTTGCTTTATTTATTACAGGGATTTCCTTTATAAATTAGATTTGATTTAGGATCACTGATGGAAGAGTGTGCTAGCCTGGCCTGGTGCTACGCCCAGATCTCCTCCTGTGCCCAAGCAGGTGGTGGCTGTTTGCAGTAGCACAAACAGCATAGTACAACGACCCTTTCTGCGGGGCTACTCAATTGTTTTTCTCCTAAGGATATTTTGAGTGATAGAAGTGGATCTTGCACAGGGTTGAACATGGCCATTTCTCCAGCTCTGGTCTGACCCTATGGGGTGTGACTTCTAAGTCTTCAGTCAACGCATGTCCATCTTGTCCCCTTGTCCATCTTCCCTGCAGAGCTATGGTAAGTGGACTTCAGCTACTCTGGCCTCCCTCTTCCAGCTCACTATAAAATCAAAGTAAGAGCGAAATCTGTGTGGGTAGGATGGCTCAGTGGTAAAGGTCGTGCCCTCTAAGGCCAGGACACCAAAAGTTGTTGTAATCATTTCTCTTCTGGTGCCTGTGGCCAAATTCCCCATAAGAACAACTGAAAAAGGGTGGTGCTTTTGGTTCACGTTTGAGCCAGATTCCCTGCTGGAACATAAGAGGAGTGTAGTCTCCTGGCCGACTCTTCTCAGCCTTCTAGTCTCCCACACTCTGCCAGAATGGTCTGTTACGTTTCCTAGGACTTTTCATTTACATTTACAAACCCTTCCACATCCCTACTAACCAGTTCTAAAGGCCCATGGGCCACATGATCAGGTACTCCTCAGTACAAATGTCATGTCCACGCTGCAGGTCATGGGCTTCTGCTGACTCTCAGCAGTGGTCTGAACATAGCCTCGGAGCTGCCACTGTGCACAGGACCCAGGCTTGGCCTTGTCCTCATACGAGTCCCACCAATCAGGAGGCAGATGCCACACACACACATCCCTAAATCCTGCCAACACAGGCTGGCATTACCACCACACCAGGAGAGCATCAAAGGGGTTCAGAAAGCAAGGCTGGTAGACATAGCTCAAGACTGGGAACACGAGCAAGGGGAAGAACTCGGTGGATTTGGGGACTAAATCTGGACACTGGGCAGAGGAAGCACCTTTATAGCCCTGGGTCATGACTCTGTCTTTCAGGATAACTGGACTCAGGAAAGAAGCCAAAAAGAAGAGTCCCAAGGACTGTATGGCCATTGTCCCAACACTGCTTTTTACAATAGCCCCATGTTCAGGAAAAAGGAAAAGGACATTGTTGAGACTATGAGGGAAGATGGACGTGTTCTGGTGCTTTGCTGGTGCTGTAGGTTGACCGAGTAATGTTCCCCTCCCCCACGCAGGCTCATGTGCTTGAACACTGGTTCAGAGCAGGTGGCACTGTTTTGGGAGGTTGTAGGGCCTTTAAGAGGTGTCACCTCGGTCGTGGGATCCAGCCATTGAGGACAGGCTGTGAGGTTTTGCAGCCTGGCCATACTTCCTCCCCGCTCCCTGTTTCCTGTTCTGATGAACAGAATGTGTAGTGTGCAATCCCAGGTGCACATTTTAGCTGCCTTCTCACAGCCTGTCCCCACGCCTTCCCTCTGCAGTGCACTGCAGCCTGAAACCATGGGCCAAAATGAGCCTTTCAGTCCTGAGTCGCTTCTAATCAGTCCACGGCAATGAGAAAGGCAACTAACTTGGAACTTGGAATTTCCAGCATTTGCCATGGGAGGCCTGACAGAGACGCTGTCTCCTGTCCAACAAGAGAGGGGATGGCCTGCCCAAGTCCTCTGGTGACATTATACTACGGTGTAATGCGTCTTGTAACTTAGAAAAGCATTTTGGTGAAGCTGTCTGCACCAGGGTTGGAACTGAGAACCCCATATGTCCCCTAACATCATACGCTGAAATCCAACTCCCCAGGGGATGGTTATTAGCAGAAATGAGCCTCAGGATGGAACTCTGCCCCATAAAGGAATACAAAGGAGCCCCTGGCCTCTTCGGTCATGTGAAGTGGCGACCTTTGAACAAGGTAGAGACTAGACACCAACTGAACTTCAGCACCAGCTTCTACCCTATGAACAAGAAATCCCCATTTCTTGGGCCTCTCTGCTGTGGTATTTTATCACAGCTAAGAGAACCATCCAGTCTTAGCTAGTGGTGGTCATACCCAGACAACGGCTGTGCAGACCTCCCAACTGAGGCCTGTGTAGCTCTGAGTCCTCAGTGATACAGAGCTTCATGCCCCCTGTTCACTGTGTTGTTCTAGAGCACACAGCCAGAAGCAGGTGAAGGGTCGTCGCCAGGTTCCTGCCAGCCACCCCTTGGTCAGCAGGGCTGAGCCTCTGGCCCCTGCTCTGGCAGGAGACGCTCCTTGCTCTGCTTCTCTGGGGATGTTATTGTTTTCCTCTAGGACATCTTCGTGGAAGTCACTTACGGTTCAAACGACCTCAGGTGCTTGAGGCCCATCTGTGTGGCATTCTGAGAACACGCCATGGTGACCTCATGGTCATGAGCCATGTAGGCGAAATGGGTGAGGCGTGTCAGGGTCTGCAGCTCCACCAGATGGTCAGACCAGTTGCACTCGGAGGCCATCTTCACCACCTTACCAGCGTGTGAAGCAAGGGAGAAGGACATCGCATTAGTGACAATGACTGCCTAGTGGTCTGTGGCCCTCGACAGTGACCACGCTGCCAGCCCAGTGAGCTCCATCAATCCCGTGTTACTTGCACATGGCTTAGCATGCATGCTGATAGGGATTACTAAGCATATGCAGTTCTAGACAGACCTCCCGTCTGTGAAGGCAAGCTGCAATGTAAAGTTTGCTACTGAGCTCAGCTGCCTTATCTTCACTGCTCTCCCATCACACGTCCACCTCTAGACCAAGCACAAGGTATGGGTGTGCCTGACCTCTCAAATGCCTCTGTCTGTGCTGAGGTCTTGGGATGCAGAGGACCACAGACAGGCCACTCAGAGAAGCATCCTCCTCACACTAGGTAGTATAAAGGATGGTGCCATGCAGAGGCCAGACACGTGAGCTTGGAGAGAAGGCAGCTGCAGGGCTACAGTGAGAACCGTAGTGCCGATGTGGATGTGGGTTTGAGTTCTGACTGCCTCGGGCAGGATCCCGAGCCCCAGCTTCCTCGTCTTTCCTGGATGGGGGTTGCTGGGTTACCTCCCGGGATACCCGGGGAGACTCACCTGAACTAGCGGGGGCACAGTGAAGTCCATGAGGCCCAGCCCGTTGCACGAATACATCTCAAGGGCAACTAGGACCCTGGTCACGGAGCTGATGTCTTCATTGGTACTCTGGAAGGATAGATAGGCTTGAGTGCCCAGGCGCCCAGGGAACAGCAGAGGAAAGCAGTGGAGACCTGAGCCCCTTTCCAGATAAACCTGCGCAGCATTGGTCTCAAGGAACAGCCAGACCCCAGTATTTGGAATGTTGATCTCCTAGGCTATTTTGGTAAAGTTAACCTCTTCATTATTCGCTTAAGCAGCAAGGTCCGAAGTCTGTATACTCCTGGGCCTTGAAGACAGTGTTGTCTGGCTGCTAAGGAGGGCTTTCTAGAGGGAGATAACTGTCAGGTCCTGGTTGCTGGTACGGGATGTCTCATCAACCCCTTCTGTCTGGCCCCAGCATAAATGTCCCTTCTGACCCCTCCCCCTCCCCTCTCCCCACCCCCACCGCTCCTCATTGAGATTGACTTGCTACAGAGTCAGGGACACGGTAGGGACACTTGAGTTCATTCCTTCTTCCCAGGCCTTGCTCCCATAGTCCTTTGTGTTGGGGGAGGGGAAAGTGGGGTGCCAAGGAGATGACTCTGTCAATGAGTGACAGTGAGAGTGGGCAGCACCTCCAGAGGCCCAGAGCTCAGATCTGGTGGAGACTTGTTGCCTTAACTCGCAAGAGCAGCAAATTTGGTGATGGTAGAGAGCAACCTCAGACCTCACTAGGTAGAAATAGTCCCTTCCCAGCAACTACGGCCATATCTAAGACCATAAACAGACGGATGGGAAAGGCAGTGTGGGGGCGGGGCCTAACATCCTCAGCACCTGTTCATCGGTTCCTAGCCGCTGACCAATCTGCTGCTGCAGTAGCTGCTTGGCCTTCACCCAGGTGGCGATGAGGTGCTGCCGGACATTGGTGGGCACAGTGTCCTCCGGCACGTTGCCATTAGTGAGGTTCAGTGCAAATTCACAGACCTAAAACAAGTGCATCTTCACCACAAGGCAAATCTAAGAGGAGACCTTGAGCCCGCCCTCCTCCCTCCATCCTCCCCCCTGGCCCCCTGGGCTGCAGGGCTTAGTTACCTCCACAGCTGCTCTGATATCCGATACAACGGAAGACTCCAGTGGACCATGAACCAAGGTAGGGCGCACGTTCTTCTTCGACTTTTCAGGTGTCTGGGTGGGAATCCAGCTCATGATCAGGCCTCGAGCAAGGGCATTACAGAGCATGACCAGCATGACCGAGTCTCTGGAGGGTGACATGAGAGCTGTGACAGCCCATGCAGCCCTCCCTCCCTCCCTCCCTCCCTCCCTCCTTCCTTCCTTCCCTCTCTACCTTTCCTTCTTGGCAGGTTCTCACTATGTTGCCCTGGCTGGCCTGAAACTCACTTTGGAGACCAGGCTAGCCTCAAACCCATCCCAACACAAATGCTTTCAGATTTCTAACTTTTCATTCATCTAGACTCAAAACCAAACACATAGTTGTGAAATCCCACCCCCTCCCCACCTCCAGCCCAAGATGTGAAGAGCTCAAAGCTACTTCACAGGAATGCCTGGGCCTAAGCTGGCCTCTTTGCCATGGCTTGGAGCAGAGCCAGCTGCGGGCAGCAGGGCAGGTGGGGGCTCTCTGGACCATGGAGGTCATGCTGTCGCAGTACAGGCTGAGTGTGTCCTCCACGCTCAGGCCTGACCCACACCAGCTCGTCTCTCCTTGCTCTCACCGTGGTCACGCCTGACCCCTGCAGCTATAACTCTCCAAAATAAACACTGGTGGGTGTCCACACCCACCCTGTGTATCCAACGATCTTGATGATGCTCAGGAAGTGGAATAGGGACTCCACCAGCTCTTTCTGCCTCCCGGCCAAGATGAGATGCCGATTGTGGTTCAAAACGTAGACCACGGCGTTCTGCACAATCCAGGATTCCCCTAACTCCTGACCAATTTCTGCAGCACGCATCCAGTTATTCATGGCATACTGTGACAAGTTTTCTATCCAGGTTCTGAAACAACACACCATGCAGCGGTCAGCTCAACGCCGAGCCTCCACCTTCCCTATCCCATACACCACTGCTGGTGTGAATATGGACTCTCCTGGTCATCCCCACTCCAGCTTTCAAGGTATCGCAGTCTGGTCAGGCATCCCTGTACAGGCCAGGGACTCAGGCTCTAGAGGGACAGGCCATCTTGGTGCCACTCTGCTCACACATCTGTCCTGGTCTGAGGAGGAGCGCTGACCTAAGCGCTCACCCATGCTGCCTCCTGCCATGCCTGTATCTGCCTTCACCTCCTCGCTCCTAGACACTCTGTAGTTGTGAGAGCCTCCAGTGTACATCACTTGCTGGGTGGTTGGTACCTAGAGTGGGCAAAGAAGCTGCTCACTGCAGTGGGCACCATGGAAGGGATTCTCTCCCATTAGCCCAAGCTGGGCAACTTCTTCCCATCAGGGGCCAAGTGGGCATTTTAGTGAGTTGCTAATGACTCTAGTCTTCTTTTTGTTTTTATAATTATTTGATTTGGGCAAGCCACTCTCAGCTCTAGCTGCATACGAACATCCTGGGTTAGAACATGTATATATATATATATCTTGCTTCATCTACAACCAGGGCTGGCAAAGAAGGCAGATTCTGAATCACTTACTGTACAGTAGTGGTTCTCAACCTTCCTAATGCTAAGGCCTTTTCATACAGTTCCTCATGTTGTGGTGACCCCAGCCATAGCTTTATTTCCATGGTTACTTCATAACTAATTTTGCTACGGTTACGAATCATAAAGTAAATATCTGATATGTGATTTTCCCAAAGGGGTCATGACCTATATAGGTTGAGAACCACTGGTCTACAGGGTGGCTAGGTCTCCCACCCACCTGTATGTGATCCACTCTGAATTGCTCTCTGGTGGTTCAGGCACGTAGCCAGCTGGGTGTTGGCTCAAGTCCTCAGGAGGAATGGCCTGGTTGTTCAGCTGTATACCTTCTGAGCGCAGGAAGTGGACAGTGGCCTGTGAGGAAGAACACAGAGAAGTCATAGCAAGGCAGACCCGAGCACTGTGGGGGGCGGGGTGGCTGGGGGACACGCAGCAAAGCCTCCTTCCTGAAAAAGCCAAACACAAGTTAGAAGGAGCACAGGCTGGATTTGCATACCCCACACGCCTCAACACCCTGCCTGCGGGTTCCAGAGTCTCACCGAGGGAGGAGCACATCCCTTGCCCATTATCATACTTCTGCGGGAGGGGAGGGCAGAGCAGTCTCCATGTTCTCCTGTGGCAGCTAGCTGACTGCTCACCTCCCTGAAGCCTCTTAAACTTGCTCTGCCACTTTGAAGGCTACAAAGCCTACCTGGCAGGGGGATGGGTGGGAGGACATGGGTCAGGCCAGCCCCACGCTGGTAAACCAGTTAGTCAGTCTCAGCCACTGGTCTCCTGCATATCAACTCTGGGCTCTGCCATCTGGCAGTTTTATCTTTGGTCATGTTGTTGTCCCAAGACTTGAATGGAATAAACAGGTGTGTGCCTCAGCCCCCCGCCTTGTGTCCACTAAGACCAAAGAGATTGTTGTAGCTATTAATGCCAGGGCCAAGAAGTGGGAGTGGGTGGGTAGGGGGAGCAGGGGCGGGGAGAGGGTATAGAGAACTTTCCGGATAGCATTTGAAATGTAAATAAAGAAAATACCTAATTAAAAAAACAAAACAAAACAGTGCCTCTGGCATTGGCCCAGGAATGGCAGCAAAGAGCTCACACTCAAAGGCTTTGGATACAGCTGGGTCACTATGCATGCGGTTAGCTTTGGGCAGGGCCAGCACTGGGTCTCAGCATGTCTGTCTGTAAGGGAGATGGGGACCAAGAGCCAGCCCAAGCCTCTGCTGGGTCCATGGAGTCACAGGGCAGATATCTCATCTCCTTCAAAAGCTTCCTAAACCAACGCCAAGTTCAATCCTCAAATCTGACTTCACACCTAGAATTCAGAAATTATTTCCCCCCCCACACACACACACAAAATGTGCACCAACACACACCATGCTGCATCTCAAGTCACACTTTTTTTCATGCAATCCTCAGGAACGGAATTAATTTTCTATCTCTACTGTGTGGTTATGTTTGGGGCGCGCGAAGGGAACCCTTACAACAAACCCCTCTGGTGTGTTAATGGCCACAGCAGCACTGGCAGCTACAATGGCCAAGACCTTCCTGACGCACCTCAGCACTGATGAACGACACCTTTGCGATCTTCCTCAGCAGGTCAGGGGACATCTGCTTATTCACGGCCATCTCAGAGGGAGCCCAGTCGTGCACGGAGCCCTCAGTGCCTTTTTTCTTCCTCCCTGAGGGAACAGTAGCAGGGAAAGGGAGACTCTTTTTCAGCAATCAAAGCACAGAGGTTCCTGCCCAACTTTTTGTGGGACAAGCCCTTCGGGAAGGACAGCATGGGCTGGTATAAACCTGTATCCTTCCGATCATTGCAGCAGCCACTACTGGTCTGCTGTAAGCACAGCCACCGTGAAATGGTGCCGTGTACACGTGGAATATGTACAGTCCTGTCCTGAGCTTTAAGCCATCCGTAGTTGGCTGCAACAGTGACGGCAGAGTGAACACTGTGTGGATCACTGATGAAGGGCAATGTTCAGGGGAGAACAGTCAGGAAGCAGGCTGTGTGTGCTCAGCATTGATGCTTGTTTCTTGCTGCAGATATTTCCAGGCCTTGGTGGTCGACCCTGTGGCTATGAAGCTCACAGATAGAGGCCTGACTGAATACATACTCAGAAATGTTGCTATCTGTGAAAAGACTGCTCTAAACTCAGACACAGGACCAGGGTCCTTCCAAGAGGTGGCCACTGGCTCTGTGTTGTTTGGTGTTCCTTGGTGGAACCTACTGGTGGTGCCATAGTCACCAGAGGCTCACGATGGCCTGAAGCTCAGCCTACCCACATGCCACATGCTCATCCTTAGCCACATAGAAAGGATGCGTACCTCGTTTTATCTTTGTGGACCTCTTTGCCTTGACATTGTCATAGAGGAGGCAAAATCGGGATGCTGTGCGGCAGACATCCCACACGTCTTGCTGCCAGGCAACCTTGGCCAGCTCTGCCCAAATCACAATTCTGCTCATCAGGACCCAGGTGGTGAGAAGGAAACACAGGTGAAATTAGGAACGCCTGCAAGGGCTGTTGGTGGGGAAAGCCGCCATACAGGGCCAGGTGTCAATCAGTGGCTTGGGACATGGAAGTGCACCTGGCTGAGGCTGTGAGTGGGGAGGTAGTGCTGCACAATTGGGTGATACAGGGGGTCAGAACTCAGGGGTCAGAGCTGGAATAATTCCTGGGGTAAGGCCCAGAGGCCAGAGCTAGGCCTGTCCCCAAGGTCACGTGTCTGTGTCTATGCCTGTTTCCTTCTCACAGCTCTCTTCCCCACTCTCAGACATGTGGTGTGGGTGGCTGTCCCTGGGTTGGGGATTCCTGTGGCGGCCTTGGCCAGCATGACCTACTAAGTTGTTCCCCAGGAGGAAGCCATATCCTCAGCACGGGGGCTGCATGTGCAGCTCCTGTGGCTTGTGTCACCTGTCACGGGCCCCCAGGCAGCCGTGAACTTGGAGCCTGGATGAAGGTCTCAGCTGGCAGACCCTCCTTGCTGGCCCACCTCTCTTTGTCATTCTCATATCCCAGACGCCGCAGGTGCCCAGCAGCTTTGTCCACAGAGAGCATGTGATGTCGAGCTTTCGCACAGAGGTAGGTGAAGCGGCCCTTGATCTTCCCAATGGAAACTGAAAGCAGAAGACAGCCAAAATGAAAAAGTGTGCCAGGGTTGGGTATAGAATAGCACTGCTGTGCCAGGCAAACAGGTCCATAGTCTACAAATGAAATTTGGATAGCTGGGCTCATCTATGAATGTGAAGAGGCCCCATCACCAGTGTATCACCAGTGCATCATCACCAGTGTATCACCAGTGTATCACCAGTGCATCATCACCGGTGCATCATCATCACCAGTGCATCATCACCAGTGCATCATCACTAGTGCATCATCATCACCAGTGCATCATCACCACTGTAATACCAGTGCATCATCACCAGTGTGAATATGTGAAAGGATGTATGATGAAGGAATATAAATATGATCCCACAGAGAGGTTCCTGCATCATCACCAGTGCATCACTAGTGTACCTACCTATCACTAGTACATCATCACCATTGCACCATCACCAAGGCATCATCACCAGGGCATCATCACCAGGGCATCTCACCAGGGCACCATCACCAGGGCACCATTACCAGGGCATCATCACCAGGGCATCATCACCAGGGCACCATCACCAGTGTATTACCAGGGCTTTTGGACCAGCAATGACATTGAGCTATTATGGAGTGTGTGGAGCTGTCAGTCATCAGATCTAGTGAAGTGGAAACTTCTGACTTAAGTCAAGTGATGTTTTTCTAGGGCACACAGGGAAAAGGATGTCTTGCTAAAGCAGACACATGAAAGAATATTTCCTGAAGCAGACACAGATGAAAGGATGTTTTGCTATAGTAGACATGTGAAAGGACATGTGATGAAGGAGTATAAACATGACCCCACAGAGTGGTTCCTGTGGCCGCTTGCTGCTTCTGCAGCCTTGCCTCGGGCCACTTGGTGAGCACTGCAGTTTCTTCAGGATTGAACTACAGTTGCCTGCTATCTGTTTGCTAAAAGGACTGGGCTGTGGCTGCTGGTTAGTGCCTGGTGTCTGCCCACCTAGAGGACTGGTCTGCAGCTGCTGAATCATATTTGGTATTTGCTACGGGACGGAACTGTTGCCAAAGAAGATCAAGCTCGCCCCCAAAGAACTGTTGCTGAACAGGTCCACTTCCCCCATATCCTAATAACTTTTCTCTTCCATTGCCTCTGGTGGGCAAGAAAATGGATATAAAAGTAGGCTGCAAAAAATGTCCTGTGAGCTCAGTAGCACCAGGTCCCTGACCTGCCCCAACATCCCGTCCTCTTGGGCAGCACCCACTGCCCACTTCCGAGACCAGCAGTCCTTTTCTCTCATGTAGAGGCTTTCAACCCCTTTTCAGTTCCAAGATGAATACATACCCAAAGCTCAGCTTCATAGTGAGAGTGAGCTGCCCAGTACAGAGGCAGGCACAGGATACACCAGATAGGAAGCTGGGGATTGGGCCTATGTGCACTGCCTTTCAGGTGGTGCCCTGCCTCCTCTGTGCTTCCCTATATAACACAGGTGCCCACTTGCTGGGGTACCCTACTTACTGGAGCCCCTACCTTAGTAAGTTTTAGAATCTCCTATACGTACCAACTTGGCACTATGTCCTCTGGTGAAAATGCAGCCTTGGGGATAGTCATTTATGTTCATCTAATAAAATGAACCAACCAAGTAAGACAGACCATCCGTGTGATGTCGGCCGACTGATGGCTGCTCAGGCTCATGAGGCTGAGAATAAACCAAGAGCAATGCAAATACCAAAGCAGATGGTGGCGTAAGACAACTCATGGGCCTGAAAGGCGATTTCCAAGGCTTCAGTCATCCTAGCCTAGGGCCGGGACGCCATCCTCCCCATCTTGTCTCTTGCCTGGGACCCACAGCACGGGCTACAGCCTACGCGACTTCAGCCTGTCATCTCTGAAGCTCCACTCCCTGTAATGTTTTCACCAGGGCTGTGCTGTCCTGGGGGGAGCTGCAGGAGAGTGCCCCCACCAACTAAGACTTGCCTGCAGCTCCAGCAACAGTGCCACTGCCTATTTCTAGCCAGAGTTGCTGGCTTGGCCCCGAGAGCTGGGCTCAGCGGCCACAACTAGGGTATAGCACTACCTTTTTCTACACTGGAAACAAAGTAAGTGGGGCAGGTAAGTGAAATCTACTTAGCTTTGATCCAAAGAGCACCCCAGGACTGCTGTCTCCATTCTTCAGATGGCACTTTAGGCTGAATTGGGGATCCATATAGACTGTTTCCAAGTTCTATCCCCAGAATTCCAGAATAAACCCTTCTTTTCAAGAGATGGGGTTTGAATAGGTGATAAGGTTGAGGAGACCATTGGAGGGGGCGGGTCCTGTTCAGTCTGACTGAATCCTTACATAGAGAAGATATTGACGTTGACATAGGACAGCCAGTGAGGACACAAGGAAAAGATGACCATCTATAAGCCAAGGAAGGTGGTATCAAGCGAGACTAGCCCACCACATCGCCATCACAGATGTCCAGCCTCTAGAACAACAAGGTTAAGTCCTGGGTGTAGTATTCTGCTACTTATAGCCACTTGTAGACACAGTCCCTCTCTAGTGCTTCCAGTGACTACTAATAAGGCATGTCACAGCAGAGTCCAGGGCAGCGAGTTCAAGGGCAGCACTTACCTTTGGCCTCATTCTCACTGTCCAGTACAATCTGGAAGGTGTCGGGGGCAAGAGCCAGACCTGCGTTCACCAGGATTGCACGCTTCTTCCGGGCACTGTCTTTTGGGGTGGCTTTCTTTGCCTACAGACAGGATGATGTGCATGATATCTGAGGCACCCCTCCCCTGGGACAGCTGAGACTCTCAAGGGGTCTATGGCTTCACCCTCAGGCAACACAGCTTCCACAGGCTTCCTGGATGCCATACAGACCTTGGCTAACTGAGCCTGGGCATCCTGCTTGGGTCTAAATGGTCCCTTGGGCTCTCTCTGACCCAAGATTCCCCCTTGGTCTTTTCATTAGAAGGTTGATCTCACAATGGGTTAGGTCTGTACCTGTTCAATGGCCATTGTGGCCTTGTCTTCAGGACGATCAGGAGACTGGTACAGCATGGTACCCAACTGCAGCCGGCGGTAGGTTATCTTGATCTCATCCTTGTAGATACCTAGGCTGTCCAGGCGCATGGCCTTCTGCATATGCTCAATGGCAGGCTCCACCCGGTCATCATCCTGCTCAATATAGGCCATCTCCATGTGCACTTGGCAGCGCAACAGGATCATGAGACTAGAGGTAACAGCACATGAGAGGGAGCTATGGTGGGCTGCTAGGGAGCCTGTGGGACTTTTGTCCAGTCGTCAGCAAGAGGTACAGAATGATAGGGCAGTCTAGAACCCCACTTTCCAGCCTCTTTCCTATCTCGTCTTGAAAACTTGCAAAGGGAGAGAAAAATTGTAAGGGTTGCTACAGACCCCTGGAGATACGCTCACCTGGGCTGAGAAGAAGCCGACAGAAAAGGGTTCATGTAGTACTTCCTGCTATGATGTGAGAACAGGGCATGCTGAGCCTTCCTGTTGTCACCCAGATGTCACAGCTACCCTGTTGTTCACTGCAATAGACCCCTGTCTCCTGGAATAGACTTGGTGGCAATGCTGTGGTCCACTGTCTTTGCCTGATGGATACACTGGACCTTTGCCCAGGAGGCTTAGCCACATTTCTGGCTAATTAAAGCCAAGGATGGAGAAGCTCCTGCAGCTGAACAAAAGCATCGTGCAGTAGTGATGGAGGGGATACCTCAAGCACTGCCACAGGATGCAGAGCTAACAGTCCACAGACTGCTGGACAGAGATGCTCCAGTGGCCCATGGCTCACTGACTTTCTGCCAAGACGGAGAAGTTAAAGTGATCGCAGCATTCCCACTTCCTTAGGGGGAACTTACATACTGTGAGGCTATGTAGAGAAGCAGAGAGAGCCTGTGGTATGCGGCGCTGGAGCTCTGCTACCCAAAGGAGCAGGAACCTGA
The DNA here is from genome assembly GCF_900095145.1 of Mus pahari. NCBI lineage: Eukaryota > Metazoa > Chordata > Mammalia > Rodentia > Muridae > Mus > Mus pahari. The sequence continues at coordinate 109,026,602 of NC_034590.1, forward strand.
TGCACCATGGTGTCTACTGTGGATGGAGTAAGAGGGCCCCATGTGAATCTTGCTGGGAGCAGATAGCAGGGGTCATTCATAGAGAGAAGTCCATGGGGGCTGGGGAGTGCAGAAATGAAAACCACAACCAGTAGGTGTAACACCTGAGTCCACAACCTGAAAACAAGCCGGATAGCTGGCCCAAGGCTAGAGTTGCCTCTGCTTCTGCGTATGAGAAAGTCAACCTGTCATTCACAGCATCTGAAAAACTATCTAACAAGAGGGCACCTGATGCTCAACAGAGGTCCTGATGCTGGACAACTTGAAATCTGGGTCCTCTGGATGGAAACTCACGAGGGAAGTGGCCATGAGCCCCGCGGGAGGCAAAGCAGACAGGCACAGTGTTTCCTGAGTTGAGCAGGCAGCAGGTAGAGCCTGGGCTTGCTGAGGGATCTTTGTGCCTCTGTCCCAGCAAAACACAAAACTGAAGAGAGCCTGCTTCACAGGAAGATTCTCCCAGGGATAGGTGTGGGGAGGAGCACTTGGACCTCTAGAGATGTGCTAGAGCAGAGGTGGACCAACCAGTGTGATTTTCAGGCTACCAGCCAATGCTGAACTGGCCACCGAAACAGGGACAATGCTTCTTTGAGAATGGCAACACTCACGGTACATGCCTGTCATCACAGCCTGGGAAGCAGTGGCAGGAGGATCATTGCAAGTTGGAGGTTAACCTGATTTATATAACACGTTCAAGGCTGGTCATGGCTTCATTGTCTACAAGCTATGTAGGACCCTGTGTTAAACAAACAAAAGATGCCAAGACTTCATAGGATCCCACCCACAATGCTTAGTACAGAGTCATCAGTCACTGTCCTGGCAAGAGATGGAAGAAGATAGCACAAGGTCAAGACCCAGATAGGCTAGCTTTGGGGGTTTGCAGATAAACCTTTTCAAATAGATATACATGTCACAAAACTGCTCACATATAAAGGAAAATAGTGGTAACATGGAAACACTGAACTAAAAGCTGTGGCAAGTGAGAAGAGGACCATCCTAGCCAAGTATAATGGTGGAGCATGGGACGAGTGAGCCGTGTGAATTGGGGAACAGGCCTGGATCAAGAGTGAGGGCCAAACATGTCCAAATCCCAAAAATCTCATCTTGAGACAGGCAGGAGTAAGGGTTGTGTGCTCTCTCTGTCTCTGTCTCTGTCTCTGTCTCTGTCTCTGTCTCTCTCTCTCTCTCTCTCTCTCTGTGTGTGTGTGTGTGTGTGTGTGTGTATACC
>NC_034590.1:109027890-109037215 GCF_900095145.1 Mus pahari
TGTGTGTGTGTGTGTGTGTGTGTGTATACCTACATGCTCCAGTGCACATAGCCTTGTAACCCTAACCTCCACCACCATTGAGGTAGTCACATAACCCAGTGGCCACATTACAGGTTTAGCTTCATCTCTCCCTATAAGGACACGCCCAGCAAGCACCTGAAATCCCTCTTCATGTAAATGGATCATTCTTCAATGGTAAATGGAGTACCAGCACCTAGGTACCACCCCATAATGTACACTCACCCCCAAAACTGCTACCCACTCCCCCCAGGTTTATATAGCCCTTATTAACCCAAATAATGGGACCTGTAGGCTATTTCTTCCCAGTACTCAGGCCAGTTCCTGCCAGTTCCTGCCAGTTCCTGTGAACCTGCCCAGATAAGCTTTGTTCCTTCTGTTCTGGCCCAGCCCAGTACACGGTCACCCCAAGGTCAGAAGCAGAACAAGACCAGCTGCAGAGAGGATAGCCAGGAAGATTCTGGAAACAGAAATGGGCTGATTGGAAGAGCCGAGACAAAAAGGATGTAAAAACTGAACAGTCCCCAGGAGCTGCAAGCAGCACCCCGTATTCTGCATGTGTATCGCTAGTATCCCAGACAGTAGAATGTAGTCAAAGAAACAATAGCTAAAAATTCCTTAAATCTGATGAAAGTGTCATTTAACATTCTGGAATTATATGAACAGTTTAAAGGCTCCTGAGATATTATAACCAAAATGCTTATATATATATATATATATATATATATATATATATATATATATATATATATATAAAATCTAAAAAAAAAAAAGAGACCATGGATTTCCTAGAACGAAAAGTTGCTGGCAATAGGCAAAGGCTGGCTGTGGAGCAGGACCATTTATTATATGTAAGTACACTGTAGGCTGGCATCTCCATGGATGGAGAGAAGGATGATGGGAACTAAAGTGCCCCGTGCAGGCTGTGCAAGGTAAAGGAGGCCCCTGTAGTGGCCTTAGAGCAGCCCTTCTCCCAAGAGATACATAGAAGTAAGAAAGAAGGAAGAGAGGATTCTAGAATATCCAGCTACCTCCAGGAGACAGAGAAGTGGCCAAATTGAGAGAGGAAAGGCATACTGGTGAATACCCAAGCTGCTCACTTCAAAGTCCCTTGGCCAGGGTGGAGGGGATGAGGCAGCCTCACACCCAGGCTGGGACACACAGTGCTCCTTTCCCTGGGATCTTCACAATTGACAAAAAGCAGGATGTACAGCATGAACCACATGACCACCCGAGCATGGTGACACTGTGCTCTGGGGAAGGGCTCACTTATTACAGTCCAGATGTAGGGACTGTCTCAGACTGAAGACCTTCCCAGGATATAGACAACCAGACAAACATCCCCCAGTGCCTGGATGATCTCACTGTTGATCATGGGAACAAGACAAGTAGCTGTACCAGGGACGCTGGAAAGGGATTTTAGAAAGACACCTCACAACTAACTCAGAAAGCCAGTATGGCCTCTGAAGTGGTGACTTCTAGTTCTTTGGAAAGTCAGTTGTATCAAATGATGACTTGCTGAGGCACACAGGTGAAAGGATATCTTGTCAAAGCAGACGTGGGAATTGTCCTGAAGCAGACACAGGTGAAAAGATGTCTTGATATAGGAAACATGTGAAAGGACCTTTGATGAAGGAGTATAAATATGACCCCACAGACAGTAGAAGATGAGCACTGAACCTTGTTTTGGTTTTCTCTGCCTAGCTATTCTTCACTAATGACACGCATGTATTGGTTTGTCTTACATTGCATTGTTGAGCTCAACTGTGGCAACACCACCATTGAGGGAAATCTGCCCAAGAACTGATATGAGGCCTCACCTCAGGCTGGTTGGTGTTCATGCCTGCTGAAAGGACTGGACTGTAGCTGCTGGTTTCTGCCTGGGGTCTGTCTGCCTAGAGGACTGGCCTACAGCTGCTGAGTCGTATTTGGTGTTTGCTACGGGACTGAACTACTGCCAAAGATCAAGCTTGCCCCCAAAGAACTGTTGCTGAACAGGTTCATGTTCCCCCATCTTAGTAACTTTTCTCTTACACTACTTCTGTTGGGTGGTGGGCTAGAGGAGAGGTTGAACCCTTATTAAAAGTAGGTGGCAAAAAAATTTATGCCTACAGATCTCGGTGTCAAACTGGCAGAGATATAAGATCTGAGCAGGCAGGCCACAAAACAGAGAGATGCACGTCAACAGCACAGGAAAGATGCTTGCTCACCAAGGGAAATGAAGAGTACCCACTGTAGGGTACAAACATTCACCCACAGTACAGCTGAAGACAAGGGATCAGACCACATATTTGTGAAAATACAGAATGATAGAGACCCTGCAGTACGGTGTGAGCAAAAGGAGGTGCACTTTGAAGAAGGGGTCTCTGGCTTATGATGATAGCCTGCCCACCACATATCCACAATGGCCATTGAGAATACATTTACGAGACTCTCTTCAGATGATCCCACCACCATACTTTGACAGGCGGAAAGAGTGAGGACTGTTTATGTTGTGAGGATTCTATATCTAGGTTGCCTTGGGGACTGGAAGGTGTCATCTGAACAAGTGAAACTGGGCTCATGTACCAGTCTACCCCACAGGTGATGGTGGCAACAGGGTGCACACATCCTGGACTCTGTTTATAGTACTAAAAAAAAAAATCTCTATCCCAGTTCTCCCCAGACACGGAATAAATGGTACCCACCTATCAACCTTTTCCAGAATCTCAGAGATGTTGGTCAGCGGCTTCCGGAGGTGGTGCCTCAGGTTGCGCTGCAGCAGGGGCAGGCAGATGTTCCACTGTGCAGTACACAGCACATGGATGGTCGTGGGGTTACCCAGACGAATGGCCCGCTGCAATATGTTGTCCATTCTCTTTATGATGAGTAGTTGCTCCTGTAAGGGGCACATTGAATGGCTAGCTGAGGCTTGCGAGGCTAGGATGGGAAGCCAACCATGGTCACCACCTAGAAGAGCCAGTGCTGGGGACAGCAGTCAGGGGAAATGGCAGATTATGGGGGCCAGCCATTAGCCATCCCCAGGTCATCAGGCCAGGGCCCTGATCCCTCCAAGGATGCCACAACCGTCCTTCCTATCCTGTAGTAGGCTCCTTCTAAGACAATCAGGAAAAAGGCTACAGCTCATCATGATTCTTGTGTGAGTGAAGTCAGAGCCCATTTATTTCTAACTGGAGTCTGCCTGCTAGGACTTACATCTTTTATTCACTACCCAAGAAGAATCACCTCTGGTTTGTGTTATGGGTCCTTTCCAGCAGAAAGGCTCGAGGCTGGACTTTCAGGAGCTGTGTGACACACTCACACTCTAAAGCTTTCTTCAAACCTATTCCACACTTATCCTGTTCTCAGCCACCTCCCCCGATGGCTCCTGGCTTCCTGCACCCAGTGTCCCCAAAGCTGGTCTGACCCCAGTGATGATCTGGTCTAGGGGACCTCCAATTTGGGCTTAAGGCTTTACCTCGACGGCTCCTCGAAGGTACATTTTGAGCTTGCTTCCCAGTCTTAAAGCATCTAATTCACACTCCAGACCTTCCATTTCTAGCAGCTTGCTAGGATCCTGGAGAAGCAGATGGAGTTTTGAACACAAAGACATTAATGACAGCAATCATGCACATTCATCAGTCTTAAAGACCCTTAGAACGCCTTGAATCCCAGCAGAAACGGAAACCAGAAAGAGGACAATCAGAGAACAGCACAAAGTAGGAGAAAAGTGTAACAAGTCTCAAAAGATACGAAGGGAGAAAGACTTTTTTGAGACCTTTTTCGGGGGGGGGGCGCCTCACTGATTTCAGAGGACCTTAACTTTTTCTTTCCTTCTTTTTTCTCTTTTTGAAAGTGCAGGGGTTCACACATTATAGCTAAGGTTTCCCTGGAGCTCACTCTTTAGCCCAGGAAGCCCTTGAATTCACACCAGTTCTGCCTCAGTTTCCTGAGTGTCAGGATTGCAGAAGCGAGCCGCCATACATGATGTGTGCGTGCATGTGGAAACCAGAAGGCGTCTTGCAAGGGCTGGTTCTCTCCTCTCATGATGTGGATTCTAGGGTCAAACCTAGATTATCAGGTTTGATGGCAGGCACCTTTGCACACTGAGTCATTTCACCAGCCTCTGGTTTAAATTTTTTCTTTTTTCTTTTATTGAGAAATTCATACATGCATATAATGCATTTTAATCAAAGTCACCTCCATTTTCTTCCCTCTAACTCATCTCCTATCTCCACCACCTCTATTCCCTTCAAATTTTATGTATTGACTTCTAAAAATAATACTTGTCATATATTACACCCCAACTTCAGTTCTCCCAGTCCCTTCCCTATACTTCTCTTCTCCCTCAGATCCACTCCTCTTCCATTTTCTTTCAAAAAAGAGCAGCCCTTTCAGGGGTATCAAGCAAACAATGGCATATCATGTTGCAGTAAGACTAGGCACTTCCTCTCATATGAAGGCTGAACAGGACATTCTAGCAGGAGGAAAAGGATCCAAAAAGCAGGCAAAGAGTCAGAGATGGTCCCTGCTCCCAGTGTTAGGAGTCCTACAGGAAGACCAAGCTACACAATGGCAACATGCAGAGGGCCTAGGTCAGACCCCTGCAGGTTCCAAGATTGCCGTTTTAGTCTCTGTGAGCCCCCATGAGCCCAGCTTAATGGGTTTTGTGGGTTTTCTTGAGGTGTCCTTGGTCCCTCTCGCGCCTACAATCCTTCCTCCCTTTCTTCCGCCAGATTCCCCGAGCTCCACCTAAGGTTTAGCTGTGATTCTCTGCATCTGCGCTTATCGGTTGCTGGATGAAGCCTCTCCGATGACGATGATGCTAAAAAGCTCTAGTCTGCAAGGATGGCAGAGTATCATTAGGAATCATTTCATTTACTGTTTTTTCCAGTCGTGTTTGGTTCTATCCTAGGTCTCTGGGCTTTCCAGCCTCTGGGTCCTGGCCTCCAGGCAGTGCCAGGGGTGGGCTCCCTCTCATGGCATGGGTCTCAAGCTGGACAGGTCTTTGATTGGTCACTCCCACAATTTCTACACCACCACATCTTGCAGGTAGGACAAATTGTAGGTCAAAGGTTTTAAGACTGAGTTGGTGTCCCAGTCCCTCCACTGGAAGCCTGGCCTGGTTGCAGAAGATGGTCGGTTATGGACCCCTATGCCATTAGCTAGGGTTATCCTCATAGATTCCTGGTGGGTTACATTGCACTAGTTTTCTACCTCACCCCAGAGATGACCCCCAATTGTCTCTCCCTCCATCCTGCTCAAACCTGATCCTTCCTGTTTCTGTCCCCACTTGCCCCCATCCACCCAAGATATATGGTCTGTTTCCCCTTTCCTGAGAGATTCATACATTCCCACTTGAGCCCTCCTTGTTACTTAGCCTCTCTGGGTCTGTGGATAGTAGCATGGTTATTCTTTATTTTAAAGCCAATATTGACTTAGGAGTGAGTAATACTATATTTATATTCCATGGTCTGGATTCATCACTTAGGATGATTTTGTTTCTAGTTCCACCCATTTGCCTGAAAATTTCATGTTGCTATTTTTAACAGCTGAGTAATACTCCATTGTGCATATGTACCATATTGCCTTTATCCACTATTTAATTGAAGGACATCTAAAAGTTGTTTCCAGCTTCTGGCTGATATGGACATAGTTGAGCAAGTGTCATTGTGGTAGGATGGAGTGTCCTTTGGATATACGCCTAGGAATGGCATAGCTGGGTCTTGAGGCTTCCCAACTTTCTAAGTAACTGCTGTATTGATTTCCAAAGTGGCTGTACAAGTTTGCACTCCCTCTGGCAATGCAAGAGTGTTCCTCTTGTTCTACACCTTCACCAGCATCTGCTGTCACTTGTATTTTTGATCTTGGCCATTCTGACAAGTATTAGATGGAATTACAGAGTCATTTTGAGTTGAATTTCCCTGATGGCTTAAGGACCTGGAACCTTTCTTTAAGGTTTTTTGTCCATTTGCAATTCCTCTGTTGAGAACTCTCTGTTTAGATCCATACCCCATTTAGTTGGATTATTTGGTTTGTTAATGTCTAGTTTTTTGAGTTCTTTATTTATTTTGGATATTATCCCTCTGATGTTGACTTTTTTTTTAATTCACAGAGTCCATTTATTGCTCTTAGCATGTGCATTGGTGTAGAATGATGGTGTGAGGGTGTGAGTAGCCTCCCAGGGGTGACAGCCCTGAAGAAAACGTCCTCCTTCTCCCAGAAGCCATCAGTTGCCAATATCTTCCCAGCTAGGCATGGGACCTTCTGATCTCACTTCATGTTGAGATTTGTGTCTGGCTTGATCTTGTTTGGGTCTGGTGCAGGCAGACACAGCCACAGTCAGTTCATATGTGCGACAGCCCGGAAGACACTGCTTCTTGTAGTCACCCTGTCTCTGGTTCTTACACTCTTTCCAGCCCCACTTCTGCAATGATCCTGAACTTTGGGAAGATAGGATATGATACAGATGTCTCATTAGGGTTGAACAGTTGTGGGACTCTGTGTTAATCATCTACATCAAGATCTTTCTCTCATAAGGTTTAGAGATGCACTTATCTGCGAGGATGCTATATCTTTAGGTGTCAGTTTATTGCTGTTTCCACTCCGAGCAACAGTAGGTTCTCTCTCAGAGCTATTACCTACCTAACCTTGGATTCTTGACCATGTTGACAGTGATAGCCATGAGTTCTGCCATGTGGACCAGCTTTAAATCTGATCAGAAAGTGACTGGTTTCTCCCAGAACTTGGTGCCCGTGGGCACATCTTGTCAGCCCTGTAGTTACCGTAGTTCACAGGACTCGTAGCTGGGTGAGACAAATGTCAGCTTTTCTGCCTTGGAGGTGTGTTTAGAGCCAGCACTCTGAAAGCCAGACAGTAGGCCCACATGGCAGCTCGATTTCTCTTCATTCTATGACTAAGCTATGGGGTGACTTCAGGAACAGCATCTTACCATCAAGTTTGGGGGCGAGGAACAACCCAGATCAGTGCCAATATTCTGTAATGTTGTGGGGGTCAGGCTGTGAGACACTGGCTCCAGTTTTTAAAGAGCAAAATTAGTTTCCAACAAACATCTACAAGATTTAGCAAATGTGTTTTATTTCACTACTGCCTGGGGTCCCAGCATCAAGCAGCAAAATCTCATAGTTTTGGTGTGAGGCACCCTGCTCTTGCAGAAGAATGTGACAAAAGCCCTGACCCTGCCATCACTGTGACCACTGCAGGGTTCCTTGAGTGAACCCTGTTTAGGGACCTCATCCCGGTCTTGAAATCCTACTGGTAGAAGTCTGAAGTTTGAAGAGGGAGTTTGAGGGGGGGTTACAGCCAGAATTTCTGAACTTTTCAGAGTTACATGGGAGCCACTGCTCAAGTCTTCATGGCAAAGCATTTTCAGAGAACACATGAGGATCCCAGTTGCCCATGGCACAGTCTTCTCAGCGTGGAGGAGGCTACTGCATGGACCAAACTTATTTCTGTGTTTTGTGGCAATTTTAATTGGTTGACTTTCTTAATAATTTCCTTTTAAAATGCAGGAAAGCCTCACCAGCTGAAGACATGGCAACACTCTGACCCACTGGTTTTCTGTGCCCGTGCCTCTGCCCACTGTGACCACAGCACAGTAGATCAGATCCATTGCCATCACAGCACAATAGATTGGATCTATTTCATTATCTCACCATTTAGTCCTATCTACTCCATCTTTTCCTTACTCTATTTTGTTTCTTCAGTTTTACTTTGGACAATCTACTCTTCCCCTTTCCTCCTCCTCCTCCCCTGTCTCCCTTTTCCTCTCCCTCAGTTCTAGGGATGGAATCTAGGGTTCGTACCCTACTGGTACCCAGTAGGCAAGCCCTCTACCCACTGAGCCGCATCCTCAGCCCCTTTGTGTCCTTTGAGCATTCACTAGCCATGTCCATTTGGTGCTACCTTCCTGGGACATATGGTTGGTGTCACGAGTTAATCAGACTGTGTCTCCCAGTCTTCTCCCCACTGTAACTCCACATTAGTAACTTCCCAGCAGCACATACACCACTTCTCTCCTGCTGGTCTTCTGTGGTGCATTCTGCTGCTGCATTCTGCTTATCACAATCCCCACAGCACACCTGGTGACTTCAGCAGCCATCGCTGCCCCACACTGCTCTAGCTCCATGTGAAGCGCCGTTTTCTTCTCATCCAGGTTTCTTTATGTTCTTGGGAAGTGGAGGAGGGCAAATAAAGACTTTTGTATTTTAAAAGATATCGTATTAGTTAGGGTTTCATTGCTGTGAAGACACACCATGGCCGCGGCCACGGCCACGGCCATCATTTAATTTGGGGCTGGCTTACAGGTTCAGAGGTTTAGTCCATTATCATTATGGTGGGAAGCATGGCTGCACCCAGGCAGGCATGCATGGTACTAGAGGAGCTGAGAGTTCTACATCTTGTTCTGAAGGCAGCTAGGAGGAAGGTTTCAAAGTCCAACCCCACAGTGACACACTTTCTCCAACAAGGCCACACCTCCCAATAGTGCCACTCTCTGGGCCAAGCTTATGCAAACCACCAGAGGTATGTCTCAGGGTGTAGTTTTAGGCTGACTAGATGCTAGCATTTCAATGGCCATCCTTGTCCTTTTGTTTTTACCGTCTCCAGCAAGAAGGCTACTGCCACCCCTAACTGTAGTGTCTAAGTACCCAACATCCCTGTTTCTCCATCTTCAAGGTTGCCGATGTCGAATTTCATTATGTCTTCCAGTATCTGTCTCTTCTTGTCTGTCACTAGGGCTGTTTAGCATATCTGTTGCTCTTCTAGAAGCCACCTCAGGCTTGCAGGCACTGTGAACCTCCCCACAGAGCTTCTTCTTTGAGTTTCAACTGGTGTCTAACCTGCTTTGACATCTATATTAACTGAGCCAGTATAGTTCTCAACTCCAGGAGTTCAAGTTACACCTCAGTGCTTCATGGCTTCATTTCTGTTCCACATGGATGGCCAATATTTTTGTCTACCTTTAAAAATGTTTGGAATAACCTAGATACTATAGCACCAGTGTCATGGCATTTATATCATGTATTGGTTGGTTTGGATTGTTTTGATTTTCTCACTTTTTTTCCGTGGGTCATATCTTTCTCTCTTCTTTGCATGCCTGGCAATTTTTAGGCAGGTACCACACACTGATAATTCTACTTTGTTGGACAAGGCAGATTTTTTTTTTAATGTTTGAGAACTTCACAAGGCATATGATGTATCCTGATCTTCTATCTTCCTCTTCTTCTTCTTCTTCTTCTTCTTCTTCTTCTTCTTCTTCTTCTTCTTCTTCTTCTTCTTCTTCTTCTTCTTCTTCTTCTTCTTCTTC
>NC_034590.1:109037235-109044130 GCF_900095145.1 Mus pahari
CTCCTCCTCCTCCTCCTCCTCCTCAACCTCCCCTGCCCCTGAGTTAAAGATACCAGGGCAAGCAGCCAAGGCTCACTACCAAGAGACCACAGCTTCAGCGCGGCAAGGTGGAGCAGCAAGGTGGAGCCAGGAAGACCACAGGTCTCCTTGGAATGTCGGCTGGAGGCTGCTTCAGCGGTGCTAGAGAGGCTTGTGGGTAGGTAGCTGCTTGCTCCTGTTAACGTGTGTGCTCCCAAGCTTCTCCTGGATGTCAATATTGTCACAAGCATAAAAAACTTTTACACTGACAGCTCCTTGGTAATTCAAGGTACTGAAGAAGCTCCAGTTGTTAACGGATTGGTTTAGATACAAAATCTCTACTGTAGTCCTTTTTGAAATAAGAAAAAATAAGCATGATTTAAATGTCCAGGGGTCAGGGGTTACTACTATGAGTATTACATAGCCTTTCCCCGAACTGGAGGGACAGTGGTGGCTACACAGGCCAAAGCCAGTGATAAAGATGGAAGGTGTAGATCAGAAACGGCTGGAACACTTCTGAAGGCACAGGCTGAAGATGCCAGGCCTTTCCTACCAACACTTTCTTTTTCAGCCCTGGGACCATAGTCCTATGAGCTGCCCCCTATAGCCACCACTCCAAGCCAACTTTAACTCACTCACTTCAGTTTCCATTTTCTTCAGGTATTGGAGGCAGTCATGGGCTATTGGCTCATTTTTCAAAGTCAGACACAGGCGGCCCAATTCAAAAAGCAAAAGGGTTCTGGAAGGAAAGAAACAGGCCCTGGCTCAGCACAAGGCAGGCATTCACTTGTTTGGCAGAGGCAATGCCAGCCTTGTGCCACTGTGACAGTGGCAGGAGCTACAGACCTGCTGTGTTGGCCCTGCCCTCTAGTTGTTGTAGGACCCAGAGCTCTCCACAATGCTTCATCTGTCCCTACTAGACACACTGTCCTCATCCAGGTCTCCAGGCCATGGCGACACTTGGTCACTACAAACTCCCTACACAGTTGCCTTGCAGGGAAGACACAGCACAGATTCTTCCTCCCTGGGACAGGCATGTGGGATGTCACCAATACATTCACCATCACCAATCTGAGTCTCAGTGGGTGATGTTAAACATGTATTAAAATGCAGGGACATGTGATAGACAAACAATGTTGAAAAAGAACAAATTGTTAGAGGAAACTGTCCATTTTTAAGACTTATGCTAGGCTATACTCCAAGAAACTGGCTGGAGCTTCCTGGCCTCAACCTTAGGCCTTATGCATCCCATCACTCTCTCCTCCGTCTGCATCCCATCATCCTCTCCTCCTCCTGCATCCCATCATCCTCTCCTCCTGGTGCATCCCATCGTCCTCTCTTCCTCCTGCATCCCATCGTCCTCTCCTCCTGCTGCATCCCATCATCTTCTCCTCATTCTGCATTCCTGATTTCCTCCCACTAGGCTCCAGCAACATCCCTAGCAGTGGCCACTAAGTGTCTCCAGATACTGGCAGCCATCTTGGTGGTGGTCTTGGTGGGGTAGACTGAGCATCTCTCTGCCTTTGTAATGTGAGAGACACATCCAGATGGTCAAAGTGACTATGGGTAGGACCACTATCTTCCCTTTCTTTGCTCTTGAGCTGTTCCAGATGAGGGGCAGCTGCAGGAAGAGAGGATCTTTTGGCTGCCCACCCTTCTCTCCTTAGGCTCTGTACAGCCAAAGCATGGCCTCGGGATTTTTGTCTCCTTGCTTCACCTGAGCTCTGGGCCTGCCAGTCAAGAAGAAGGAACTCAGGAAAGAGTACCTAGCTGGTCCCTGAACCATTTTGGTTTTAAACAAATATTACAGTCCCCCCAGTCAGAATTCCAGACATAGAAGCCCAAACGAAGATATTCCAGTACGACCCTGTAGTGTCAGGAGGCTCTGAGTCTCTCTGGGTTGTGGGGAAGAGTTCTATATCTGTTAGAAGGCAGCTTAGGTTGCTTATGGGGTATCCCGGGAAACTATGGCTGCAGCCTAGGAGCACTAGAGAGTGGATTTTATGAAGAGCTGAAACAGTTCTGGGGTCCTTCTATACACAATGGGTCCTGGAGGGCGCGTCCCTGTGTCCTTCAACTAGAAGTTCACACAGAAGCAGAGCCTTGGAGATTACCTCCTCCTCAGGTCACTGTAGGAATCCTGTCTGAGGTACACGATCGAGGAACCATCAGCCAGGTGGCTGAGACCAGTGAGTTCCTCTGAGCATCCACGGGCCCACTCCCAGGTTCCACTAAGTAGCCGAGTTCACACGTGTAAAGGACCAAAGACTGCACCTGGCCCAGGACTGGTGGGAATGAATGTTAGCTCACATTATTTTTGTGTTAAATACAGAATTTCTGTATATGAAACCTTAGGAAAGCTTAACTGGTCACCTGGAGAATCTGTAAATATAACAGAGCAGAAGGCTTCAGGTCTTGATACAGGAAAGCCCTTATGGCCAGCTACACGGTGGGCATATACCCTATTTTTAAAGTCAGGTAAAAGACAGGAACATGGAGCCAGCAAAGAAAACAGTGCTCATGCTCGTAGGAGGTAGTCCCAAACCCCAAACTTAGGTGACGGTTGAATCCCACTGGTGATGAGAGACTCAGAAATCAAAGCCGACATGTGGCAATTGAAATTGCAACTTCATCATCTCAAATGCATACAAAGTTCTCATGGTGGTGTGGTAGACAGACAGCCACTGGGGGTGAGAGACAAACTCCCTCCACCTCTGTGAGAGAACATTCCAGAACTTCACCTCTGCTTCAGCGCCCTGCTCTTCCTTCAGAAGCCAGCCCAGAACTCCTCCCAGCTCCATCAGTGTTTGGAAAGGCCAGAGATCTCAGGGCTAAGATGAGCCCCTGGAAAGCACTCATACCAATGTGTTGCCTCTGTGTAGCTACCGAGGTGTACCTGATGCACTGTGGCAAACTGAAATGATTGTGCTTAGAAGTTAAATTTGATTTTTCCAAGATCAGATACAGAGGGCCACATCCCAGTGCAGTACACAGACAGTGCAATATTACCAGGGAGGCTATACCAAATCCTCCCCTGCGTGGGGCTGGTCCTTGCAAGGCTCTAGTTGCTTGTTTTCATATTTTGTATGGTGACCATGTAGGTATCTCTGTGTGTACACATAGAGGAGAGTCCCACTTACTTTTCTTCTTTGATGGCAGGGACATGTTGGTGATGGTACTGACTTAAATCTCTATACATTTTCCTCAGGATTTGCTCCATGTTTTCCGGCAAATTATTTTTATCCAATTTCCTAGAATTGATGTAAACACTAAGTATTCTGCCATATTTGTTAAAAATGATTCACGGGAAGACAAATCAGTGAGCCAACCCATGCTTCTTATGGAATGGAGGTCTTAAAATATCCCTTCTCCTTTCTTCGTGTCTCATTTCCCAGGCAGAATGTCCTACCTCCTTATACTCCCTCTCAGCAGACCATGTTCCTTTTCCTATGTCACTGCAGGGAAACTCCAGGAGAGTGTGCAAGGGCTCATCTGCAGAGCCAGCACTGTCACTAGGATCCCCTGCCCTGGAACACTTTGGCCCTTATCTTCACTTTGCTCTAGAACCTGAGACCAGAAGTCTCTCAGTATCTCAGTCTTATTGCCAGAAGGTCCCTGAAGTAAGGAGTTCCTCTCGAGCTCAAAATACTGCAGTCTCCTCACTCACCTTAGGAGTGGACATCCTGTGGGAGCCTCGCTCGTCTTGGAACTGAGCATACCATTCTCCCTGTTCTCCTCAGCCTCAAACACACCATGATCTCCCTCATGTTCTACCTCATGCCTCATCTGGCAAGACTCTCTTCCCTGGTTGGGACTCTACTCCATTGGTGGCTTTATTGCACCCTACTCCCTACTGGTGGGGTGTGGCAAATGGGGCTTACTTTAGATTCTCCCCCACAGAACCCCAGTGCCACCTCTAGGGAAACCCCCACAGCCCTATGTTCTAGAGGTCTCCTTCTGACAGCGGTCATCCCGGGGGGGTGGGGGGTGGGCAGACAGTGTCCTAACCCCAGCCTGAGAAGCTCAGCCTTCCCAACCACTTACGCTTTCAGCGAATTGATGTGGTAAGTGATGGAGAAAATAATGGACAGCTGCTTGTCTTCCCTCAACATCTGATCATCCAATACTTCATAACGAACCTGCCGGGGATGCAACCGAATATTACTCTGCATTCAAAGGAGGACTCAGATGTTGTGTCCAGATATTATTCAACCACTCCTATAAAATTAGTATTTGAAACTAAGGCAAACTCTCACTAATTGAGTTCTATACAGTTTTACATGTAATCTCAGCTGATTCTTAAATATCCAAATCACCAAGTTGTAGACACTTGAGATATGGTGCTATAGTAAATATTTAGTTTCATAAATTCTCTGTTAGTGTTTTTAAAAGTTGATGCTATTACAGGATTATTTAAGCATAGTAATGAACGGATATTGCTTTTTCACACAGGAGGGTTTGCCCGTTCTTTTCATTGTTTTTGCTTTGTCCACATATGTGTAAGCTTCTGTCTTCCTCTGTAAGTGGGATTATTACTGTTTTGTGCATAGTTTCTGGAAAATGACTTTTAACAAAGCTAATTATTGCCTCTTTTGTCAAAGTGTCCACTTACCATGGTCGAGAACATCTGCCGGTACTTGTGCGGCACCTGGGTTCTGACAAATGGTGCTGCTGTCAAGCAGAACTTGGTAGCATCCTCCTTTCTTCCGGCTTGCAGGTAACATTCAAGAAGTTCTCTGGACATCAGAAAACAACAGACATTAGCCTTCCCAGAGCTCTCTTGTTGCAAATCTCCAGTAACCAGGTTCTCAGACTTTTGCAAACTCTGTATTTTACAAACTTTCAGAAGCTTCCCAGGGAAGCTCACAACACACCCCAGGATCCACCACTCAGTGTAAAGGCAGCAGGAGTGGGAGAAAATCCTGCTGATGGCACAGACAGCTATCAGCACTTTAATAAAGAACATTTCCAGCCTATACTTTGAAGGAACATCTCATTTACATCCACTTCCTCTTAGAGGTTTTCCAAACGGCTACAAGCAGGTACCCCAAGCCAGTAAACTGTGGTCTAGACGTGAACTGGTATCTTTGATGCTGGAATCCACATTGTCAAAAATCCACCTGGTCTCTTGCTTATAGCAAGATCCTCACAGAACCTGTGAGAGACCCCCTCTATAGGTGTCGCTGGCACAGTGACCAGGCATTTGCTGATAGTCTGTGGCTTTCAAGCAGCATGACCAGAGCTCCCATGCACAGGCACCCAGTGATGTGGTGCTCATATTGGCATAGCTATTCGCCAAAGCACCTACCAAAACCAAGCCCACAACAAAACCCCACTATCCTAATGTTTTAGAAGCATGGGCCAGGAGTAAGGGCTGTGTCATATTTCCTTTGCTTTGAATACCGATGCGTCTTTAAGGCCTGTTGCAATATCCATAGAGTTCTAGGAAGAACCTGCCAACAAGTCAGAAACCCAACCCCTACCTTGGAAGAGAGAGAGAGAGAGAGGTCTATGTGAATCATAATAAGGGACTCGTCAGGGCTGTTAGGGTTACCACCCCACTCACATCATCAACTCTGCCCGCCACTCCTTGTCCTCCTCTTCTGTCTGATTTAACACGGCGACGATTTGGGAGAGGCTGGGAATCACGAGGTGGTGATATCCAGGCTTGAGGAATGGCCGCACCATGTGCCAGTAGAGCACAGAAGCATTGAACACCAAGAAGTAATACCTGGGTAGGGAGTAGAAGTCAGAATGTTGGTGGTGCAGGGCTGGGGGCATCCTGGTTCCTGAACCCATTCAGGATGGGAGTGAAGGTGTGTCCAATCACCATCAGATGAAGGCACCTTATTTAGGGTACTCCTCTCCAATCTGCATCAGCACCAGGATGCAGAGCCACCCCGGCAGCCCTTTCCCACATGAGCAATGGCTGTCTCACTCACAGTGGTGATGACATGGCCGGACTAGGTTCAGTCATTCCACAACTAACCACTCCCTATGAAAATACAGTTAGAAGCAAGGAAGGAAAGAGCATAGAAGGCTTCCTGGAGGAAGTGGCATCCAACTATGACCTGGAAGAAGTCCAAGAATCCGCCAGGAGCTGAGTGGGCAAAAGATGGTCCGACAGATGAGTGTGCTGAAGTGGAAGTGAGGGACTGTAGAACAAACTCCATGTCTGATCATAAGCTCTTGAGAAGGGTGTTGAAGATATATGAGAGCTACCTCCCACCATCTTCCTCTTCATCACCTGAGGGAGTCGCACAGGGCACGTTCTTACTATAAAGCTGCTTTCTGGAGTGGGCAGGCTTGACAATCTGTTACTGCTTGGTCACTGGACAAGCCATCGCTGCTCATTATCCAGGAAGGAGAGAGAGAAACCAAGTGGCCAACAGCCAGACCAGTGATTCCCAGTCACCCATTGGGCCCATTTATAACTGTCTCCAAGACCCTTGCAGTGGGACATGGCTAGGAACTGGATGGTTCTATTTGAAAACATTGACTGTGTTAAGATCTCTGGTGTACTGAAAAAATGTTCAACATCCTTAGTCATCGGGGAAATGCAAATCAAAACAACCCTGAGATTCCATCTCACTCCAGTCAGAATGGCTAAGATTAAAAATTCAGGTGACAGCAGATGCAGGCGAGGTTGTGGAGAAAGAGGAACACTCCTCCATTGCTGGTGGAATTGCAAGCTTGTACAACCACTCTGGAAATCACTCTGGCGGTTCCTCAGAAAATTGGACATAGAACTACCGGAGGACCCAGCAATACCTCTTCTGAGCATATACCCAGAAGATCTTCCAACTGGTAATAAGGACACATGCTCCACTATGTTCATAGCAGCCTTATTTATAATAGCCAGAAGCTGGAAAGAACC
>NC_034590.1:109045225-109072656 GCF_900095145.1 Mus pahari
AGAAAGAAAGAAAGAAAGAAAGAAAGAAAGAAAGAAAGAAAGAAAAGAAAAGAAAAGAAAAGAAAAGAAAAGAAAAGAAAAGAAAAGAAAAGAAAAGAGACAACCACATCAAAAAAGCTGTGCTAGCGTCATGGCTGCAGGCAGGAAGTCTTGGCTCAGGGCCACAGTCTCCACAGAAGAACCGACAGCGTGCCCTTCTCCCTTCAGAGAGACCCAAGAGCCAGGAACAAGGAGTTCTGGGAGGGCAGGTAGGGAAAGAGGCCACCGAGAAAACACTTTGAGAGCCATCTACAAATCTCAATGACCCTTGAGCAAGCACAGCAGAGGCTACTCCTTATGGGAAGTTTGCCTGGGCATGGCTCATCCTCCCAGGTAGTAAGACAAGCCTGCGTCACAACTCCATTACAAGCACAAAACAGAAAGGAGTAGGGATGGATGTCATACAGAGAAATAGCATTGCTTGCTTCTGTGGGCACCAGAGTCTTATGCAATCTAGCAGAGGCAGACAGTTCCACAGACAGACAGTTCAGCATACCTACCTTGGTTCTCCTTTTGCAAAGTTTATGGCCTTCATGTATTGTGTCACGCAATTTTCAAATTCTTCCTAAGACAGCACAAAGAATGCTCAGGTGAGCCAACTCGCCCCCCAGCACCCATTGCTGCTCATCTTCATTCCTGTCATCCAATGCAAACTGGTTGTCACCCCAGCTTAGGCACAGTCCGGGTACAGCAGTGACCCTTGAGCAACCACAGCTGGCTGTGCCTGTGGGTTCCAGACTCTCCTACCTCCCCCTCTGCCCAGCTCAGGAAGGGCTTTGGGGGGAGAGAATACAGAAGGGTCATAGCACCCCGTTGCAGAGGTGGGAGGTCATATGGACTCGTGTCAGGCACCTGTCGAGTACTGAGAGGAAAGAGAAGCACTGAGCGGAGAGAGAAGCGCAAACAGGAACTGCTGATGTTTTTGCATCGCTGTGAAGGGGACTCTGGTTCCTCAACCCCATTTTGCTTTAAAGCTTCTCTAAGACCTGCCTTGCTGCCATCCCTGGGGGTGGGGTAAGAAGTGAAGAGAGGTGGTCTTACAAGGTTTTCCTCTGATTGTGGGGCACAAAGCTGGGCCCTGCACAGGTGCGCTCGGCCCAGAAACTGAGTGACTGGCGCCTTCACTTTGAAGTACATCTGGATGCAGTCTTCGCTCATCTCAGGCTCTTTCATCTGTAGGAGAGTGAAGCCAGGAAAAGGAAAGAATATGCCCAGGATGAAGGAGCTTCAGGTCCCTGATGATGCTAGCTTGGTCATTTCCATACCCACAACACTCATCAAGTGTCCCATCCACCCTCCTCTGTGCCGTTTACACCCAAAGATGTGAAAGTGGGGACAGGTTCATTGTGTGCCAGTGACAACCAGGCCTAGGGCTTCACCTTGAGTGCCTGCTCTGCACACAGCACAAACAGGTCCGGGCTGAAGCTCTCTGTAGGGTCGAGCTCCGACTTTCCCAGGTTTGCTGACTTGATCAGCTCATAAGCTCTTCGCAGGGCAGTTGCATCTATCGGGCAGAGAATCAGCAGAGGGGCCCAGCATAGGTCTGTCACAGTCCACAGTCCCTGGAAGAGCCTTCCTCTGGCACAGAAACATGGGTCTGAATTCCTGGCCAGGCTGCTCTCAACCATCCCCACTCAGCGACTAGGCCAGGGGTCAACAATTGTATTCACTACATCACATCACGGACTTTCGTGCCACTCTATTTAGGTAAAGGGGTTCCCATCAGCAAAGTTAGAGTGAGACCCACCTTGTTGATTCCGGGCACGGGCCAGTTCCTGCGTGATGATAAGGTCCATGGCCCTTAGAGGTCCTCAGCTAGACAGCTCCACTGCTGAACCAGTAGCGGTTGCCTAGAGACGCGGCCAGACCAAGGACTCGGGAGCTCGGGGCGGGGCGACACTTGACGCTAGGAGTAGGGAGGGGAAGGGGGCGGGGAAGTAGGCAAGAAGTGGGCGGAGCGGGACTGACACTGAGTGAGGCCAGGTCAAGAACTCTTGAGTGTTGAATTGGCACCCAGGGCACCCATACCACGCTTTCTTCACTTTCCTTGCCAGGCTGCGCTCACCTCCCATCCATCCACCCATGTTTCTGTGTTCTGCTCTGTTGCGGCAGAGAAAGACAAGGGAACTCCATAAAACCTCCCTGCTCCGGGTGAGCGCGGGTTGGACGGATGCAGGGAAAGATCTAACAGAAGATGCCTACCAGAGCAGGAAGGTGAGCTGCTGGGTACCAGTCGGACAGGGAAGTTGCCAGCCTCAGAAAGCGTACCCCTTTCTATCTTCAAGGGCCACCTGTGGCGGGTCTACAAGTGTGACATTATCTAAGGGATCTGAGGAGTGAAGACTGAGTAGATCCGCCTGTAGCTGCTGCCTGGGCCAGAAGCCTTGGAATTGGAGAAGTTCTGGGATCAGGAAGGATGAGGGGGTAGAGGGGACGCCACAAACGCTCTAGAGCCCTTGTTCGAGGACCACTCTTAGAGATGACTTCCATTAAGACATGGTAGTCTTGGAGGTCCAAGCTGGGGCAGAGCTCGGAGCTGCAGGAGGAGCTGCGCTTCATCAGCTGAGAAGCAATGTTCGGTGGGCAATGATGGAGAACCCCGGAACAGCAGGTGAGCAGCAGGTTAGCAGGCGTATAGGCAAAGACAAAGCTGACTCTGGTAACCTAAATGAGCATTTAGAACGGAGTGCAGAAGGACAAATGTGTATACAAGATCGAAGAAAAAAAAGCCGCAGTCCCCAAGGCCACGCCCCCAGTGACCTACTTCCTCTAGCCAGACGCCACCTCTTAAAGAATACCGACCCTCTCAAAATAGCGCCACCTTCTGGGACTCTGAGTCAGCACATGAGCCTGTGAGACCTTAGCAGGCGCAAACAGAAAAAAACCACAGAGGGAGAAACAGAGAAGCTGTTAGGAAAATGAAAAGGTAGACTACAGGTTAGAAGAAAACATTCATAATAAAATCTGATACAAGACCTGTGTCTAGATTATATAAGAGTTCAACGGATAAATCACAGACAAGTTTAGAAGATGCCAAAGACTTGGATAGACACTTGACAACATGAGCTACTTGACTACCCAGTGAGCAGGGAATGAGTGCGGCTGCCACCGTTGCCAGTAATCAGAGGACACAAAGAAATGCCTCCCACATTCAAACCCATTAGTGCAGCTAAAATCAAGAAGCCTGATGATAGCGAGCCTGGTGGGGACAAACAGCTGCATGTACCACACAGCTGGTGGGGATAAAGTGACAATCACCAGAAAACTGGGAGCTCTAAGTAAACTGAGGCATGTACTTGACTCCTGGCCCAGAATTTCTCCTCTTATAATGAGTACCCTTTGAAGTCCTAGGGACCAAGGGAGGGAGGAAGAGAGGAGGAGCAGGAGGGGGGAGGGAGAGGAAGTTAGTTCATTGCTGCTTTGTTCAAGATAGCCCAAGGCTCAATGACCCAGATAGCCAACAAAGACCTCAATAAAGATGGTGGGTCACACAGGGGCTGTGGCTCAGCAATAAAGAATGAACCTGCAGGCAACAATCCGTGATGAGTTCTAGCAATGTGGAACAGTGGGCATCTGGTGTGTGTGTGTGTGTGTGTGTGTGTGTGTGTGTTGTGTGAGAATGTTGGAGAGAGCCATAAAGGTTTCTCATTGAGAGGCTGGGTTATAATGTTCAGACCTACTGTCAGTTAGGAATTGATGGTGAAGTTTCCTTCCTGGCTTGGTGCTGGACACAGGCAGTACACGTTCACCAGGCCTTTTAGCCAGGGACATCTTGGTTTACATTCCTTTTTTTTTTTTCTTCCATGATGGAATCAAAGAAAACACAAAGCCCCTGAGCTCCAGTAAGGAACTTGATCTGGAAGGAGGTGCCACGGAACTGGGGCTCCCCCTGGGCCTGGGCAGGTCATGGGGGTCAGGGGGTCAAGGGGTATGATGTCTACCACAGCAATTTTGCACTGGGAAGTTTTGAGGTACTTTCTTACTTTCCAGAACTTGAGGGTGCTTAGGGCAAGAGTCTGTTAGGGTGGAGAGCACATACATGGGGTTTACTGGGGGCGGGGACGGGGGTTTCATGGCTCCAGCTACTGCCCTGTATCATGGGAGTTTTATCTTTCATATGGCCAACCCGAGAGGATATTGGGATTCAATTCTGCAGTGTGGGTTCTACTGAATATGGGCCTCGTTTGCACTTTCATGAGGTGGGAAATCTCAACCATCTGTGTGGGGGTGTGTAATAAAATTGAGTATGCCTGATAGAATTCTGAAATGTAAATGTCATATATGTTTTTCAAGGGTTCCCAGAGCAGTATTCCACCTCGGAAGTAGCAACCCTATGTCTCTCCACTCCAAAGACAACGCTGACATGGGTTTTTGTTTATTTGTAAAGGTTCTCTGTAGTGCGTATACAGCAGTAAATATAAAGATATTTACTTCCACCAAGTAAACATCGCTCAAACTTTATGTAGTGAGCCCTCTGTTCCCAAATCCAAACACATTAAATATTAAAACTCATTTTTTCCTGGTTACATAGAAGCTATAAATATGAAGACTGTGACACAAAATATTTTTTCCTTACTAGATGTCTTTCATTTTGCCAAGACCACTCAGGCCCCTGACTCCAAGAGTGTGATACTGTGGAGTTCATTATGAACTTTGAAACTTACTTCCTCATCTAGCAGATGCCGCCTGCTGTCCTTTGGTCTGTAGAAGTGCTGGAGACTGAGCCCTTACTCCTGGCTGACTGCAGAGACCCTCGTGTCAGGCTCTTCTGAGGTGGGGCCACCTGAGATTGGGGGTTTGCTAGCCTTTATTCAAGTTGTTCTTCATACTCCTTTCTAAGTCTCAGATGCCCAGGTGCCACTGGTTCCCACCCACGGCAGGAAGTCCTTAAGACCCTACCAGGCAGCGCTGAGCTCATTATCTAACAGGAAGACAGTCATCAGCCTTTCTGATTGGAAATGTCATTTTTGTCCACCAAGGGGACATTCCCACCCTTTCTGGACATAGCTGGATGTCCTCAAAGCTGACCCACCTTGGGCGGTATCTCATCAGCAGGGGGGCCCACAGACTATGGCTGCCTCTCAAGGCACTGCACTTTAATCATCCAGGATGCTCTGCATGTCTATCTTGTGTGGTTATGGCTCCCTGACTCCTTGAAGGATCAGTATTTTGCTAGGTTTCAATAAGTTTAAGGAAACGAACACAAAGACTCTCACCCGCCCCCCCTGCGCCATGACAGCTGGTGGGAAAAACCCCAGAAGATGGACACCCAAAGCAACATTAAGAAAGGGCTGGAGGAACACAGGCCACTCTCAGAAGAATATCGTGCCACCACCACCTAGGGGCTTTCCAAAGCTGGAGAGGGAAGATCTACACTAACAGTCGGCTCCCTCAGGGGGGACACAAAGATGGTATCTAAAGCATTGGCTCTTCCTCCTGATACTGCCCATCCAAACTGCCTCGGGTTTACCTAGGTCACCACCTCCTGCACACATCACTGCTGGTGGGCTAGAGACTGTCACTGGCTGGATGTCCCCTGGAGGAGGTCAGTTGGCTGCTGGCCTGCATCCTTCACGCCAGGAAGAAACAACTGTGGACTGCAGAGTGGTGAGTGTGTCCCCCTGTTCACACTGCAGTCAGGTTCTTCTTGGCTGTGGATTCACACTGAGAGCCACTGAGTCTGTTTTGATGATGGCACGAGAATTCCAGTATGGAGTGTGGGCAGCACATCGGGCTGAATGACCACAGGTAGGAGCAGTCTGATCAGAGTCCATCCGGGGATGTGGAGTCAGGGTCCGTGCCCTGCGCCAGATGATGGGCATGGAGCGGGTGCTTAGCCAGTTGCTGGAATCTTCACGTCTTCTTCTGAGTCTGTTGAGTGGGGGTGGGTGGGGATCAAAGGTGCGAGTGTGAGAGTATGGGAATATGAACTGTGAGTTATACACGGGTGTGAATGTGATTGTGCTGGTGTGTGTGGCTGTAGACATGTGAATGGTGTAAGTATATGAATGTTAAGCTAGTAGTGAGTATGAACCCAAGTATGTGAATGCGTACAGTGTATAATGTAAGTGTTCACAGGTGTGACTGTGGGAGTGCACATACAACCTTCTTCTGGCCCAGGAAGCAGGGCTACAATCTCTCTCCCCTCCAAGAGCTGGGACAGGGCTCTGGGTGGTGGGCAGAGAATCAGGGCAGAAAGCCCTGCCCCTTTCCTGGACCCAGCCTATACTGCCTAGTCCCTCACCAGGAGGAGGAGGAGCCTGATGCCTTTTAGAAGTGCATGGGAAGCACAGAGCAGGAGGGGATGCCCACTTATCCTCCATTTTCACCTCAAGGAACAAGCCCAGAACAGAGAGGACATTGCCTCCCCAGGCAGATGTGTTCCCTGTGGGGCGCTCTGTACTCCGCTTGTAAACCAACACCCCTGCTATCCAGAAACTCAAACGTCTTCAAATGCCAACATCCCCAGCATCCCAGTACAGTCTCCAGCATCCCAAACACCCACCATCCTACCACACAACATCCCTGACATCCTGTATCCCCAGCACCCAAACGCCTGGCATCCCAGCAGCCTGAGTTCCTGGGGTGCCTCTACCACGGCAAACTTCTCAGAATCACCAGGAAATAAATGGTCCTTATGACTTAGACCACATGTATTTCCACTTGGGTCTTTCTCCATTGGTCAAACCTGTCCCTTTCATCCCTGCTTTGTCTGTTCCCCTTTACAAAGGAATGTGCTCAGACAGGACACAGAAACCTGCTACTGCTCCTCCATTTCCAGTGGAGCCCACCACCCTCATGAGCCAGCCAGGTAACATACGGGGCGCCAGTTAAACATGGTACCACATAATGAATCTTTTCTGTACTGTGCAAGCATATGTAAAGATTTTATGGAAATGCTAAAAAGCCTGTTCATTATTTTAGCTGACATTTAGATTTTACTTGGCTTCCTGTGTTTGCATTCGATAGCGTGCAACTGTCATCCGGTGCCTCTCGCCACATCTCTGCACCCTACAGTCACAGTATGGCTCAGGTGGCATGGGCACATCTAGTTTGTCCTTGTTCGTGGAAGGGGTGGCACATCACAACCTGTTTCCCTCACTTTCTCCCATCTAAGTGCCATCCATTCAGTCAGCATCATTTACCAAAGGCCCATGTGGCAGCTACGGCCACTGCAACCTAGGGCCACTGTAGCTAGGGCCACTGCAGCTAGGGCCACTGCAGCTAGAGCAACTGCAGCTACAACCACTGCAGCTACAACCACTGCAGCTACAGACACTGCAGCTACAACCACTGCAGCTATAGCCACTGCAGCTACAGACACTGCAGCTATGGCCACTGCAGCTACAGACACTGCAGCTACAACCACTGCAGCTACAACCACTGCAGCTAGAGCCACTGCAGCTACAACCACTGCAGCTACAACCACTGCAGCTATAGCCACTGCAGCTACAGCCATTGCAGCCTGGGGCTCCTGACCCTCAGCATGCAGACACTCTGAATGAACAACATGGGCATCACAGGATGGCAAATGGAATTAGTTTTGAGGAGCATTGTCTCCCCACGTGGGTGATAGCAACCCCAAATGTTTGCAGACTTGCATCTTTAGGGGCAGAACTTTAACAGAGACCCTCAGCTTGTCTCCATATCTCTCATTTAGTTTTAAAAGACGTTTTAGTGATTTTTGAGAGTTTTACATCATGCAACCCAGTCTGCTTTATCTGTCACCTCATATCTACCCTTCACCCTTACAGCCTCCCACTCAAAATAAAGCACACACACACACACACACCACCACCACCAGCAGCAGCAACAACAACAAAAGTATAGAAAATATCTCATCATGGAAACCGTAGTGTGTCACAGTGTGTCCCACAGTCCACCCTTCTGTCCACACATCTCCACTTGCAAATGTTCATTGCAGTGAGTCCTTGGTCCGATTCAAGATCTTCAGCTTCTGTGACACCATCAATATTGGTTCATCATCGCTCCTGTGCTTTCACCCTTGGGGGAGCTCACCTGAACCCCCTTGCACACACCAGGGCCAGCTCTATTGTGCTGTCCAGATGAGTGTCAGGGCCCACTCAGCGAAGGACAGGGACAGCTCACTCATTCTCATGACCCCAAGGCCAGTTCCCCCAAATGATGCAGGTGGTGACTGGGGTGGGGCAGCTCCTTACAGCCACACCACCTCATGACAGACAAACGATGGAACCAGCTCTTCTACGCTCTTGCCCTCAGGTCTGGCTCACATGCACCCCCCCACCCCCATCACCAGGGTCAGCTCTGCTGTGTTGTCCAGGTGAGGCGCAGGATCTGCTTTCCAGAATGCTATAGCTGGTGAGGGGTAGGGTGAGTTATCCCAAGCTCATGACACTATGGGCAGTTTTCCTGACTGCCTGAGGTGATGAGGGGTGGTACTGGGGCATCACCTCTGTACTGGTGCCACCGTGCAGGCGGGTGGCAGGACCAGCTCTCCCACACTCATGCCCTTGGGGCTGGCTCACCCACACCCCACTCACCTCCAGCTCCACTGTGCTGCCTGGGCAAGGCACAGGCCCACTTTCCCAAGTGCTGTAGATATATCTGTTGAGACTGGGCTCCACAACTCTGCACTTCAATTTGGTGTGGTTTCTGAAATGATCTATGTCATTGCAAAGAGAAGTTTTCCTGATGAAGGGTGAGGACCACACTTCCTTGTGGGTATGTGGGATTGTGATAGGCAGCCTATTTTAGTTGAATGGGGCTTGCTCCAGTCACCCAATAGAGAAATCTACAAGGGACAGAAAGGCGAGTCACATTCCCAGAATCAGGTGCCTGTCCATAATTCTGTGACTCAGTCAGGCAGACAATGTCCCAAGCTTTTGACATTCTGGCTAGACTCCACCCCCACAGTTACCTGACTATAGCCAGGTATGCTCTTCCCCATGGTTACCTGGCAACAGCAAGATAGCCCAGCCCACTATAAGAGGGGCTGCTTGGCCCCTCCTCACTCTTTTTAGCCCTCACCTTTCTTATTCTTTATTTAGCCCTCCTTCTCTCTTTCCCTTCCCCTCTCTCTCCACGTGGCCATGGCCAGTCTCTCTCTTTCTACCTTCTCTCCTTTCTCCCTGCCTTTCTACAATAAAGCTCTAAAACCATAGACTGTCTCTGATCATCAAGTGCTTGAACAATGGGATGGGCTTTCCCCTAATGAGCCGCTTCTAACCTCCCACCAGAAGGCCATCCTGTACTCCAGCCACGGACCTGACCAAGGACTCTTGCCCACATAGGAACCATCCAGCACCCCTTCTCCCCTGCCCTCTCCTCCCTTCATCCTCCGGAGTCAAGTGCTCACCCCTCCCGGGGGGGGGGGGCTCCTATTCTGTTCTCACCTCCTCCGAGATATCCATCGTGAGATGCCAGAAGCTGAGAACCTGGTACCTGGAGCTGCCCCTTGTCCACCACCCACCATGTGGGGTCAGTGGCTTAACACAGCCAGACTCCTACCCGGGGCCTCGTGGAAAGTGTGCACAGTCCTCCTGCATCTGCTTGCCAAGAACACTGGAACTCTGGCGGGACGTGGGTTCTCTTCCACTCCCTTTTTTTCCCCACACCCACAGCCCCCACTTGGGTATAATGATAAGTATTTAGAATGTAGATAGGGACTGTGCTGGTTTAGTAAAGCAGTGGTTATAGGTTCTCATCTAAGATCCATGACTTTACTAACCCTGGCTAGTTAGTGAGGTTTCCAGAACCAGGCGTGATTTCCATCCTGACGAGCAGGTTTTAAGTCCAATTAGAGATCTGTTGGCAACCATCATGGTATGCATGCACCCTTAGGGTTGTCACGGCCTGTTGGTTGTCATTGTGGTTCACAGACATCATAGCTGGGTAGGACTGTTACTGCTTCCCTCCTTTGGAAGCTTGCATGGTGTGTGTTGTGGTGGTTTGAGTAGGCATGCTCCCCATAGACTCATGTGTTTAAATGCTTGGCCCAAAGGGAATGGCACTATTAGGAGGTGTGGCCTCGTTGGAGAAAGTGTGTCACTGAGGAGGCGGACTTTGAAGTCTCATGTGCTCAAGCAAGGCTTAGAGTAGCAGGCTCCTTCTGTTGCTTGTGGATCGAGATGTAGAACTCTCAGCTCCTTCTCCAGCGCCATGTCTGCCTGCATGCCACCATGCTTCTTGCCATGATGACAATGGACTAAACCTCTGAAACTATAAGCCATCCCCAATTAAATGTTTTCCCTTATAAGAGTTGCTGTGGTCATGGTCTCTTCAGAGCAATAAAATCCTAACTAAGACATGTGTCTTCAGGTCCTGTGAAAGCCAGTCCTCCGGGAGGAGGCATTGAGTTCAGTGCCAGCTCGGGGCCTCGGGGCCCTGTGTTGGATGTGTATGGTTCAGTGTATGGTTCAGTTGTATGGTGTATGGTGTATGGTGTATGGTGTATGGTGTATGGTGTATGGTGGATGGTGGATGGTGTATGGTATATGGTGTATGGTGTCTGGTTCAGTACAGGGGCTCCCCTTCCACCCTTGGTCTCCCATCTAGTTCAGGGAGTAAAATCTTCCCCCTTCCCTCTTAGGATTAGTGTCTTGGGCCCTGGAATTAAACCAAGAAACAACACAGTAACAGGATACAAATGTTGTTTGATGTCAATATTTTAATTTTTTGTGTGTACATAAGGGTCTCCAGAGAAGGAAAGGCAACAAACAGTGGCACAGAAGACCAAGGAAAGAGGTTCCGGGGAATAAGTATGTAGAAGGAGGTTATTTCAAATAGTTTAGTGTTTGCAGTCAGCTGTCTGCTGTGCACCAGAGTGAGACACAAGTAGGTGGGGCTTTCCCTACACCCATTCCCAAGATTCCTTTTGTGAACCTCAATCCTCTAGACAAAGAGGCATACTCTGATCT
Source organism: Mus pahari (assembly GCF_900095145.1). Taxonomy (NCBI): domain Eukaryota; kingdom Metazoa; phylum Chordata; class Mammalia; order Rodentia; family Muridae; genus Mus; species Mus pahari. The sequence goes on from NC_034590.1 coordinate 109,056,163, forward strand.
TCGTCTGTCTGTCTGTCTGTCTGTCTGTCTAGGAATTTGCGCCAGAGTTGTTGTAGCACCACTGGTCCCTGTGCATCTGAAAGTTCATCAACATGGCTTCCCTGTCCCTCCAATGATGTGTTGATTTCTGTTTGCTCTGACAAGGAACAAGGGGCTGTTTCCTCACACCCAGTCTACACAGGTTACTGTCAAGTTGGCTGCATTTCACTAGTGTGATGGGGAACGTGTTTTCTCCCCGAGTTCTGACTTGCATTTGTTTGAACAGTCCCAGCGTACCTCTGTGTGTGCTGGCTGTTCCCCTTTTCTGTCAGCTGGCCACTGTGCTCTACAGTTATTTCCATTAGGCTCCTGGCAAGTTTAGGTGACTGTCAGGGACATCAGATGCTAAGGAAATCGCCACTTTGTGACATGAATTCAAAGTGTGTGTCTCACATTTTGTTTTTATTTTTCTTTGATTTTGCTTACTTGGATTTGTGTCAGCCAGAATTTTAAAAATTAAGTGGAGTTCATCTGGCTGTTTCTGTCTCCCCAGGAAGAACTGCCTGGTTTCAAGCTTCCAGGCAAACTCCTGGTGCCCTCCCATAGCTCAGCAACTCTAAGGTCTTTGAAGAGCCAGTTGATTGGAGAGTGAGGAGCAAGCCGAGGCCCTCTTCCACACATGCTCACCCTGGTGAGGTCTGCCCTGGTTTCTTCCAGAGTTTTTTTGTATAAGGCTTACACACCCTGCCATGCTGTAATGTGCCCTGATTTTTTCTCAGGTTTCTGTGTGGGGCCCACACACTCTGTCATGTGTATTCTGGTTTGGTTTCTTCCTGCATCTCTGTGTGGGGCTCACACACACTGATTTGTTGTTCCCATCTCCAATATGTTTCTGCATCTGCTGCGCCAGGCTGAGCTTGTCCTGTCTCTGTTCTTAGCATCTTTCAAGCCTGTATTTGCATGTTTATGTAAATGCTGAGTCATCTGGTCTAGTTAAAATATACCTATAGAAAACAGAACTGAAAACACTCCATGACATTTCCTTTAGGACAATGGGTACTGCAGTGTAGACTGAATGTCGTCCCTTAGCTTGGGCACCAGGACCATGTGGTGTTCCGTTTGCCCTTCCTCCATGTAGTTGGTTAAGATCTTACATGAAATCAGAGGCTTCACTTGATACTTAAGGCCATTCCACCATTTCTCCTCTTTTGAAACTTCTCCACTATCGAAATGTACTATTTCCCTCTGTGTTGCTGTGCTGGGTTCAAAGGCCATGACTGTGTTCCTGGAAGTTTCCTGGATTCTAATAGATGGAGCTGCTGCTCTTCAGGCTCACGTTGCACAGGTGTGTGTGTGTGTGTGTGTGTGTGTGCGCGCGCGAGCGTGCGCGCATGTGTGTGCACATATACGGAAGCACGCACATCTATGTGTGTAAGCATGAGTGCGTGTGACTGGGGCTGTGGAGGTCCTCTTCAAAGTAGTCCCTTCTCCCTGGGGAAGCAGGCAAGGTAGCAAGGCAGTGTCTGTGCAGGTCCCCTGAGGCTACACATACATGACTCTCATCACAGGGAATAAGGGTGGTGCTGGTGGAACTCTGCCCTACTGCCCTTACTCCCTCTGGCTCCTCACTGTAGCCTGCTTCCTGTAGGGTACATATATAAATGTGCTTATAACCTGCCAGTTTAGTCCCGTGTCAAAAGCGACAGTGTGAAAGCTACAGGGAAGGGGTGGGACGAAGCTGTGGCCAAGAGGTGATAGCAAGCAGGGGGTGGGGGAGGTTTTCATTAATGCAGGAGCTGGGTCATCCCTTCAGGATCTCTTTACCCTGCGAACCACTTTGGTTGGGTTTATGAAGCATGTGCAGGGTTTTCGAAGCATGAATAGGAGATGGGGGTTGATATCTTACAGATACTCAGAAAATAGACCCCAGTGACTTAGGGTGTTTTGCCTCTTGGGCTTCTGACCAGAGAGACTCCTGTGGCTTGTCTCCATGCTCAGGGTGTTCCTGGTGACCAACAATCCAGAAGAAAGAACCCTGACCAACTGACATCCACCTCTGCAGGCCATTCAGGGAGGCATGGACCTTATGCAAGTCTTGTGCATCCAGCACAGGACCTCTTCCTCTCACACATAGCCTGGGAACTGAGGGTACTTCCTGTTCTAAGGTCAAGCACTGTAGGCACCTAGCTAAAGGCAGACTCAGTTAGCGGTGACAAGAGACACTGATCTGAGAGGAACGTGTCACAATTTTACATTCCACCTCCTCCCACAAGCTGGACGAGACTAAAGTAGGATGTGGGTCATCGTCTCACTGTCTGTTGATAGGCAAGCAAAGGCCATGCTGAGCTTTTGTGCTTAGTACAGGATCTCCTTCCTGGACACTTCGCTGCCATCAGGCTCAACAGGGCCACTTGGAAGGTGATGGAGAAGATCCTGTGGCCTTCACACCCCTGAACCCCAGAGAATATGGGGGGCGGTCTTAAGGACTTCTTTTGTGTTCCTTCTGGAAGGTAGCCACAACTGGGAACAGGGGGAGGAGGGCAAAGTGCCAGGCTGTCCCAGTAGGACTGGCTCAGGGTACCATTGAATACACAGAGAAGGGACAGGCTGATAGTGGAGCTTATGTGTCCAATGCTAGGGGCTGCCCTGGCTATGTCTCTGACATCATGGAACTGGGACTGGAAATATGCAGCTGTTCTAACAGTGATGGGCTGGTGAGATTGGGGTTACCTGCTTTGTGGTGAGGGGGATTCTTATGGAACTAAGGGTGTTCCTCCATGTCATCATGGTTAAGGAACAACCATGAAGACTTGGAGCATCCTATGGGGACAGATCATGCCTCCCTCAGGACTCTGGAGTGTGGAGGGTGCACCTGATTGTGACAGGGTAAATGTATGATTACTAAGATGGCCTGGGAGCTACTGCTGGATCTGAAGTGGAGAATCAGGCAGGTAGTGAAAGGGGCTATGCAGCCTTAGGATCAATCATGCCAGGATGGGCACTGAGGGGTCAGAGAGGCAAGGACTACAAGCCCCGATCCACAGAGAGGCCTCGGGAGGGGTAGCCAGGTTGTCATGGCCCTCGGAGAACACATTTGTGAATATACGTCACTAGGACTCCTGGCTAAGTCAATCTAGGCTCTAAGAGTCTTGGTGCTACCTCTCTGCCACAACCCTTGTGGGCCACATTCACCCAAATTCCCTGAAGGTGTCCAGATGTGGTAGATACTATGGGCATGGCATGGGTCTGGTTGACAACATGCCTACAGTGGTCATGTAGCCTGCTCTTGCTGCCCAGCCAGATGAAGCTCTCTGCAAGGCTTGCTTCTGGAAAGATGCCTCTTCTCATTGGATTGAAGATACAGGCCCCCATCCCAGCTGATGATCCCATTAGTGACCCCAGCCTCTCATCTCAGACAATGTCTTGATCATTTAGGTTCTCAGAAGCATAAACCAAGGAGATCCCCTTCCTGAAGGGTAGGAGAATTTGTCCCTCTGGTGGGGGTGCGGCCCCTTGGTCTAGAGTATCACCATTGTGTCCCCTCAAGACCAGGCTAAGTGAAGTAGGTATTTCTAATGCTATGATGTCTGAGTCAGAACCTCCCTGCTCAGTGATCATGAGGTCAAGTGAAGCCATGTTCTGACCCAAACCCAGGAGGGACCAGGTTATGTACAGTCTGACTTTAGGCTCAATGCCTATGTGTGTCCTAAGGCTATAATCACATAGCATCTATGTGGAGAACAGGGCTGCTAAATGGGATCAAGAGAGCATGGACAGAATGTGCCTGATGTTGGAAGTGGGGCCAGGTGGAGGTGGGGACGGAGCTCCTGCCACACAGTTCCCACAGGTCCTGTCACATGGATACCCCCATTCTTAGTAGAATTGCCATCTAGTCAGTCAGCCTGAGGTCCCTGCCTTTTCTCATGGGCAGCAAGGCCTCAAAGAGCTCACTGTGTTTCTGCTCCACGAATCACTAGCATCACTAGTGTTAATATCACTGCTTCCTGCTATAGGGAAGAGTCAGGTCTTTGCTCCTGGTCCTGAGGAAGATGTCTTTCCAAGGGAACTCTGCTTCCTTGTACAGGTCTGGAGGCCCAGGGCCTAAGCCACACTCTTTGGGACACCACAAGTGCCCCTTAATGTCCTTACACATGAGTTATGAGTTCAGACTTGAGTCTATCAGTGATGTTATCTGTGCCTACAAGTAAAAACAAAGCCTTCCAGAACCCTGTGCTGCCCAGAAGATGGGGAGAAGTGTAGAAGTGTGTGTGTGTGTGTGTAAGTGTGTGTGGGGGCTCCCATGTCTTGGATCTAGGATTTTTATGTTTAAGCCTTTAAAGGGGTGGTGTAGGAGGCTACGGACCCTCCCCTGGGCCACCCGAAGCCGCACCTTAAAAAGATGGCACCAGTTGGCTATGGAGCTTGTGGTAAACAGGTCCATATTTGGTGGTGATATGTTCCCGCTCTTCGGGTTGGCTGAAGCCGCGCGCCTGGTGAGGTGACGTGGCCTGCTGCGATTGGAGTGGATATGAGAGTACAAAAGGGCTTGTACCCCGGGGCTCGAGTGAAATGAAGAGGGAGATGAAGAAAGAAGCTTACTGAATAAACTGCTGTTAGAAGAACTGGTGGTTGCGTCTTCCTTGCTAGTCGAGAGGACATGACAGGGTAGGGAAGATGACTTTGTAAGTTAGTGATATCAGCAAACGTCTTGGAAATTTTGAAAATGTTTTCACTGAGGTTGGCTTTAGTTACATTTCTAAGGGCTGGAGAAAGAATGAAATGAAAACATGCCAGAAACCTCACACTTTCTGCCTTAACAACCATTTCCAGGCAAAGTCCTTCATGCTTGGCCATGGTCTGAGAGGCCATCCATACTGCACTGTCCCTTCTCCTGAGTATGTTGGGATGTATGTGAGAGAGTATGTATAAGAATGACTATGCAAGCGTAGGTATATCTGAGTTTTGTGTATGAGTATGCATGTGGTGTATGTATATGCGTGTGAACATGTGTGCACAAATTTGAGCCCGTGAGTATGAGCATGCAAATTTGTGAATGTGTGGGTGTTGGGCATGTATGAGTGTATGTGACTGTGTATGTGAATGTGATGGTCAGTTTCTGTGCCCTCCCTTTTCTCCCCAGGAGAGCAGGGTTCAGATAGAATGACCTCAGTAGACAACGAGTCTACTTTGTTTCAGGAATAGGGTATATAAGGGCTTTTGAGAAGGGGTGCAGGTGGAAAGGGCTAATTGGTCATGGCATCAAGCGAGCAGGAAGGGCCGATTGGTTATAGTACAGCACCTAATTATCATGCGGGCAGGAAGCCAGAATGGGATGTGTGTGCTGAGTTATCCAGCCTTGCACAGAGCTCTGAACAAGGACATTTTTCGGACAAAGCCAACCAAGGCCAGCCACTTGTGCTCAGGGACACTCTCCAGACAAAGACAAACAGAAACAGGGAAGCCCCACTAAGAAAGAGAGCCCCCCCCCATTTTGACCACATCTGGTCATGGGGGACTATTACCTTAATAGCAAGGTTCCCCAACAAGTTTCAGCTGTCACCTTGATGCAATCTAGAACCCCAGGGAAGGGAATCTTAATGAGGAACTGTCTAGATTAGGTTGGCTTAAAAGTATATGTGCAGGGGATATCTCAATTATATGAGTTCCACTGTGGACGGCACCATTCCCTAGGAAGGAGATTCTGAGCTATTTAAAGACTGTAGAAAGTGAATTGAGCACCAGCACATGTGTGTTAATCCACTGCTTTCTGATTTTGACTATCAGTGGGGCATGACTAGCAGCTCGATGCTTCAAGTGCCTACCTTTGACTACCCCACAATGATTGACTGTAACCTGGAAAACTGAGCCAAAGAAACCCTTTCTTCCTCAAGTCACCTTTGTCAACAGCAGTGGGAACTAAGACAGTGAACATGGATGCGGTGCAGACAGGTGTATGAAAGTACATACCTGCATGTGTGTGGAGTGCACTAGTGTGCATAAGTGTGTGAAGGAGTGCACGTAAGCATGTGGGCGTAACACACGAATGAGTGAGTGTATGCACACTGGGATACATAGTGTGTGCGTATAAAGGTGGGTTGGGAGAGTATGACTGCTGAGTATGTGTGCATATGTGGGGTGTGTTTGTGTGCATGTGTGTGTGTTTGAGTACATGTGAAGCCTCTACTTCTTCATATACACATGCCGAGGCAGACACTCTGGGTTCCCATCTTTTTGGTTCATGTCACTAGAGTTGGCCCTGTCACAGACAAGCGCCTGGCACACCACCTCAAAGCCAGGTGAGAACGGAATGTGTTGGCAAGGGACTTCTGAGGAGCCGACACCAGTCCTCCGGAAAGTACCTTGGGCAGTACTGGGGGTATGCCGTGAATGTGAATCTCTCTCCAGTGAACTGGAAACTGAAGTGGCTCCTGTGTTAATTTTAAACAATGATATCAGGAAGGGTCTTGGGGGAGAAGGTGTCTCCCTGGCAGCCTTATTATCGTAATCTGGGAGAGCCTTTCACTATTTGCTGAAATATTCATGGAGGTATGAAAATTTAAACACTAGTAATTTGTTCTGTATTCATTATTTATTAAGCTTATTTTTTTCTTTTGGAGAGGCACCCCTGATCTTTTCCAAGAAAACAATGGGCAAGAAGAACAACTCTGGTATCTCAAGCCTCTGAAATTAAAATTTAAATGATCTCCCTGTCCAAAGGGAAAAATGAAATAAAGCTGTTTACAAATGCTGATTGGCAGTAGAAAGGAGAGCTCCTGGTTCCTCATTTCATGAAAGTAAATTTCATCCTGATAACTCCCAGGGTGGAGTCTGGGGCTGATTTGCACCTGGGAGTCTACCAACACTTCCCAGGGGACGCCCAACGCCTGCTTAATTGCTCATCTCTTTCTGCTGCACTGGTGGAATGCATGCAGGGAGAGCCTGCTCTGCCACCTTCAGAGGACACAAGGCAGCCTCTTGTAGATGGGTAGACATGGTCCTAGGGCTGCTGACCAAGGACCTCATTGACCCAACTGAACCAGCTGCACTGGAGAGCTTTCATAGGGACAGGACTTCGAGTTTCCATCGTCGGGAGGAAGTGGCCATGGGAACCTATGGGCTCTGGGCTGTGGCAGCAATAGCAGTGTTGGAGAGCTGAAATCAGCACTCATTTATTGCCTCCAGTCCGGGTTCCCAAAACCTAAAATTGCAGCTACATCACTGGAATACTCCAGGAAAGGCAGTCCCTCCCTGGGGTGCCTCAGTCTTTGCTCCATCTTCCAGTGTGCCTGCCTCGGTTTCCTATGCCTCTCACAGGCCATTCCACCTAGGGATAACCCTAAATGCAAGCTGCTCTAGCCTGAGCCCTTTCTGAGCAGGTCACAGCACAGGGCAGGAACCAGAACCTCAGATCCACCCCCTGCAGCGGTCGCTGCCCCAGCAATCACATGCTTGGAAACATGGGCTTTGAGATTTCTAAGGGCTTTATCTAGGCATCATTTCAAGATTCTGATAAAAAAGAGATCTGACTGTAAGAGGATAGAGATATAACCAAGAAGCTGGTGTGAACAGGTCCCCAGTGACATTAAAACAAACAACAAACATGCAAGCAAACATTTAGGCTTGCAGCCACATGTGAGAGAAGGCAGAGGAGCAACCTGTCCCAGGCTTCAAAGGGCCACGCAGCCTCAGGACCTAATCACCCATGACTATTCTGCTCTCTGAGTCCATGTTGAAGATATTCTTCACAACAGAGTCTGGAAGAGTTCTAGCAAGCAATACCTGTNTGTGTGTGTGTGTGTGTGTGTGTGTGTGTGTGTGTGTGTGTGTGTGTGTGTGTGTGTGAGATCAGGCTGGTAATGAAATACACTATCCTAATTTGTTGCTAACTACATTATTGCTTCATTCCTATACTGTCAAATGCTATTCTTATTTTCAGTAATTCCTTAATTCTACTCAGAATGTACTCCTAGGAGCTTACAACTGTGGCTACAGAGTTTTAGTTACTGATGCAACACATAGGGCCACAGGCTGCACAGATGGCTACAACAACAGGATCCCTTGGGTGTCTGTGAGGGTGTGTCTGGAAGAGACCAGAAGTTGAATGGGTGTCCTGAGTGGAGACTCACTGTCACTAGTGTAGGTGGGTGTCACCCACTCCACAGAGCACCTGAACAGTAACAAAGGTAAGGAGAACACAGCCTTCTTTGAGACAGAAAACCCATTTCCTCAGATGTCAGCCTTTGTGTTTCTTAGTCTTGAACTGAACTACCATTTGCTCTACTTATCTTTTATCGTCTATCCTCTATACATCCTATCTACCTATTGGCCTGTCTCATCTATCTATCTATCTATCTATCTATCTATCTATCTATCTATCTATCTATCTATCTATCTATCTGGCTATCTATCTGTCATCTATCTACCTAATATCAATCTATCATACATCATTCATTCATCTATCAACCATCTATCCATCTATCCATATACTTATATCTACCATCTATCAATCATATATATATATATATATATATATATATATATATATATATATCAATTACCTATGCATCTATGTATCTGTCCTCTATCAGTTTACCTACCTGTCTATCTATTTGTACAGTGGTCAGGTTTCTCTGCAGTATCTTGCCTTAAATAATGGCTTTTGAATTTTTATTCTTTAAAATTATCCAAGTAAGATGTAACATAAAAGAATTTTGAATGTTCATTATCAATTTAGAATATTTATAACTTTTGAATTTTATTTTATTTTATCCACAGGCTATTGAGAAGTGTGTCACCTAATTGCCAAATGTCTGGCAGGCCGAAGATTTTCCTAGAGCTCTTCCTGGCACCAATTTTTAATTTAGTTCTACTGTGATTAGAGAACATTCAATATAATTTCAATTTCTTAAAATTTATTAAAATTTTGTTTTGACTGACCATGCCAACTGCTCAAGCAAATGTTCACTGCTCACCTAAGATGGTGTAATTTGAAGTAACCATGAGTGTTCTGGGGGAGCCACAAGGACAGGGTGGCGGGAATGGGGGTTCCCTGCCCGCATTTCAGCTATTGCTCCATACATCAGCAAAAACTCTTGTTAGAATATCACAGCGTAATTGCAAATCCATATATTGCTTTCTAACTCTCAGTTATCATTTTGTATTTAATAACTAAATACAAAATTTTATTTGTAACTAAAAACCATTTGGACTTATCTAAATGTTTCTGTTGGGGGGCATACACATTTATGTCTTACTGACAAACTGACCCTTTATCTCTGTGATACTGTCTTCAGTCTATTTTGTCTGATATTGAGCAATTGATATTAATTTATTATAGCTTACTTTTGTTCATTCTTGGCATTTTTGTCTTTTTCTTATACCCCCAACTGTATTTTAAATATAGCCCAAGGGCTGAAAAGATGACTTAGCTGTAAAAAGCATGGCGTGCTCTTATGGAGGACCTGTTTGTTCCCAGTGCCCATGTTGGGGGCTCACAGTCACCTGAAGTTCCAACTGGAGAAGAGGGGGGTCTAATGCCCTCTGTGGCCCCTGAGCATACGTCCTCACACTGCATGCCTCCTCACTGTATGACCTCCCCTCCCCTGCCACTTCAATGAAAACAGTAAAAAAAAAAAACAAAAAAAAAACTTTAAAATATAGCCTGCTATAAGCCTGCATATACCTTTAGACTTTTACCTGTCTGTTTATTATTTTGATAACACTGGGGATACCAGACAAGCAGCCTGCCCTGAGCCACATGAGCCCTCCAGCCGGGCAAGCCCAGCCTTTTAGCAGAAGAGCCAGACCCTCTGAACTGCTGTCACTGGGTTGTGCTTGCGTCTTCCTCTCTGCCTCTTTTGCTTTTCTGCCCCTTCCTGCTGCCTCTTTAAAAGTCGGTCAATGGATTTTAACTCTCCTGGTGATGTTCCCTCTGCCTCTTTGCATGGTTATTTTAATGTCTGAGCTCAGAGTTAAAAAGTACAACTTTGGCTTTTCTCAGTTATTTAGTATAAACTACACACACACACACACACACACACACACACACACACACACACATATATACTTTCACCTAACACAGTGCAACCTCGGCCACTGCAGTCCCTTCATGCCACTGTCCCATAGTCTAATCTGAAGGTTTATCCTTTTTATGTTAAGCTGCTCACATCCCTTTAAAATAACCAGACAAGCTGGGCGTGGTGGCACACGCCTTTAATCCCAGCACTCAGGAGGCAGAGGCAGGCGGATTTCTGAGTTCAAGACCAGCCTGGTCTACAAAGTGAGTTCCAGGACAGCCAGGGCTGTACAGAGAAACCCTGTCTCGAAAAACAAAAAAAAAAAAAAAAACCAGACAGTGAAGGAATATAGCCCTTCACATTTAATTACGTGCATGTTGCCTCTAGAATGCTTCTGGTTGACTTTCTGTTTTTAAAAATATATTCTTATCTGGAGATGCATCTATTTTTCAAATAAAAAGCACATACATAATAGACACAGAATTGTGGGCGATTAAGTGTTCTTTCTGCTGTCCGTTCCCTGTAACTCAGCAGGAAGCTGTATCATCATTTTCTGATCATTTTTCTCCCCACCCCCAACCCTGGCCACTGTACCGACTCTCTCCTGGTCTGTGGTTATTTAGCTGTTGGTGCCGTGTTTAGGTCTGACTTCTCTATGTTTAATCTACTTCAGGGTTGTCGGACATCTCGGGTCTCTGAACACGTTTTCATCTTGGCCATATTCCCTGAAGTTTTTGTCTACTGTCATTCTTATGTCCTTCTGGGGCTCCATATGCATGAGCATCATGCTGCTTACTCCTCCTCATCGCTTTCAAGATACTGCCTCTCTTTTTGTCAGTGTAGAGATCTGAGCCTGCTGGCGGGTCGCTGAGGCTACTGGTGTGGATGGGGCTGAGCTGGAGCTGTGTTCATGGAGGTAACAAAACATTTTAGACAGGCTTACTCATGGGAACTATGGGAGAGTCATTTCCCCTTCCCCTGAGGCCATATCTCTCTGTTACAGAAGCACACATTGTAACCTGCTAGCCCTTCCAGAATCCCAAGGGGCAGGGTCCTTAACCCATTCATTCTACATGCTGTGTGGACTTCAAGCATACACTGTCCCTGGGTCCAGCCTAAGACGTTGGACATCTCTATCACCAGCCATGAGACAGTGTCCAGCACCCTCGGATCCGGATCCTGGTAGTTGATGGCATGCTCTGTGTCTTCCTTGGGACAGGAAAGTGTCGTGGTGCTCACTGCTTCCTGACAGTCTCCCCATCCTCAGATGCAGAGAGGATCATTTCCACCCTATCCGCTCCAAGCTCTGTGGTCAGGTAGACACCACCATTAGCTGTGCTGACCCGTGGGAGCTGCAGGCTCAGTCCTTGGCACAGGCTGGCAGGCTTCTTCCCTGTGCCCCACTTAAGTTAGCTACACTTGTCCCAGCTTATGCCAGGATTCTGATGCGGGGACTCCACACCTATAGAGGACACTGGTGACCACCAGGTGGCAGCAAAAGAAAGTATCAGCTGGTCTGTGCTGACCTGGCATCTGCCGATTTTCTCTCTTCCTCTTTCTTCCTTCTCTCTCTCTTTCCATCTCTATACCTACCCTCCCTTCACCTCTATCTGTTTCTATCCTTCTCCTCCCTTCTTCCCTCTCTACCTTCCTTTTCTCCTTCCTTCCCTCCTTCTCTTCCTCCTTTCTCCCCCCCCCTTTCTCCCTTCCCATTTTTGAAGGTTTACTTAGACTTAGCAAATATCCTGCTTTTAGTTACATAAGCCCCCACCCCCACCCCCTGCAGCTGGACAGATCTGTGTAAAAATAACACTTGTCAGGCGTGATTACCTTCCTGTCCTCTGAGCTGAGTTGCCTCACCTCCCTGCAGAGCTATTTAAAGCCAGGCAAGCGGCAGCTCTTCACCCATAGGTTTTGAGGCTTCAGAAGGTCTTGGGGCAGAGGGGCCCAGGGTCATCTTCATCTGGCCACCTGGCTATGGTTGTCATGCAGAAACAAGACCCTGGGAAGAAAGGGAGGGTTTAGACTTAGGTTGGACAAGACACAAGGAGGCTTGCATGCTCTGGATGCCAATGAGTCTGGGAGACAAGAAGAACCAAGCCTGGTGGAGATGCTGGGGGTGGGGATGAACGCTGAGTACAGGTATATGTCTGCCAAGTCTTGGAAGCAGAGGACCATGGCAAAGGCACCTCTGCTCTCCTGTAAAGATCTGGAAACTGGAGCAGAAATGAGCAGGTCTAAAGGCAGACCAGCACAGGAGCCCATCCCAGTGTGGTGGGTAGCTGGATTGAAGTAGGTTGTCAGAAGTACCCTGAAGTGCAGCTTACCCTCTGCCCCCTGTAGCCAGCAGATTGCAGCCTGATCGCTGCCTTAGGAAGAGCACAAGTAGCCCAGGCAGGTTCCTAGGGCACTTGCAGAACCACGTGAGGTTCTGCAGTCTGAGGAAGGTGCTGAACGCTTGTTCACAAGCATCTCCCTCACAATGAGACATTCCAGGTAGCAGGCTAAGAGGAGTCCAGAGGGTGCCACTATGGCCTGTCGTCCCCTGACTCTCAAAGGACGGCAGGGCTTAGCTGGGGCTCCAGATGCCTATTGGGGGTAGTACTGGGCCCAGGAAGAGAAAAGATCCTGCCGCAGAAGCTGCAGTCTCCCGGTCTATCTTCCTTCTTCTTCCCTTCCTCCCCGTTTGTGAGCTGACTGGGCTCCTTTCATGGCCAGCTTGGTAGGGTTTCTGAGCTGTGGCTTGCAGCCAAACCCTAGTGAGATAGTTTCATATTTTACTGCTGAGAGAGAGAGAGAGAGAGAGAGAGAGAGAGAGAGAGAGAGAGAGAGAGAGAGACTGTCCTAGTCTCAGGTCCTTACAGAGCAGCCCAATCCCTTCTCATCCACAGCATCAGGTTTTCCCAGACCCCAGGTTCCTATCTCTAGCTCTCTTCCAGCTTGAAGATCAGCAACTTGTTTTCCCCCAAAGACTGGCTGTTTTGAGATCAGAGGCCATGAGAAAGCAGACCAGCACAGGGCCCTTCCAACCACAGGCTTCTTCCACATGCAAGCGAGGCAAGGCCATCTGACCACCTGCCTCAGCTACTAGCTTTCTGGTGGGGGAAGACTGTCTCTGCATCAGCACCCTTGGAGACACTGGGCCTCCTGACTCTTATCTCATGTTCTCAGACGGCAGGCAGACTTGTGCATCCTGGAACCATAATGAGCTGTTTCCAAACTGTCCCCAGATGAGAATAGAATTTCTGGACTACCAGGTCTGGGCATCCAGGCTGTGAACAGCTCAAGGGAGGCATTCCCTCTGTGGAGAAGCAGAAGAACCCTGAAGCAGAGTCCCAAGGAGAACACATCCAAGCTCTATAGAATATCTAGGGACTCTAGCCACTAAAATCACCTGTGCTGGGAGAGAAAGTGGTCAGGTGACCAGGATAACCAAGCAAAAGAATGCATATACATTCTAGTATACACACACACACACACAGAGAGAGAGAGAGAGAGAGAGAGAGAGAGAGAGAGAGAGAGAGAGAGAGAGAAAACACATGGCATGCACACAGGTATATACAGATACATGCATAGCACTCATACACACAAATGTACATGTACAAGCATACTTGTATGTATATGTAGATAATGTAGCATCACACATACATGCATACACATATTTATATGCACACATAGCATGCATGCACGTACACACTGCAAACAGGCAACTAGTTAACAACTCTGGGATGATGTACAAGGTGAATGCAGGATGTCTTCTAGTCTGCTTGTACACATGTGCTGCAGCAATGGAGGTCTGCTTTCAAGAGGCAGACAGAACCTCTACCTGGTGATGGCGCTGCCTCAGAGCACTGTGGACACCTGGTAGAGGCACGACAGCTCAAGTGTTCAAGTGCTCTGTCTTCCAAAAAAGCCTCCCCTGAGCATAGCTCAGGAAACTCATGAGCAGTATGTCAGCAGCCATTAATTTAGGCAGGAGTCCTCCAAGGATGCCAACTTGGCAGGCAGGTTTCTGAGGTATAGGAAACTAAACTAGTCTCTAAGCATCTCCCCAGAAAGTACGAATTAATTGCTTTTTAATTAATGTGTGCCACATGTATTCATTTTCAGTGGCTGAAAAAAACAACAACAAAATTCATCCAAACTTGGTGGCTTTAAACAACCTAAACATAATTGTCCAATGTTCTGAGGTCATTGCCCCACTCAGGTCTTCTGGTGTTCCACATTCTTAGATGTATGGGTGATGGCCCTCCTGTATCAAGGACCACCTCCACCTTCAAAGCTTAGATGTGTTTCTAGCTCTCTCTAGCCCCGCAGTCTCTGTCTGTCCCTTCTTTGGATTCCGTTATCTGTGAAACCCACAAGAGGAGGACAGCTGTCTGCCACCAGTTCTTTATCTGTAGTCTTGAACCCTTTTGGCCTATGGATTTCACATTCTGGGCACCAAGACATGGGCCATGCTGGGGGCCATTGCCTTGCCAGGCACATCATGCTTGCTTAGTTGCTGTAACAACAGAGAAGCCCAGCAGCCATCCTGTTAGCCAGGTGACCAGCAGGAGACAAATGACTGACACTGATATGCTTTAAACAACCTTTAGACAACCACATATAGCATCTGTGTTCTTGGAAAAACAAGCCATTCTGCTGTACAAACTGAAGGGCATAGCACATAGCACAAGACAGCTGGTCTGTGGGAGCTCTAAACTCAAGGGCAGTCAAGGAATGGCTTTATCCCCAGACCCCGGTGACTGAAGTAGCTCAGCCCTGGACTTTGCAAGGGGCCCTTGGCTGAATGGAACTGTGGGCAGCAGGGCAGTGCTGGAGTCTTGCTGCCACAATGGCACACTGCCTGCTCTTGGAGAACACGCTGAGATGAATAACTTAGTGGGAGCTAAGTATCTGCGGTGAGTTCTCACGTGCGTCAGTGATGAAAATCTCCAGGGAACAGATGGGGTCTGTATATTATTTCTGCAACTTTCATATACATTTTATTAATCTAAGTAAGCTGATGAAGCTATGCATGAGAGAATCAGAGGCCAAGGGAAAGGTGTGTATATGCCTGCCTTGGGGGAGAGCTCTGCAAGTCCATCTGTCCATTCATTCATCCAGCCACCCATTTATCTCCCTATGCACTCTCCCATCCATCCATCCATTCATCCTCCCATCCATCCTTCCCTCTGTCCACCCACCTTCTCTTCCATCTGTTCTGCCTTCCCTCCATTCATAGAAACAGTCCTCTGCTGAAGCATTTAGTGATCATCAGCCACCTCCCCAAAAGAAAGACAAGCAGATGTCACCTGTGATGGAGGTGTTTATGATGAAACCCAAAGACTCCCCTGATTATGCCTCAATCCTACTGTCTCACTAACGCACCACTAAGAAAGGTAGAGTGTGGAGTGCAGCTCAGAAAATGAGGACCATTGCAGAAAAGGCAGAGATGGGGGAGTGGCTATGCAGAAGAGACTTAACAGGCAAGTGCCCATGTCCAGTATTTTGAGTCTTAAGACAATATCTTGAGAGAGGAAAGGAAAGCCACATAGTCACACGGTGTGACAGATCCCTACTGGGCATGTGATGGTGCAGAAGGCTGGCTGCCACTCATTTTAAATGTAAAATGGTATTGAAGTTATTGATCTAAAAGGGGCTATGCACCTTGTGAACTACACTGAAATATTAATACATAAAATTCCACTGTTGAGATTTACTTAAGAAGGAGCAGTTGGGGGTGATAGCACCAATGGCCTCCACAGAATTCAAGCTTATCATGCAACTAGTTTTGCTATGTGTCTGGAATTCCCTTGAACAACACACAAGAAAGAGCAGGGGGCATCCAGGACAGTGTGATCACAGAGGGGCCTCGACCCATGGGCTTTAAGGGCTTTATTACAGCACCGCATTCACCCCGAGTGGTGTCACAGGATGTGTTTGCAGACCTGCCTCTCCCAAGAGGATGCAGCATGGATAAATCAGAATGTGCAGGGGACTCACACATGCTCAAGGAAGAAGAGAGACCTGGCTCTCCCTGTCGGCAATCTATCATATCCAGGGTAGCCTATTCAGACCTTTAGAATTTATAGCTCATAGTTACTGCCTGATGACCTGATGCTGATAAAAAACAAAAACAAAAACAAAACAAAACAAAACAAAAAAACTGACAAGAATGCAGGTTCCCCTACAGCTGGGAGGATTCTTTTCTTATTATTTTTTAAATTTCATATAATGCATTCTGAACACAGTTTCCCCTCTTCCAACTCCTGCCACATCCTTCACACCTCCCTACTCACCCAATTCCACATCCTTTCTTTCTCTCTCTTCTTAGAAATAGTGGGCAAAAAAAAAGAAAGAAAGAAAAGAAATAATGGGCAAATAAACACAAAACCTCAGAGTTCTTAAAAAGAAAAAGACACAAGGAAACATACACATATGACCCACAAAAACACAAAATGGGAAACTGTAATATACAAGCAAGATACCAGTAAGACAAGGAAGGAAGGAAGGA